>NW_028186723.1:251271-333650 GCF_003343005.1 Rhea americana | reverse complement strand
CCCGCAGGAGCGCGGGCGGCGACGTTCGGCGGCGAAAAGGCTGGAAGACGTGTGTGCGTGGGTGCGGGCGGCGAGGGCTGCGTGTGTGAATCAACCTACATASGCGCACGCACGCACACGGACAGAGCGTGTGTGCACATACGTGTAAACCACTTCTAGACCTGATAGGAGGGGTTCAGACCTTGCTCCCTCTTCCCACAGGAGCCGCGTGGCGGTCCCCTGTGTGCAGCAGCGGGTGTCCCAGGACAGGAGTTCAGGGACTCCGGCGGGAGGACACGGCCTTTGCGTCAAAGTGGGCAGGCGGGACTCGTGCATTTCAGGGGAGCTGGCAGGTAAAGGATGCTGCCGCTGGTCTTCTCCATCGCTAAAACTCTGCAACACAGCACCCGTCTAGGGTTCGYAGCTGAACCACGCATATCCAGCCAAAGCCCTCCACGTTTTCTACTCTCCCSTTTTCATTCTACCTACACTGCCTAAGGACACCTGATCAGAAATGATGGTGCCATTTAATTGTCAAATATTTTGCCCCCATTCGCAGTGTCCCCTAAAACCTCAGCTAATCTCTTGTTTTCCCTCTAATTTCTCACTTCTGAGAGCCTAAGCAATAGCAGTTCAGTGCTATGACAGAATAAAACATAGATCATTTCTGCTTTAGTAATTCTGCGTTGCAGGATTTTTCAGCTACCAGCAAGAGAATCTCACTCGGTTGAAACATTATGACTTGACTTTTATAGTATCTTCACATACTAGTCCCCTGTAATTTTACTCTGAATCCATGCAGATTCGACTGAATTAAGAGCCAAATTTTCCTTGTATTAGARCCTCTAAATTCATTTATTGGCCTGGCTCTACATCGCCATATGCAGGTTTAAGAATTAAAACAACAAAAGATACTCATTAAAAAGATCGTGCAGCATAATATTTTTACTCAGCCATCCTCTTTGACCGCTATATTTTAGAGATGAAAAAAACACTTCCTCCATCAGACAAATAACAGATAATCTTTCTTGTTCATGAAGACACTAAGTTCCAGAAATTTTCTGGTCAGGAAAGTTAATCTTGTTTATACAAGACTATTTTCATATGTAACCTAGAGGCACCCTAGAAAGATGTTGTTTTCCCATCAATCAAAACCTGATTTCCAGTTTGCTTTTTGCACCTCCACTGATCAGTATGTGCAAGGCAAAACATCACTGTGATATTACTGAAATTTGGAAAGTAAATTCTGGCCATTAACAAATATAATGTAATTAACTTTGCTCCTGTAAGAAAGAAGATAAGCCTTAAAGGGATTTTGCAGTGAGGAGGGGTGAGATGGCAGAGATACCAGATTGAAACAGTAAAAAGAATCTGCGCAAGAGAGTATACAACAAAACATGACGTCTGTGCATCCTGCCAATTGTTAATAAATATTTTAAAGTACTGTGGGAAATCRCTGGAGGATTTTCTGATAAAATTGAGGACTGGATCACTTCCCAGAGGCCCAAAAGTGGGGTCATTAATCAAAAAAAGATGAAATTCCCTGAACCATCTAGTGCACCTCCGGATAAGAAAAAGTTGCAGGGTTTTTTCTCTCTTCTGCTAAATTTCTCTTAGCAGCTTGGTTATCAGCCACAGAAAATCTCATCTAGATTTGACTGAGGTGCTTTCTGATTTCTAAAACACTGTGACCTGAAAAAGGATCGATGTTCCTGAAAGCTTGTTTGTATTTTATGACTCTATCAGCCAATCTAATAAAAGATACCACCTCTTTGTGCCTTTCTAGCCTCAAAACGACCTCTAGCATTTAAAGGACATAGCCAAAAAACAAATCAGTCCCTGAGCTGTACAGAGTTGCTCCCTCCYGGTCTCTCTCCTTCCCTCTTCCAGCTATATTAATAGCAAACATACCACCAAATTCCTCGTAAAAACAGAACAGCACGATTTCCCTCCTCCCCTCCCATWTATCATTCAGGCCAAGTTCAATTATTCTTAGAAAAACCCCCTCTTCCAAGAGCTTCTAGCCGATGCACAGCTCAGCGCAACCCGCGCGAGCTGCGCTGCTCTGCCCCGGCTCCCCGACACCTGCGGCCTGGGGTTACCCGCGCCAGGGCCCGCAGAGCTCTGACCTGCGCCGAGCGGGCTCCTCTCGCGCTTCCTCCCCTAGTGCCGCTGGTCACCTGGAGCAAAACGCTTCAACACAGGCAAGCGGGTCACTTTCTAGCCTTCTTCCTTCCTTAGAGCCTGCTGGGTTGTTTTCACACTTTCCCCTCCCTTTCTCACATGCTGGCCAAGCCCTCCCGTAACACCCAGGGGAGGAATCCACTGGCAAGTTCCCCAAAACGTGTGGAGCAGCCCCCCCCCGCCCCCGTCCAGTATCTTGTGCACTAGAGGCACCATGTGTCGCCAGGCTGCCCTGGCCAGTTTGCTGCGAGCCTTTGCTTTTCATCAAGGTTTATTTGAACTGTAGCTATTGTTACTCTCTTAGGTCATCAGACCTCCAGCACCGGGGAGACCAGTAAAAAGCAAAGAGAAATGGTTAGAAATGTCATAGAGTATTTCCATTGCACTCCCCACCGTGGATTTTTCAACATTTTACTTTCTCTTTTAGATAGGCAGCATCTGTGGTCCTGACACCTCTGCAGTTCTGTTTGATTACCCTCTAGTCGTATACATTTCCACACAAAATGCAGACAGTAAAAAAAAAAAAAAAAAGGAAAAAAAAAGAAAAAAAATCGTATCTGTTAAATCAATCTGCTCTGTTCAGTTTCCTGCCTCTTGGCCGCCTTCTGGTTTCTTTTCCTTCAAAGTACTTTTATTTTGCACCTTCTGAACTGGCTTCAAGGTGCATTCATAAAATGAACTGCAAGCACAGCAATCTCATCAATCAGCGTCAGCTCCAGGTTGAAAGGATCCTGAAAACTGCCTTTGTTTTTTTAATGCTCAGTGATTTGAATTGCTTTTGAACATCTTCCCGGCCGCGGTTCCCTCCATGAATTTTGTACTGGGCTGCACTGTAGACCTGCATGTGCGATGCYGGAGGAGGGTGGGCATCTCTGTGGGATGGAAGGGGATCAGCTGAGGTTTGCCTGAATGTGAGAACCGAAGTGCCACTCACTGAAACAGCTTTGGACAAAAAACTTTCCCAAACCACAGCTTGCTCGTCTCTCTGCCTGTCTCTCGCTTGTTTTCCCCAGACTTGCTACTGACTGTGCACAAAAACCCTTCCCTCTTCATATTTCTGAGTACACCCACCTGGCAGAAAGTTTAGAATTGGGTTTGCTTTGTAAAACTGATACAAGCATGTCTCCTTTGCATTACGGTTGTCGTGTTCATTTGTGCTTTAACAAAAGGCAATCATGCATCTGAAAAGACATTTTCCTGGAAAGGGCTGAACTTGTCAAATGTGCAGGAAAATGGAGTACTTCATTTGGCTGTATAGATTTCCAGACAGTGAGTTCATTTGAAAGCTAATAATTAGATACACGTAATACTGTCTTAGCGTTACTGTCTTAACATGGAATAATTGTCCTTTTTACCTCGTTTACTGTGGGAGAAAATCTTAGGGAGTCATTTATTATAGCAAGGTGTGTTATTGCCTTGTGATCACTGTTTGACAAGCTGAGGTCCTGTGATATATATATGTAATTAATAAATAATGTGCCTGGTTTTTTTTTGTGTGTACAAGCACACCTCTATACTTATATTCACAGAGAGTTACAAAATATTTACCTATGTCCATAGRACTGGCAGGAACTTCTGGGCCACTGGGTCTCCTATCACAGGTGCCATGTGATGTAATCCTTTTTATATACTTACCAAGTTCCGTCCTCAAAGTGATTTARTATTTTGAGTACAATTGGGAGGCTTGTTCCTGAACCACATAGTCAAACAGTTAGTAACAATCTCTAATCAAAATGTCTGATACCTCTTTTTGATCCTTTTTTATGTACCAGCACTGGCCRGATTAGCTCTTCCCTCTCTCTTCCTGGGAGATGACTCCATGATGTGTTTACAGARAGAAATCTTGTTGCTCTCTGTTCACTTTGCAAAATCCCACGAAGTAGCCTCTCCTTACATTCCCCAGCCATCACCACAGCCCTTGTCTGCACCTTTCCTGTTGCGTGCTAGGACTGCATTTTTCTTTTTTCTTGTTTCCACCCTGTTGGCAACTCAGTTATTCAGTGATTGAAGCGTGAGCTGCCAACCAGCTCTAATCAAAGGATTTGGTCATTTGTGCCTTTGACCTTCCCTTTCTACTGATTTCTCTCTTGCAGTTGGCCATTTTTTTTCTGTGTATCATCTCAGGCCTGCTTTGTCGTGATGATGCCTCATATTTTCTGTCATGAGCAATTTCACCAGTTCTCTACTAACATTTGTCCCAAGCTCATTTACAAAAACACAGTGCTAGATGTCCAAGAGTGATCTCTCAACACTCCCCCTAAAACTTCCCTCTAACCTAACCTAACCTAACCTAACCTAAGTCTTTCTTGCACTGCTCTCACAACAGGTCTTTACTGAATTTAACCCTTGTGCTAAATCACTTCTCCCCTTACCCAAGAACTTTCTACATGGCACCACATGAAATATGTAACCAAAGTCCAGATAGGTGAGATCCACTCCATTTCCTCCACTAAGCAAGTCATTTACCTTATCCAAGAAAGATAAATGGATTTGATAAACCCATTTAATCTCAGGCCATTTACCTCTCTCTCTTTAACCATCTTTTCCTTCACAATTTGTTGTGAAGCCTTCCATATTCTGTTAAGCTGAAATTTTCATGCCTGTTCTTGTCTAGATCAGTTCCTTCTTGCTTCTTACATATAAGGCCCATGCTTGCTATTCTGTCCCTGAATGGAGGGATCTGGTAAAGACATTAGAGCTAGTTCTTCCAGAGCTCTGGCATGTGGATTATCCTGTTCCTCCACCTGCAATGCAGGAAGGTTCCTTGAGATTTGCTTCTATCCTGGTTGTGCTCGTTTCCATATCCCTATCCCATTATCCCTCTCGTCTTCAACCTTCTGATTAACATCCTTACCCTCAGTGAAAGCTAAGGCAAAGTAGGAATTTGGATTTTGCACATACTTAACACTAGCCTCTACCCTATCTTTCCTATGTAGTAACCTCTCTTTTCTTTCCCTGTTTTCTTCAGCTATATGTATCCAGGAAAAGTATTTTCCCATACATATTACTGTCCTTTAGAAGATTGAAATCTGCCTGACTTATGAGATATAGCTTTTTTAACTGATTGATCATTTTGTTTTCTTAAAACAGTTCCTTTTAATTGTTTTTTATTCTCAATATCATATCTGAGGTTGCAATTGATTCAGCTGCAGCCTCTCCCTTCAAGATTTTCCCCTTGCTTGTGTTTTATCCAGAGGGAACTTAGGCTTAATTAACTGGCAGTTTATTGCCATTGGCAGTTTATTGCCAGTCCTACAGTTTTATCCCAATACAATTCAGACATCTTCTTCTGTGTATAAATCCCCTAGCTCCTAAGGAAAGCTGACTACATTGATTAGTCCCCCCCCCCCTTTTTTTTTAATTTAAATGTACCCCTTGGAAATCTGAAGCTGTGTCAATCACACCTGCCTTGATCACAAGGCTATAATGCTTGAGTAGGGTTTATCATTAGAAAACCAGAAGGATCTTGAGTTTTCCAGAAAAAAAWTGAGAAGACTGAAGTGGACTTTCCTAATATTTCTAGGGTAAAAATAGGCAGAACAGAATGACAGAGCAGATGTAATTAGTTGTTCTTTTTAGAAATAAATTATTACTGTAAAAATATAACTCTGCAGGTCACCTTTTGTGGTTATTCTTCAAAAAGGTGTTTTATTTCAGCAGGGTCAGGAGACTCAATCAAGGCCTTCTCATAGTGATTTTTGTCTACACATCTCTCTTCACTCTCTTTGTCATCTGCTCTCCTCTCCTGCTCTCTTAYGCAATTTCCTCCTTCCTGCCTTCCTCCCTGCTGACACACTGTCTCAAAGTCCCAAAACCGAACTGGAAGTTAGAGATGTGACAGTGCAGAAGGGCTTCAATTTCTTAGCTCTGTTGCTGCAAGCCATGTCGATTTGGCACGTTGTGCATCCATCTCAGCACAGCTGGCTGAGCCAACCAAAGAGCATAACATTCTGGAGATGTGTTTCTCATTTCCTTGCAGGTGCCTGCATRTATCTCTAGGTTCCTTGGAAGCCTTGGACTACCTGGACTAGCATCTGTGTTGCTGCACCGTCCATGTTGTTGGGACTTGGCTAGCAAGTGAACAGCAGCCTGGCTATTCCTGCATATTCTACTGTCTGGCTGCAGTGATACAGGCAAAAACATTCCTGATCCTCCCCTGTATAGCTTGTTCTGTGGTGTGARTGTTGAAGTGACTCCCTGGAAATGTCTCTGGTAAAGGAAGATCTTTGTAGTCTCGCACGTGCATACAGCCTGTGGGCTGGAGGAAGCATGCTGGAAACTGGGGGCTGAAGCAGTGGTGTTCAGCCTGGTGGCTGCGAGGCTGCGAGAAACGCACCCACAGCAGACTGCACCAGGTCTTGCCCTCAGGGGTCTGCCCTGTGAGCAGCGGCCGCTGGCTGCCATGGCCTTGGCCGTGCRGGGCCATCCGCCAAGGCAGATTAAAACCTCCAGCGTGACAGAGCCTRCAACAACGCCTCTGCTGTCTGTGTCAGGCTCCTTTGGAGAAGACGGGCTTAGGAATCGCTGGTGCTGCTCTGAGCTGCAGAGCAGCTTCCYGGCAGCGGTACCAGGCGCCTCCTGAGCATTGCCCAGGCTGTACTGGCCCTCTGAGCAAGGCGACTGCTTCCTGAGCACTCCCGAGGGAGATGGCTTGGCACAGCAAAAGGAGAGGTATGGCCTTGCGTTAGGGTATGATGAGCCCTAGAGTCAGCAGTTCAGGGCTGAGTTCACACCTCTGACGCCGACTTACTGCATGACCTAAGGGAAGGTGCTTAGCTGCTTTCCTTCGGCTCCTGACTCTGCTAAATGCCAGGGATAATAAGTAACTTTGTGCAAGTGCTACAAAGCTTTGAAATCTTTAAATGAAAAGACACTATATAATTGCAAAGCATTTTTAATAATACTAATAATTTGCTCCGCTCTGCATTGCCCTTCAGTCTCAGGGAGGCTGGAGCACTGTAAAGTCACAAGCATGCAGTCAGTGAGCATTAGGCTCTGCTGAAGCGGAGGATTTTCCTGAGTTTGTCTCCATTTTGATCTCATCCTGGTTTAAACAGGAATCTGACCTGAGCTTATGACCCAACAAAAAGCTGCAAACTCAGAGTGGCACCTGGTGCTGGCAGATAGGTGCTTTCTGGAAAGCAGGGGCATTTGGGGGAAGGGTTTTAAACAGCTGTGTTTACAACACAAACAATAGGAATCTGATGTGAGCTGAGGGGGCTACGTGAAGGACGGCATGAAGCTGTAATTAAAGCAACAGTGAAGAGAAAAGAAAGAAAAAGTGAAGCTCACTTAGGCTAAAGTGCTCCCAGTCAGAGACAGGTAGACACATGTCGCAGGAAGTGCCTGGCTGGAACCAGCCAGCTCTGCRTTTCAGGGAGGGCTTTACACTCCTAAAAGTGCATTCCCAGGAYGGTAGGGTTCTTCTGGGGCAAAAACCTTGAATGTGAAAATTAATCTGGAGGATTACAAAGGGAGCTCTTTTGTGTAGCACTGCAGCTAGAAAGAGATGAGGTTGTCATCTTTAGTTAGGCTTGGAGAGCTTGTGTTTAACCATGATRTTATTTTTACTTGACTCACTAAAAGAACAGTAGCTAGAGCTGGTGCCTGCAGCTGACTGCAGTCCAACGCCTCCTCTTCCAAAACAGAGGATGCTCTGTGCACTGCTGGCAATATCTGTGATTTTTATCAGGACTTTTGTGCTTTGGGGAATTATATCATAAAATCGCGGATCCTCAGAACAAGGGAATTGTAGCTTTCATTTATAAACAAAGTATGTTCCTAGCCCTCAAGGTTGAAAGATTTGAAAACATTAAACTAGTGCAATCTAAATGCTGAAAAACTGGGAGGGTGAATAAAGACATCCCAAAATTCACTGACTTTAAAAAAAAAAAAAAAAAGTTGGGAAAAGAAATAGTTGGCAAACTACTTCTTGGGAAACGGAGCAGGGCTTGAGCTGACTCCTGTCTTTTCAATGCTTGGGGTTGCCAGTATGTCTCTGAACTTTGCAGACATTCGTGAGTCCCTCCATAACAATAGCAGCTGCAGTGCGTTGGAGCTCTGGAAATGCTGACAGGAGAAAAGCTGCAGGAAAAGATTGTTTTAGCAACCTATGACAACTCAAAGAGCAGCATTAATCTTAATGCCTGTTTGGGGTCTGCCTTGTTCCCAGAGACCCTGCACTTTCTGGCATGGGCACATCTGGCAAACAGCCCCTTATATGTCCCAGTGCACCCGCTGTCTGGATCAGCAAGCTTACCACCATAGTTGGTATCTATAGGTACAGTGTGAGGGGAAGGAGGAGTGAACAGAGTAAGTAAAGAGGTTAGAAATTCAACCTGGGCACACACCAAAAAATTAATTATTGTAATTGTAAGGATTGTAGTGCTGGTGAGGTATGTCAGATATTGCCAGCTGCTTAATGATAAAATACATGCAAGGCAGTGCAAGTTTTGCTCAAGCATGCACATGCACACACACACGCACACATGCTGCCTTTCAACATGCCCAGGTCTTGGGAGTCAGGAGGTCTATTAAGATCAAGCACTCACCAATAGCGCTGTTGGGAAACCAGTTTTAACCTCTCAGCAGTGATACAAACAGGCAAATTTTTTCTGATTTCCCATCACAGGTGTGCAAAACATTGCGTGGCAACGCCCCCTGAGGTCAAGGTGAAAGTTTGCTGCCAAGAACACGTTGCTATCTGCCAAAGATAAACTAGCTGCAGTGCAAACACAGCCAAGCCGAAGTAGAAGCCCACAAACAAAGCAGGCTTCCTGTGCCCTCTAAAGACACAAAGACTGAGTTTAAAGAAGGTGGAACTAATATACATGTGCTCAAACAAGTCTCAGGAATAAGGGAAAGACAGCTTATGATTGGAAACCTTGGTTTCTGAGGCTCTGGGAAGAAATCAAGATAGGAAAGCTGCCTCCCAACCCAAGGTTGTCCTGCTAACACTTACGGTCTTAGCAATTCTCCCTGGCAATTATTTAAACATTTAATGGGCTTGATTCAGCCTGCTCTGGGGAACTCTCCAGTTCTCGAAAAGCTTCTGGACATGCCCACTATGAGCAATTCACTTGTTCAAATTTGAACCAGCTAATTAAAAACTGATGTACACACCTATTTCTGTTTAAAGTAAGTTTTCTTCAGGTAGTTAAATCATTTTCCTGACAGACTGTTGTTTAATCAGAATAAGCCTGGTGTAAACTGAAACAAGAGCTCATCAACTTTAATCAGCTTGCGTATCTGGTTCAAAAATCTCATCTGTAAGTAGGCTGATGCAATTGTGTGCAGATGAGCCCTAAGAAAAACATCTTCATAGCACACAAAATGGGCCTTGCTGGCCCAGCAGTGCCCCTGCCTGCTTCCCAGCCGCTGTGACTTCTGACTGGGTCCTCCTGGGCCGTGGCGGTGTCAACCATAAAAGGGGAGAGAGAGGATGAAAGAGATGAAAACTCCCTCYGCTTGTTTCTCTTCATCATCTGGGGAGCAGCTCATAAGCACCACGTTTCCATGGTGCTATGAATATATTATGTTACCACGAGACAGCATGTTTCAGAGAGATTAGGGGYGAATTTTCAGCGCTGTAAATCACCTTGGTGCCAGTGAAGTCAGGCAAAGGGGCATGTGAAATACCACGTGAGGAGGGATGGGCCCCCAGCTTCAGAGAAACACGGGGGTTTCTGCCATCCGTGCCCGTAAGGCCAGGCTCTCATGTGAACGTTTTGCACCGCAGTGAGGAGGCTAATTCTTACGGATATTTCCTTTCTTGTTTCAGCACTGCACTACCCAGTTCAACTACAGGACTGCCTGGACGGTGTATGAAAAACCCCCGGGTCTTGTCCATCCCCCGCTGTTCTTGACAACATGGGGATCTTTTTTTCCAATACCGTGTATTCCCATGGCGTAAAGTTGCAGCATTGCATCACAGGAGGAACGCTCCACATACTGCCACAGATAAGGAGAAATTGGGGGAGACAGGCATAAAGAAGTAAGCAAAGTCAAGCCTGTTCTTTCAGGCAACCCTTCACTGCCACCTGGACAAACGCTGTGGAGTCAACACTAAAAAGGAGATGAAAGGAAGCYGATTTGCAGATAGCCCCCCTTGGCCAGGCTAGCTAACCCAGATCCCACCTTTACCTCCTGTCAAAACGAGATTGSTCCAGCCGTCCGTAACCACGTTTGCAGCAGCGTCAACCAGGGCATGCTGAAATGAGCCTCCCGTCAGCCCAGCCTGGTTTGTGTTAGATCAGCTGAGCTGCCAGCCAAGCACCTCCACAGCATTGCTTCAGAGGAGACAGCACCGTCTCTAGTTTCCTGGCCTCGCTGGTCACCTTTCCCATGGGCATCTCATTTTTGGACAKGCTTGACCTTGCTTGCAGTGCCAGATCAGACAGGATCACTAGCTGATAACCTGGCTACCAGAAAAGGTCAGGCAGAGCTTTATGTAAAATAGCAAAGTTGGTATTTGGATATGGACTTGTGTTCACTTTTGAAGTGAACTTTTGAAGACTTTTGAAGTCTTTCAAACCTGAGAGCTTCCCCTTTCTGTCAAGAAAATTTAGCATGGCAAAATCCTTACTGGAAAGCTCATTATACTTTGAACACCACAATTTGGATTTTTTTTTATTATGGATATATGATGCGAAGGTAACACTTATTAATTTTCCTAATTTTTAGAGCAAGACAGATTCCTAGCTGCAATGAGATCATATCAAAATCACACGTGAAGGTTTCACAACATCTGGGGCAGAAGAACTGAAACCATTTGTGCTTAAAATACATTACATGTGCACCTCAGCTGCAAAACACTTACTTAAAAGAGGCTAAAGCATGGATTTAAAAACCTGAGGAGTYAGAAAACATGAGTTCCATTTTTCTTTGCCTGTGACTCATTTCCCCAGGCATTCAGTGAGGGATGATGAGGCTTTTAGTCCCTCAGCTCATGGTATCCTTGATGGTGGCCTTTCCCCTCCCTTGTWCCAAAACATGCTCTCACCTTCTTCCCAGACTTGACCTTGCTGTCACTAGTTTSCATACCTGGAGTTGGATTTCCACGTTTCCAGCTGCCAGGCCGCAGCACAGCTCGGGAGCCGTTTCTGGAGCTGCTGCCTGCAGTGAGGCAGACGGAGCTGCCCCTGAGCCTCCCGGGCAGCCACGGCTACCGGGAGCGCCGCGGGGAACACGGAAAGCCGTGAGCTCACTCATTTCTAGCGGCGACAGGGCTGTTCCTCCGACCACGGCGGCTCTCACGGGCGAGAAGGAATCCGGCCACTGCACCAGCTCATTTTGCCCTCTCAGGCCTTGCTTAAACTTGGAAGCCTTTGCAGAAGTATTCGGCCAGCCAAATCGCATTATATCGGCAAAATACTTCCACTGCCAGTGTAGTTAGTGCCAACCCAGTGACAAATAAACTAGACTGACAGAAGTCTTTTGCTTGCCAGGCTCATGTTTACACTAGCTGACATCGCGGTGCTGAAAACACAGGAGCCAGGCCTGAAAGTCAAGCTCTCTTCTTCTTTTACACCCTTTCGGGCTCTTCCTTCCCACGCCAGAGCGGCGCAGCGCCCGCAGCGAGCTCGGGGGACAACCTGCTGTCCGGGAGAGGGCAGAGCTACCTCCTCTCCCCTTTCTGTCCTGCCCGCACCAGTCTGCTCGTTGCAGTTTTCCTCCTAGCGTTTCCCGCTGGGAGGCTTCATCAAAGCTTGTGGCTAAGTTTCCTCTCCGCTTTGGTCCTYATTCTTTACATATTTAATGAAGATCCTTCTTTACATCGCCCTACCGGGGGCTGGGTATTCATCGTAGGGAGCTCCAACTACTAGTGTTTTAGGTAAGSCGGAGGAAAGGACTGCCGGTGAGGAAGCCAGGAGGGAAGCAGGGAGGATGATCTGACGAAAAGATCAGCAAAGATCAAGGGAGAGCATGTCGGGCCAGGCAAGGGAGAGGGGGGAAGGGGTGCATGCGGACAAACAGGAGAACTCAGGCTGAGGTCTGATGGGGAAGGGGTGCTTGACTCTGCTGGGTACAATAATTTTGCTAATAATTTATGGCGGTTTCAGAAAGATGAAAAGAAAATCTAGATGGAGACAGAGAAGAACCAGTGGGGACCAACAGCTTACCCAATACGCTTGGAAACAGACAGAAAAGGGAAATGGGGATATATGCAGAGGGACAGGAGTGGGTAGGAACAATTATTAATAATTACAGAGTGAAATGCTGACTGCTTTCACTTCAGCTTCTGTACCAGAAGACTGCAATCACCCTTGCAGGAATTATGTGGTAAGAATCACAACTTTTAGAAGTTATATTTAAAAACAAATATTTTGGTCCCCTGCATTCATCTTACCCCCCAAACTATCTTTTATTTGTTTTGTTTTTTAATAGCTCCCCTGGAAAGCTAGAAGCATGTTGTAGCTGGGACAATCGCCTGCCAATAAATATGCTTTATAATTCTCTTTATTAAAATCTTTCTTTTTTAGAAACATAAATTGAAACACTTTGCAATTAGTTATACAGATCAGTTAATACTGGTGACAGGTCCTAYATAATTAAACAAGTACTACAAATTCCAGCTGTTTACAAGCCAAAACTTAAATTAATGAGATCATGTAAGCTCAATAAATAGTATATCTGGTCCAGTTCAAGTATAATTCAACAATCACAGCCTTAATCCTCAGAGAATAGAAAAACCCTGAATGTAACCAGCCTAACACTAATTCAGTGTTAAAGCTAATATGAAACTTTGTCAAATTTTATGGGGCAAGTGTTTTTTTGTTTGTTTTTTGTTTTTTTTACCTCAAAGAAAATAATTTGCAAATTGACATTAAAGACTATTTGAGATCAATATAGATTTTACACAGATGAAAAACAATAGTTCCTATTCAAAAAGTGCAATCTTTGGTTGAGATGTATTGAAATGGTTTGTATATATTAAGGAAGCTCTTTTTAAAATATCAATGTTTTTCTGGCTAGACCTGAGCCTGCTTTGTGCTATATATAAAAATCTGTATGTATATATATATATATGTATATATATAAATAAACTGCATATATTATAGTGATGATGAATTATGCCAACTTGGAAAAGTAAAGATTTTGAAAGTAGTAAATTGAAAGAAACAATGCATTTTTACACAAGCTGAGAAAGTTAAGTGGCTGCCTACAGTGGTGTTCTTTCTCAGCAGAATAGGTAGTAAAAAGAAGTTGAGGAGTTGAATGCCTGTCAGTATTGCATGATGGCCTGTTGGAGGCGGGAAAGGAGATTTCCTCTGAGATATCAAAGTGCATCAGGCTGAAAACAGACCATAGGGATTGTTAGGAGATGGTCAAGACTTGGAATTGCTTTTAACTGCTTTAAAATGTTGGATTTTAAGAGGAGAAGACACCTTCTCAGAAGTGCTGCTTTTGTGGCTATACCCAACATTTTGCAGAATGTTGTCATGCCAGGAAAGATCGCAAAGGAATGGAAAATCCAAATCTCCTCTACAAATGTCTGGATTTGATCACATTTATGGGGCTGGGCACTGCACCTGCATCACCCACTTGTGTCAGTTGCTTCCAGAAGAGGACTCTACATACAGAAGAGATGCCACTTGGAGCCTGCAGCTTCCTGAGTAGCAAGCAAGGGACCAATGACTCAAAAAAGATATCTGAGGCCTCGACAATTCCTGGCAAGCCTCGGTCTAGACTCCAGCTTTTGGACACCAAGGTAGAGGCTGAAAAAGAGGTGATCACATCTCATCCACGGTCTGTAGGGTGCCAAGGCCCACATTGCAAAGAAGAGATTTTTGCATGTRTAATGCAACTGGTCAAGAAAAAGAGGAGGCTAAATATGCAAGTTGTGAATGATAGGAGTGAACTTGGTGTCAGAATTTGAGGAGGAGGGAAGTAGGTTGAATCATCTCCCTTAAATCCCCTGGGCAAACACTCCTTTTAATAATTCTGCTGCTGCCAGTCAAAATCTCATGGTTACCTATTGTTTTCCCTGCCTGCTTGTATCCACCTGTGCCTGTTTTCTAAAAGCTTTTTGGTCTAGGAAAGTCTTTGTTGTGGATTTGTGCTATGCTGTGCCTATAATAAAGGCAGTGGACCCATAGCTTCTACTGAAATACAAATAAAGAATAATAACAGTGATGATACTTTTCTCACTTGAGGTTACCTGGGGATAAAGTTGCTGGAGGCATATGACTTTGATATAGTCTGCCATGTCTCAGATCCAATTAAGCTTAACCACGTGGTCTAACAAGCTCCCATTAGGCAAGTGAAAGACCCAGTCTGATAGCATGGTAGGTTTCAAAGATAGGATGCTTGCATTCGGAGTGATTTCTTTCCCTTAAGCTCAGATTGTGCTGACAGGTGGGAAGGGAACTTCATGTTCAGATGATACATGCCCACCTTGAGAGCTGTGCTTCAAAAGACAATTGCACAATCTTTACTGCCATTTTCATAATCTTATACCTTGCCATACAAGCTCTTGCTTTGTATCCAATTTTCACTGCAACATGAAAAACAGTCATAGAGAAACCCAGCCCTTGAAGGAAAAATAATTTGTTTTGCAATATTTTTTTACTTAGGGAAAATGAAAAAAAGCTGTTAATGGGCCCAAATTTTAACTTATTTCAAGTCTGGACAAAGGAGGATTTATGCTGTAATGTTTTTCAATTCCCCCTTTCTTTCAAACGGGCCATGTCTGAATTTGGGATGCAAAGAATCCATGAACTTGTGAGAAATAAGAATTCCAGCTATGACATCTGAACCCACCTCTAGTAAAAATGAATGGAAAACACAGGCCACGAATCACAACAGCTTAACACAACAACACTAGGCACCCAGGGGAGACACTGCTTGACTAAGAGGTATTGCAGAAAAAGAGTATGACTGCTGGCACAGGTAATAATGGATCAAATACTTTGGTGAAAGCAATTTTGGCAATTTAGTCTATGTGCAATATTTTTTGACACCCATGTCATTCTTACAAATGGCAAGAATCTCCTGGAAAACTATTTTCTCCACACAACATCTAAATAGGACATCTAACACTAGTTCCGTTTGTGCAGGGCATACTGTGATGAATATTAGAGTCAGGCAAAGAATAAAAAAAAGTCTGCAAATCCCCATCTGTCTAGATTGCGTGGTGCATTTTATACAAGTGTAACTCCAGGATCAATTCTGGCAATGGTTTGCACACATATTCACTTTACTACACAAAGCCCTATTGAAGTGAACCAGAAACTTGTTCAGTGCATTTCAAAGGGACTTTGCAAAATACTAAGCAACAACTGTGCAGAAACAATAGCTCATAATAATGCCAGAGCTGCTGCTGCATCCTGTGTTCTCAGTGCAGTACTCTGTGAGCCACCAGTTGTTGTATTTGCCTAAAAAATTCAGGGAAGTAAAATACAAAAACAATATTAAAAGTCTGGCATCCTTCCATGCAGACCAGGAAAATTCAAGGTTGCCAAATTGAGGAAAAACAAGTTTGAAAAAAAAAATCAAGATGACCCCAAAAGCAAGCATCTTGACTAAATATGTGTACAAGTAACATGGTCCAAACACGTGACGCTTTAAAAGCCTGTTGTGGGAGTTTCAAGTCTGTAACACTCAAAGTTAGCAGCCTCTAAAATGATCAAGAAGAGTTCTAAACACAAGGACAAATGGAGAACATCTTGGTCACACCACAGAAAATGTTGAGAACCGGAGCAGGTTAGCTGCCAGCACAGCATGTGAACTGTTTGCGCTGTGCTGGGTTCAGGCTATGAGCTCTCTGGGACAGAGACTGTGGCTCCCTCTGCATTCATCTAACATGAAGTGCAGTCAATGCCCAGTGACACAGAGACTTATCATTTCTCCAGGCTCTAAGATACATGGAAATGAATGCCAATGGGGTTTATATTATGCCAACTACTGATTATTTTTAGCACAATGGTTTTAGTTGTCCTATGCAAATTCTCTTTATCATTGGGGTAATGAGTGTCTGAMAATATTTTAAGCAACATTAAAGACTATTTATAGTCACATTTCCTTTCCTTCCAATGTGCACTAGATGCTGCATCCTTCTAAATACTCTGCCTGATCTGACGTGTTACATCAGAATTAAAACTTTAAGAATCCCTGAGAATTCTGATTTAATCTAGGAAACCACTCCCAGCTCACAGTGTGAGAAAGAATTGCTCCACTTGTTATACATATGCCAGCATCTCTTCACCGTGGGAAACTGTTTCAGGCATTTTGGTTTTTAATGGCACTCTGGGCATAGATGCACGGAAGATGCTCTTTATTTCCCCTCCTCTGTACAGTGCAAATTRACAGTTAGATCATAGAAATAAAAAAAAAGTATCAGCATTCACTCATTATAGCTCTTCCATTTCATCCACATCATAGTTTTTTCTTCTCAAAGTGAGGAACAATTCCAGCATCATCCTGGTGCAGACTGCTGCCTTCATTCATTTGCAGGCTCTCTTCCGCAAGCTGGGATAGATACTTCTGCAATTACATCAAAAACAAAGTATCTGTACAAAAGCTGAAGAAACTCAACACAGGATAAATTCAGAGCTCTTACACTCTCTTAGCACCTCACAGGGGAAGAAAACACATAGAAGCCCCATTTTGGTGAAAGTTCAAGCCAGGTAACATAACTGTGTCAGGCAAACTAATACACGGAGAGCCTAAGAAGTTCAGTGGTTAACCCTGTGCCATATGGGGAACTGAGGACAGAACCAGGAGGACCATGACCGTGATTCCTCATCAGTCTGCGTAGCTAGACCTTGCCTTTTCTCCTGGCAAACATAAACTGACTACTTACTACTCCCATACACTATAGGGCAAGGACTAACACTAGTAAGTCAATTGGATTACGCTAGGATAAAACTGGTGTGGTAGCGTAGATGGAGTTTCTGAGTCGTAATTTAAAGCATATACATTACGTTTTCAGACATACATCGTGTGCATGTTAGCTTTTTAAGGTAAATCAAACTCAGTAATAATTAACACAATTTAGCAATCTGCCTTGAGTATTTACATATATTGTGTTGCTTTAAGATAAAGCATTTCAGAGCTCTAAATAGCAAGGGTGATTTGAAAATACAGAAGTGGCCAGTGAGGCCTTGAACCTTCTGGCAGTATTCTTAGTTGGCACAGGTGCACATAAAATGGAAGACGAACTGATGCATGTCTGAAAATGGTGCACAAACTGTTTATTCAAGGTCAACTGACATAGAAACGGCRTGGAAAGAAGCTTCTTCACCAGCACCTAGTCTAGAGAGACTCATAGGAAATACCCATATAAGGATGCCTTATTAATGACCTATACCCACTGTTACAGATACACATCACATGCAAGAATAACTGACCTGAGGGTTACTAGACCCTAAAACTCTCCTTTCCCACTGTTTAAGCATTCTGGTTTACTTTGAAAAGGCCATCTCAAGTCACTGCAAAACACTGTCTAGTTGCAGAACTCCTCCAAGTGAAGTTTACTCTTTGGCATCCGTTTGGAAGAGGTGGAATGAGAAACAGGTGTAAAGAAACTAGGGCCTTTCTTGGTGTGCTAGGACTGCCAGGTCGTCTCAGGTAAATCTGAGTTTTGGAGGTAAGAGGTGCATATGGAAGGGACTCAGAAAGGTATTGGGTAGGCATACCTGTGACAAAATGATGRCTACACCCTTGTTACTCTGAACAGAGAGATTTGACTATGGAAATTACACAACTCTTAATCTTGATCCTAGAGTACAAAACTCCACATGGCTGAAGGCCAGAGTAAATGTTACTGCTGCATACAGAGACATAAAAACTGTAAAGGTTGGGAGGAGTGTTCTGTACTCYGTGAACTGTAATAAATCACTAACACTTGTCACTGGATCAGATAACCCATGCTTTTTGTTTTTTTAATAATTACCCACCAAAATAAGATTAAGCTTTTTTAAAGATAATAGAGGGTTTTGCCACCACCTTTAGATGAATCTGAAAGGTTTTTGTAGTAGTGGTGGGAGGGATGGCCAAATGATGGATCTTTTTTTGGACACTGAAAATGCAGTGGATCTGTAGATAGAAATGCCTCCTGGGAAATTATTTGTTTCACTGAAGAGAATGGAAAATTGCAAAAGTCTACCAGGCTGGTGAAGAAACAGTTGAAGTTTTTTTCCAGTGATTGTTTTTCTTCAGGAGGCACCATACACAGATGAAGCTGTCTGTTCTACTTCAAGATAAAATACTCATCTTTATAGAAATGAGACTTTTGGAAGAAATCTGGTAAATAAATTTTTCAATTTGCATAAAATTCCAAAGTCTGGCYTTATATTTTGGATGTGCTTCCAAGGAGATAATGTGAAAGACAGCTTGTAGCAAATCAAACACAAAAACACATAGCCATGAGAGCACCTGGGACAATGTTATTGTCACTGGACAATGATATTTGTCATGTAGACATGACAACAGGAAGACACAGGCTGTAGCAGTAGTCCCATAAGTTAAGATATGGCGCAAGTTAGATTCCATGGTTCTTAAATTGGTGGGTACACTCATTAAATTGCTCCATCATAGGAGAAGACTGAAGTTTCTTGCGGAGTGCATAAATGAGCAATACTACAACAAAAAGGGTTCTAGTAATGCAGAACAATTATTTAAAATTTGCTGTGTTTCCACTTGAATGGACAAAAGTTGGATGGTTATCTATCAGACATTTCACTTCCTCAATTTAGTAAGATAAGAGCTACAGCTCCGCAGAACAGTGTGTTTTCATTACCATATTTGACAGATTTAATTTTAACTGGTCTTGTGATCTTTATGCTTTTTTCTCAAGTCAGTTTTAGAAATCTACCACAGTCCTCATGGGAAATGTCTTAAAGGTGAGAAAAAAGGTTTTTTTCATGCTGACTTTGTTTTAATTGGACCTTTTTTCCATGACTTTGACAAAATATCTTAGAAAATCAAAAAATGCCTCCTCTACAGTGCCAATTGCTGGGACAGGGAGTAGACTGGCAATCTTTCCCTAAGCACCATAAGTTTCTTTGGGACAGACTCACATGGGACACATGGCCTGCACTCAGTGGTGCTACCTTTGTTGAATCCTTCTGGATTTTCTTGTATGAAATACAAAAAAGACATGCAAACTAGACACCTGTTCTTCAGGCTTACACTTGGAAGATCCATTACTAGCAAACAGTAGCTCTGAAGGCAAAAACTTTAAAAGGCAGAGGCCTTTGTATGATTAGAGCTAACTAACTTCAGGAAAGTCAAGAAGAAAATTCTCCCAGAGAAATGACTTGACTTTCTGTTACTTAAAGAAAACTATTCACAGAAAAGTTAATACCTATTAGCCAGCTAGGGAAAGATGGCTATTACTTGAAGAGAAGCAGAACTCCAATGTTTATGATGGACGGGGGAAGAAGCAAAGAAGGGGCAACCTTTTTCTTTCATGCCTTTTGCTGCAAATGTGCAAATGCCAAAGGCATTGCTTACATTGCTAGCAAATCTGCCTTGTGCAGTGTCCACACCCCTGTGCACAGTCAGGGACTCGAGAAGATGAGGGACAAGGTTGCCTCTTCCGAAGAGTCCTCTGCACTGGGCAGTTAATGCTCATGCGGTCATGAACAGCAATGACTGATACTGCCAACTGCGCATCTGGAAAGTGATCAAGGTAGGGTTTTTTCTTTAACTGCAAGTGCCTGTGGTTTCTATGTGCTATTATCAAACATGGTGGTATAGGTTTATTGAAACCATACAAGTAATTACACAATAAATTACACTCTTCTGCATCTCCTTACAGAAATTATTCACTAGTGGCACTCTGCGCTGTTAAACAGCTGTGCTGCTCTGTAGCTGAGAGAAGAGATTTCAGCTGCTCACAGGAAACGCCCTGGATATCTGTGCATCATGTAATACTGTGTGATGAAACATGCTACAGAAATTCACTTTAATGCAAAAATATCATCCTTATGAAAGAAGTGACACGTTTAATGTTAATGAAATCAAAAAATAAGAAAGGATGTTGGGCTCACTCCCAGCAACACCAATATCTGGAACTCTTAAGAGCAAAGAATTAAATGGCCTGAGTTGCACGCTGTGCTGGTGACAAGGACCAAATATAAATCAAATGAGAAAATGATCTCTTGGAGCATTTTACTTATGATCCAGAAGCTGATTTCAAGGACCCAGCAGTGAGAGCTTAGTGTGCTAATACCCACAACTACTGCAATGTCTTGCTTATATATACACTTAACTTCTTCTGAATTCTTTCCACACCATAAAAAGGAATTTTCTATAGCACCGTGGAACTTGAATGTAATCCACCCCAATATCTAGTTGTCAGCTAATTTCAAGACTGTTTTTACCTGAAGATTTTTGTAGTGAACAGTACTTCTGCAGTGACTTGTCTTCGCTGTCTCTTCATTTGTGTAGAAGAGTCCACAGAGCTTACAGTAAAACCCAGTTCTTGGCACCACAAATTCCACACCTACAGAGAGATTTTGAATTACATTAGGATGTCAGYTGAAACCTTTCTCCCCAACAATAAACTTGCTTTTAAAGAAAAAAAGATGTTATTTAGTTAAGTGWCATGGATTTGAAGACTGTGAGTACTGGATTTTCTTTGATTTACCTAATTTTGCAATACTGACCCACAGTTTAAAATCATATGCATTGCAAATACAYCTTGCAAATCTCCTCTCTTAGACATTATACATATTTTAAAATATACCTTCTCTCACATAATGCTGACTGGAAACTTGACTGTGTAACTTCAAGGGCTGGAATAGCTACAGTACTTATTGGTGGTAAATTCATGCTTACGTTAGGCAAATTCTTCTTAAAGATGTAGTTCTCCCAGGTGTTTTACTTGTTATTGGTGGTCACACAATATAACAAATACTTTTGGTTGTTCTAAAAAGTATAACTAACACTTTTATGACAAAGACTTTTAAATTACTAAGTATTGTTCATACCCKACGTCTTAGACTTAAATTCTTTAATTTCCAGAGAATTTACTGGATGATCCTCCTCCTCTCAACATTCCTTGACATTGACCAAAGTTTCTACTGAATTGTCACTGTAGGGTTGTGCATGCGCCTGCCCCGTGGTCTCAAAAGCGTTAACAGCAGCCAAAGCAATTTATCCTGCTTCTTGGTTACTGCGCATGTTCCCTGCAGCAGGCTCAGGTTAGAGACAAAGAAGTTCACTTCAAGAGAGCTTATTTCTTCTCATACTGATACTAATGCTACCTTATGCCATTTATCTGGAATGAAATTAATAATGACCTAGAATTGAAAGCCCAGCTCTCTTAAACAGCTACGGCTCTTTTATACACACAGTCTCTTCTTTTTCCTCACATTTAGCTGAGAAATAAACATAGCAAGTAGCCTTCAAGTGACAGCTTGCCGTAATTTCTAGGTATCACAGTGGGCAGCATCTCCTGCYGATGGAGACCTGTGGTTGAACCGTACCTAGGGGAATGCTGAGTTCTGTGAACACGTCCTCTTGTTCCCAGCCTGGCGGAGAATGGGTTCGCTTAGAGTCTACCTCSGGGTATTCAAGAGGTCTCATTTCCAGGTACCTAGAATTTGCTTAACAAATGAATAAATATATTGAATGAAAACAGTTTATTAGTTTAAAGAGATATTTTTAAACTTCTTGGAAATACTCTCTGGGTGGAGCCATAAATTAAGTAAAATCTGCAAAAGTGCTTTTCTGTTCAAACAAGAYGCTTGTTCAGTGCAACTGACAATAGCTACACTACACTGATGCACACAGCCCTGTTTCTCCCAGGAGATCATTCTTCTATTCCTAATTGCATGACAATTATGTTTTTTTCTTCTTTTCACATTTTAAACTCTCAATGGATCTATAGTATTATACAAGCCTGTGCACAAACACGGTCAGACTGCAGCTCCACAGCAACACATGGCTCAAACGGAGCTCTGCGAGCAGAGACAGAGCTGCCCTAATACAGGGCTGCAGAGAAAGCCAGGAGCCAGCAGGACCTGCTGAAGGCAAATCACCCAAGTGCCTCAGGAGCTAGCTACATACGCAGAGCAAACCTTCCTCTGGCAGGACCCCTGAAGGACCACTGCCATGGAGCACTCTGCTCCCATCCTCAGCTCCCTAAGGGATGGTTTCTGCTTTATGGCTCTTGGTCCCTCAAAGATTTTGGTATGTGGCCAGTAGGGAAGTGATGTTTGGTCACTGCTGATCAAAATTAACAGACAGGCAGAGATTCAAGGTATAGAGAACAGTGAATTGATTTGCTGAGGAGGATAAAGCCAGCTAGAATGACGGACATTCTCCTTTCCCAGTATGTGAATTGCTTTTATTAAAGAAAAAGAGAAAGTCGCTATCACAAAGCAACAGAATTACAAATAGACTGGTCTGATTCCTATTCTTTAGTTCTTACATCAAAGAACTGGTTTCCTTACCTGACAAAATTCCTCTTGCATTGCACATTTCACCTAGATGAGGAATATGTTTTCTCATAAAACAAATATATTTTTTGCCCAAACCAAACCCTTCCTGCTTTTTCAAGSCTGTAGTTCAAAGATCAGCAATTTCTAACTATGAGAGTGAAATTCTCTCCATTGTTTTAAATACACCTAATATATGATTTAAAAGAAAATAATACAAAATCTTGACTGGTTCGCTTTCAAGTTAACTTTAAGCCTACCACAGGTTTCCTGTTCTGCAGAATAGATCCTGGAAAACTCGTGAGTGTCAGTGGGGTGTTTGCAGGACACCCAGGGCCTTTGTTGCAACTTAAGTCCTGCCTAAGTTGATTTCTAGGGCTGCTGAGCTGGCAGCTGCATTAGCAGAGAGCCTAGAGCCCACAGATCCTGCCTTGCACCGAGGATCCCAGACGTCAAATCCAGGCAGAAGCCTGRGAAGCACAAGCTCCCCTGGAGTTTCCAGGTTCTCAAAATGCCCAAGTTACTGTCTCTCGGGATACCCAGCTCTCCTGTAAGCTGACTGCCCATGAAGTGGGCAGSCCAGCAGAGCCAGCTGGCCCAAAATCCTGGAAATTTTGTAGTCTCTAGTCCTGGGGAATTTGCATGGCAGCGTTATCTCCAAAGATGCAAAGCTTGGTAAGCTCTCTTCAGGCTAGACACGTGAGTTTTGAAAACCAAGCAAGTTTCAAACCCATCCCRGTGGAAGAAGTTTGTTCAAAGTGAGACATTTACATTAAATGTTTCTGCATTTTCTATTGGAAAATGGCACTCTCAGGAAATTTCCAGCAACTTCTGTTCACAAATTCTCCATCACACAGACTACGGTAACACCCAAAAAAGAGCATTCCTGGACAACATGGTATATATGGTTTTCCACTTCCTTTCATTATACCCAGTCCATTCACTTGTGTTCCACTTGAAGGACTGACAGGGAACTTAAGTGAATTTTAGACACTCAAGACCCTTTTTCTGGCAGCAAAAATACTAATAGGCAGCTATGATTACATTTACTGGCACTATCTCACAGCATGTTGTATCAGTTATATTAAAGGCAGCATGACGTAGATAACAGAAGATGATAGGGCAAGTCCTAACCAAAGGCATGTATTTGTGTGAAGAGGGACCAAGAAGTAACAATCTACAAATGATTCCCATGTTATTAGCACTTCTATACAGTGCATAAGAATACCCACCTTGAGTAGAGCCAGCCAGACATGAGCGATACCTCTCTGCTGACCTTCAGATGCTGTCATTCATTTCACTGACAATTCAAAATAAATTTAGCAGGGCACCGAAAGACTTCAGCTAAACTCATGTGAACCCTGATTTGACAATTATAGCACCTTATGCCTTGCAGAAAGCTTGCAAGCTGCTTATCCTATTTCCTTTATACTATTCAGCTCCAGTGACGA
The DNA here is from genome assembly GCF_003343005.1 of Rhea americana. Taxonomy (NCBI): domain Eukaryota; kingdom Metazoa; phylum Chordata; class Aves; order Rheiformes; family Rheidae; genus Rhea; species Rhea americana. The sequence goes on along the minus strand of NW_028186723.1, from coordinate 309,646 downwards.
AGCCTCTAATGATTTAGCTTGGTAAAAGGCAATGGGGTTCTTTTACTGAGCTGCTCCAAGGACAAGTCTTGGTTCTATTAGCAACATTTATTCTGGTTAGCAATAAATTTCAATCTATTGTCAGAGGAAACATGCAAGGCCCTCTGCARGCTGAAAAGAAAAAAAAACAGTAGTTACCCTTGGCCTCTGAACACTCTTGGCTCCCATGTCTTGTTTCTTCACCAGCATTTTTAACTAGCATTTCCATGATTTCTCTACTCTCAGCTCCTTGTGATCCCATCCGTTTGTAATCATCTATAAATGTGTCAGGGAGCTGAAGAGTCTCTTCTTTCAGCTGAAGAGAAGGTATATGGCAATCTTCAGGCTCTAAATGAATGTCAGAGCATTTATCAATTTTCCCTTCCTTCTGCTGATGATCAGACTCCTTTGCAGGTTGGTCTTGTGATTCCTCTGGCTTCTGGTCAGGGTCCAGATTTAGGCTTGATGCTTCAGTAACCACATCATCATTATCATCATCCTCCTCATCCTGACAGACACCAGAAGAAGCTACACTGCCCTTTGCTGATCTGAAGTTTGTTTCTAAGGCTTTATGGGCAAATTTGTCTTCACTGGTTAAGTGGCTGTGATCATTTTTCAGTTCTAACATGGTTGACATACAGGGACACATTTCTGAGACGGCTTTATTTTTTTGATCAACAGGTACTATTTCTTCAAGCTCTGTTATATCAGGCTCCATAATTAGATCATCTTCTCCCACTTCATCTACTGTCACTAACTCCTCCATGTTAGCAGGATACCAGGTCTCACCTTCTATCTCACTTCCACTCTCCCAGTCTCGTTCCTGTCAAAAAGATGTAAAAATTTTGAGAAATTAGTGATTATAGATCATCATTGTTAAAAGTGATCTTTGAACATCAGTAACCAAGGAGACTTTTGAATTGGCCACGCCTAACCCCTCTTCTATCCTAGTTCCAAAGAACAACATGCCTTGGCGCTATGATTTTAAACCTTACAAGAACAAGCAATCTTCTAAAAATAATCATATAAGCTTCACCTTAGTGAGATCCTGTAATTGCCTTGGGGAATATGTCTCTCCAGTCTCCCACTTCCTGCTTTCTGGTGAACAGTAGAACGAGGCACAACCTGTCACACTAGTCATACTCCGTTTTGTGACCCCGAGGAAATAATCCTCTCCCCTTTCTCTAACTCCATCCCAAGGTGGCCAGAAATAGGCATCACAATGAGAATATACTGCACCCCAATCTAGCCATTGTAGCTTTTGCTTTGCTGGATTAGGTCCTTTAATCTCCTACAGTGACTGAGAAAATGTGGCTACCTTCTGTAGTCATTTCCTACCACCAGCAAGGGCCCTTTGCCAGGGACTGTGTTGGTAGAGGCTGGCCTAGACCTTAAGAAAAATCAGTTTTACAGTTATACTCAAAGGTTTATAATCTGAAATACCTCAAACATGCAGTTATAGATTTAGGATTCTCAGACACTAATATTGGATTTCAGAAGAATTAGAATTATAAGGTATATATGACTTTCAATACGCATTTGGTGCAGCTTAGATTTCAACTCCCAGAATCGTCGTGTGCACATAATCTATTAATAATCTGTATTCTCCTGTGTAGACGCTCCCACACTTCCCCTCCTAGAATCCTAAAACAACATGAAAACTCTGGGAGTCGACACCGTTCTTGCCAGGAGATCAGTTTTCTACAGCAGCAGATATCAATAGCTTCCGTATCTGACCATCAACCCATGACCCTAGAGATATGAAGCTGGAGGAATTCCAAGAACATTGCTGTGCCCTGCTGCAATACTGCAGCAGGGGTGCTATAGAGACATCAAAACAAGCCACCATCTATGGTCTATTTAGGGCCGATATTCTGAAAAGTTTTCATCGTTAATCTCCTCTTTCCCTGCTAATCTCTACTGTGTCTCCTATTTTGGGGCACAGTTTGCAAAGTTACACAGTTCATTTGGGCATACATTACTTGCAGTTGTCAGTGCCAAGGGCTATGCCTGTGAAGCAAGGTACATGGGCAAAGAGCAACTAAAAAAAGAGCTCTGGGGATTCCAGAAAAAGCTACTCCTTAAAGCAGAGGTCAATATAAGGCAAGTTAATTTAGACAACCCCCTTCCGTAAACTAATGACTTCCATTGGGGAGTTAATATTTCATTTASGAAAATGTACTACCAAATCTGGGTTTTCACTCATTTTATCATGGAAGGTAAACCAACAATATGTAACTAACCTTCTCTTTTCTCGTGTTTTCCATGATCTCTCCAGATTCTTTTCCTTGTTTATTAACTGAAGGTGAGCTCTTCTCTGGAACTTGTTCCTTTCTTCCAAGCTAAAATAAATACAACATATACACGTATAGCAACACACAGTGGTGCTCTATTATGTTTCTATTCTGGATCTATGGAAGCAAAGTCACTCACAAGGTCACATTCTTTATTTTTAAAGTTTATGCAAGTCAACTGGACTGTGGGAAAAGACCCAAGAATTGGATTGCATTAGCAAAGCTGCACAAAAAAGAATTAAGAAAAATAAATCGAAACAAAATTAGAGAGATGTAATTTATATCATAGAATTGGCTGGAAGACAGCTGGGGAAAAATGTGAATTCATTAAAATTTCCAGCCTTCTCTCTTCTGTTCTCTATTCACGTCTGTTATGTTGGCTCAGACAYGGTTAGAAGAGCAGCACTGATAAAATTCTGCAAAAGATTTCAACTGTTCTGTTTATTAATGTTAGATCAATTGAGAATGCAACTACTCTCACAGTTCATACTTTAGAAGAACAAAATCACTGTATTACCTAATACTTGGTAAAAGAGGTATGGAGCAAAACCGTGAGTTCAAGAGCAGTCAGCTCTATTACTCCCTATTAAATTGCTAGCTGTAGTCCCCAGAGAGATGCGCCTTTAACAATGCCAATTCAAAATGACTTGAAAAATGTACAGAGTGTGTGACACTGGTGATTTGGGAAGCTTGGACTGACATTTCTGTACATAAGRGAGAAATATCCTCCAAGGAGCCATCCATCACAGTGAAACACCAGCCGAAAGATAAGGATGACTAAAGATGGTACAGACATCTACGACATGAGGTAGCGGTGCTGCCCGTTAGCTAGCCAAGTTACGTGCTCTAGAGCTTTCTACCAAGCTTTCCCCCGCATGAGAAGAAAGAATGCAAGGTCAACTAAAGACGACTGAAAACAGCCCTGGCAACACAAAGTCACAAGCGACAGATGGACCTCAGTCAGCGCAGCAGCTCTACAGCCTCCTGTGGGCGGGTGGAGGGGGTGCATCCCCAGGAGGGCCTGGGGGAGGCAAGCTGGCCGTAAGCCAGYGACAAGATCCCAGTACAGTGGGGACGTGAGCATGGGCTGTGCTGGGACTGAGTGAATGAGGCATCCCTGAGCGATTCCCTCTCCACTCTTTCCCAGAGGAGAATCTGGGAAGTGACAGACACTTTTACTTCACCAAGCRAGAGTTTTATCCCAAACATCTCATTATTTTATGGGTAATCCAATTCAATGCTTCTGCCAAGGGGGTCTTGTCCACTGCTCCCTTCAGCGTGCTGTTGAGAGTAGGAACATACAATTGCTAGAGACAAGTCACTCTGCTGAGCCGACTGAAATAAAATGTGTCACATCAGATTTAAAAGTTCTTTCCCCATTTTGGCAGTAAACCAACAAATTCCCTGTATTTTCCTACAAAYATTGCCTATACCTGTAAAGCACTACTAAACCCAGATAACTTGCTCCACATCGCAGGCAGGGAAAGGAGGTGATAGCTGCAGAGAGAGCAGCTGGAGGGGAAAACACACAGGCTTGGAAGAGAATGTTGTGGGCCAATTTGTCCCTACATACACAACCTGCATCCAAGCAGTAGATTTTCACTTGGTTTTGTTTTCAGTTGTCTGTCTCCATTTCCTTACTGGTTAYCTGGAGGCTCTGTACATAAAACAGAAAGATGATGTCCAGGTACCCAACACAGGAATGGTGTAAGAGATCAGTGCAAAGAGGTGGATGAGCTGTCCTCTCAAGGTCTCTTTTAGAAATATACTCCCTGATTACATAATGGTAAAACATTGCATGTCCCCAGCACCATACCAATAACAACTGGTCTAAAATACTTCAAAAAAATTCACTATTTCAGCATTTACCTTYTCAATACGTACAGTTTGCAACCTCTATTTACCTCATTCTCAGGAGGTTTGGTTTCCTTCACRTCATTGCCTTCAATAACAGCATCTTCCTCTTGGTCTCTCTCAGCTTTCTTAACTTTATTCTTATCGCTGAGTTTTTGCCTGGAGCCTTCAGCTGCTTTGCTATGCTTCTGTTCAGCCATCTCCTCCCTCGTAGTGTCCTCGCTGTAAGAATGTCTCCGCTCCCTTAACTTTGCCTCTTCCTTTCTCTTAGATCTCCCCGGTAACTCCTGCAGCTGCCTTTGAAACTTGTCGGATTTTGACTTAGAGGTTTTTCTGTAATAGTCATCTTCCCTGCTCTTGTAGCCAGACAAAGGGTGAAGGGAGCCAGGGGAACCACTCCTTAAATATTTTTCTCTGTGCCCTCTGCCTCCTTCAATCCGTTCATCCAAATCAAACTTGTCCAGCTGTCGGGAATAATGTTTCCTCTCATGTACCCACGTGTCAGTCCTATCCCTCTTCTCGTCCCCATTCTCTCGCCATTCTCTGCCGTCTCTTTCCTCTTCCCTTCTTGAATACGGGGACTGATCCCATGACTCTCTGCCGTTTCCCCAGTCTGTCCTGCTGGTTCCCAGTGGGCTGTGGGGTGAACTGCAGGAGGTAAAGCTGGGAGTGTGGGATCTGGGCGACAAGGAGCGGCTTATGGGGCTGCGAGAGCGGGGCCTCTCTGTGCCATAYCTGTTGCAGAGGGAGAAGGCAGCTGTAACTCTGTCCGACCCACTGTGATCCACACGGAGTCCTTGCACGCTGGGAACACACCAGGAACCACACTGATACGTGTGCACCTGAGACTGTCGGGGAAAACCTTTAACCTCCCAGGCCGTCCACACAYGTGCACTGCACAGCCACAGGCACAGTGAGCAGGAGAAAAGGCAGTGCCCTACTCACACACACAGAGATAACCAAATCCCCACAGATCTCTCAAGAATGTATTCATTCATTCTTAAAAACCTCTCATAGGGATTTAGCATTACAAGCTTATAATATGTGAGTAGCCTTACAACAACAGCCAACTCAATCATCTAGAGCATCTTTGAGGCAAAAGTGACACAGGTCATCTGTTTAAAAAGAGGCATTTTAAAATTGCAGTTCCTCTCCATTTCTCCTAGAAGGTCCAGAAACTACTAATGGAAGCCAGTCTGATCAGAAATATACCCCAATACATTTTAATCTGAACTGGCTCTGTCCCTCTAGGTCTTCCAGCACCCCTAGCCTTTCTACTTCTCACACAAGGGGGAGAAGAGGGGAGCAGCTTGTTTTGTGTGTTCTTCAAATGCCAAGTATATTTTCTGAATAATAATCATCATCAGCAGCAGCAGTAACTGGTAAAGAGTAGTGAGCAAAATATTTCATGTGTTTTCATAACGAACAGTTTCAATCTGATCTTATTACCTAGGTCCTGCACCTACTATTGTACCCACTTGTATCTTTTCAGTGATTTGAAAATTAAATCCAAAATAAGAAATAAAATGAGATGGAGAGGGAAGCACACAGACAAGGCTTATTCTGCTTGCAGGCTTAAAGATTTACCCAAGTCTCAATCCCAAAATATGCAGAAACCTTCTGCATTGCCCGGACTTGCAGTCYCATGTCCAGAGAGCAGGGTATACCCCAGGGCAAGCCAGCAGGCAGGACTGCCACTGTAGAGTTACCTGTCTGCTTCCCGGAGCAGGTCCCTCTCCCTCTGCGAATGGATGTCCTGGATGATAGCAGCCACGTTCTTACCTGGTTTCTAAGCAAGACAAAGGCACTGTTTAGCATGCTGCACTACCCTCCAAGCTATTTTAGGTGATGCATCCTGTAAGAAACAGCATCCATGTATCATTTCATTGTACGACTAATGAGAAATATTTGGATTCGGTGTTCTTGTTACAGTCTTTTCTGCAACTAGTATCTCAAAAAAATAATCAAAGCAGTCAAATGGTACAAATGAAAAAWTTCTGTTACATTGTTGCACTGTCACCACATTCTTCTATACTAAAAGAAAGGCTTCTATAATAGGCTGTGAAAACTACCTTGTACGTCTCTGTTACGCATTCACCACAGTATATTTTCTAGGAATTAGATGCAAGAGGAAATGAACCAGACCATTATTCTAATACCTGAATAAAACAGATATATCAGCCTCCCTCTGCCCTTCGGAATGAACTGCCTTCATCTCATTTCAGGGTTTAGCTCATTCTGGAGTACGGCACTAAAAGAGTATGTGTAGACACAGAAGCTTCAGAAGAACTAGGTGCAAGAGAGGGCTCTTAACTTGGAGCACTACAGCATTATTTTATAACCTATTTTATGCTGTGTTGGGTCCTTTCAGCTCTGCATCACCAATTTCAGTCCAAGTCTTCAAGAAAAACATTATTYCTATAGCATTATATATGACAGTACATAAGCTCCCATAAATATGCTCTCAAGAGCAGTGATTTTTGGAGATCACTCAGGTATTCACAGCACAAATGTCACATTCTCTACAGGCTGTCCAAAGACCAAATATTCCTCTGTTCTGTATCTCTGTAAAACATCTTGCTTTTCAGGCAGTTCAGTTAACTTCTTGCTCAGTCACAGGAAAAGCAAAGACCAAATCATCAGTGTGATGCTTAGCACCGCCACCTCTGCCAGGCACGGAGACTGCGGTAATGGCTCAAGCAGGCAAGCAGTGGAAAGCACTGCATCAGGCTAGATGCTTGTCTAGAAGGACGGCCTACAGTACTGACTTGTAGCACTTCACACTTGGCTGTATTTCTGACCTTTGTAGACAAGCAGTTTGGGGAGCTGCTCAGAAGAATGTTTGGAAGGGAATTTTTGAAATAATGGTATGAGAGAACCARAGAAAATGGGATCTCTTCAAATGGCTAAAATTTAGAACAATAGCAAGCAGTTACGTATATAAGATCATTAACACACATTGATTAATTTATCTTTCTTCATTTCTGTTCCCAAAATAGTAAAGCATTAATCAGAAATCAGTGTTCAGCAAAGATTTTTAGATGTGTTCTTATGGACATGCCATGGTAACTCAGGAATCTGATCTTACCTTCAGCTGTAATTCTTTGTATCTTTTAGACATCCTAATAAGCAATTTGTCATCATTTATCATAGCAGGTTTTTCTTTGTAGTACTGCACCATGGCTTGTGCTGCTTCACTGTAAGCCATTTCCAGAAAGGCCTAGCAAAAAAAGGGAGAGCTTTAATAACTACTGTATATTAAAAATACAGAGTATAAGAGAGAAAAGGCGGTTCAGTAATTTTCATTTGGATTCTTCTTACGTAAAATTTGCTGGTAGTACAGAACTGGATAGCTTTTCAACCCTGGAACTAAAATAATAACATACAATCCTCTGCTCACCCTCCTTTTAACTAAAAATAATGGTTTCGGCCCCGCTATGAAGGCTGATATGCAACTTAAAAAGACAGATTGAAGCAGACAGTTCAGTTAAAACCTAAATGACTGGAATCTGATCTTTCTTTTCCCAGCTTCAGCACCGATCTTTGCACTTGTGGTGAGCTGCTGCCAGGGTGCACAGCTGCCGTGCTGCAGTGTGCACTGCTCCCCAGGCTGCTGGCTGTGCTTTGCAGAACCACTAAGTATCCAGAGAAAAGCAGAATACCAGAATGCAAGGAGCCTTAGCAACAAAAGCCAAAAAGAATTTAAAAATCTGAATGCTGTTAAACAGCACTTTTATTTTCAGGAAAATTGTGTTTGATGCGACTTCGGTTTAGCTGACTAATGAAAACTCACATCTGTGTATTGACTGCATTTGGAAACATGCTGGGATCTCACACATTTCCCATTGGAGTGAATTCCACATCCATCTGTTCTGCCTGCTGCGAGTATGTGAGAGAAGATTTTCCAGCTGCCACCACTAGTTGTCTTAACCACCAAGGGTCTAAAATCATCCTGGAGAAAGAGCTCTTCCCCAACCTGGTGAGCAGGCAGTAGCCCTCCTCCAGCACACGTGCTCCTGAGCGCACAGTGCAGCCTTGCCTTGGAGGCCCTGCTGCTYGCCTCTGCTTACACCACTGCCTGATCTGCCTTTGCTCTGACAACTGTTAAGCCTGGTGTAGGACAGCTGAATCAGAACAGGGTATTAGTGATTCCTCCACATCTAGTGCTGCTCTACAATGATGGCTGAGAAAGCAAGAAATTCTCCAGAACAAAACCATAGAAGCCTGAAAACAACCTTAACAARTGACTAGGAGAAGAAGGCAAAGTTATTCATATTTTTCAAATTAAGAGAAAACAAAGTATAATTTTACAACATTTCTTAGTTCAGAGATTTTTTTTAAGCCTGTCTAGCAGGACAGTGGGCATGTTTATGTCACCATCTCTTTCAGTGAGCAGGTTTTTTTGAAAACTCGAAGAGCAGGCTTCACATACTTAGTTCTCTGTTACAAACAGCTCTTCCCCACAGATTTATCTGTCAGCACCAGCGGCCCCAAAGGTGCCATACCTGGTTAGTAGATTTCATGAGGATATAGTTGGTGACTTTCCCAAACGGAAGTCCCAGATTAATGACATCGTTCTCTGTGCAGCTTCCCTCGGGGAGGTTGCAGATGTGAACCACTCGACCCAGTGTAGACTTCCTTTGGGGAAACTGGAAAAAAAAATCAAAAATATGTTTTTATCTTAGATAGTCTATCTACTCAGTAAGACCTTGCATTTCTGCAAAAAATTAAAATTTCTGTTCTGCTCTGTGTACTTAAGGACAAATAGCCTTCTTAAAAATCTTATAGTTTAACATCCTAGTTTAAATGTATCTCTTTCCATTTGTATCTTTAGCTGAAATACAGCTTGCAGTGGAGTCTCTATCCCTGGGCATGACAAAGTCCAGACAGGATTTCCAGAGGAGAGGCTCTAGTTGCAACAGGATTAATAATATTTCCACAAAAAGTAACTACAGAGGTGTTCAGGACACCAGGGGCTGATCAAGATGATCAAGTCCTTCCTCCGTTCTCTACCTAAATATATTTCATTTTCTTTGTTTCACTTGTTAAGAGATGGTATGCTAAGCACATATAGGATTAGGAAGATTTAGCTGCTGTTCTGACAAACACTCAGCAGTGCATTAAATCAGATTACTGTAAGATGTTACCCCTCCCCAACTGGCAATGACTTATATTAAAATGCTGTGCTGTAAAACTGCAATAATTCATGATTAGGAAGTGGTCAGGCACTCATACTACAGGAATGGATGAACCGTACCAGGCAAAAATCTTGTCAGCTGATTGTAGTTAAACTGGATCCATTCATTAATTATAGCTGTAAATAACAACCAGGACAGGAATACCCACCTTCCGTATCTGCAGTCAGTAAGTGAAAGGAGCTGTTCTGTGTTGGGTATTGAGTGTAATTCTTAACAAGATTTTAAGCTAAATTTCTTTGCAATCAATTTCTACAGGGGCTTGCTAGTGCAGTTGGGCAACCACTACAAAAATGATTTGTTGAACAAATTATTTGATGCATAACATGGAAATGCACCTCATACAGTTTGCCATATTATTTCACCCCTCCAATTTGGCATTTTTGTTATATCTTTTCTTTTTTCCCATTTCTTGCTTTCTTGCCATCAGACTCTTTATCTCTTTCTTGACCTTTGCATGAATCTTTTCTAAAGGTAATAATAAAATTGACAGCCCCATCCCTGCACGGTCAATGGCCCTCCATGCCTGAGAGGAGGCTTGTAGCACTCTATTTGCCTTTTGTAGAGGGAAAGGGTTATTTGCAAACAGATAGCATGTAGCAAGCTCTTCCAGAAATCTGAATACTTTATTTATGATATRTGCAGGGTCAAGTATAATCTCCCGCTGCCCAGTTAAATGGCAGCAGCTTAGCTGAAAGTGAATACTACCATGCAAASGTGTAAAAAGATTATATACCACCTGGGTTGTAGGGTGAATGACAGCTGGCAAACTCAATCTTAACACCTCTGATATAGCTCCCTGTCTCCCCAGTGAGCTTCTGAAGAAAAAGGGGATTTACAGTGCCCAGAAAAATCAAAAGCTATTAGTTCTTCTGTCTCTCATAGTTCAGCAGATCATTCAGAAGGAGGACTTCTGCAGGCAGCTTAAATGATAAATAGTGACAGATTCTAAGGAGAAACGACACTGGTAGTGGCAGTAATTTCATTTACTGCTAGCTCGACAGCCCTGATGAAAAGGAGCATTCCTCCCCCGCTGCCCGACTCCCCCTCAGTCTCTCCTAACAAGCAAATAACACGCAGTATGGAAAAAAATCCACAATGAAGCTCTGACCTGACCCAAAACAAAAGCACAAAAGAGTTGCAGGTAAGTTTAAGTAACTCGAATGTTTAGATTATTGTCTAAACAAAAGCTTAAAATTGATATATTTTTAATTCAAGTAAGAAGAAAGTGGCTTCTACAAGGATGTAAACAGGCAGATAATTGGCTTAAATACTCACTCTTACCCCTGATGGAAGAGAAGAAAATGTCAGACCTGGCTGGCCAAAGGATCTTGCTGATGTAGTGATAAAAGATGAGCCGACATTTGGTGGATAATCTAAATAATGGATTACACACATTTCATGAAAATCTTGACTCATATTAGCTGCGTTGATGTGCTCAGTAGGAAATGCCCCATTTATATCAGATTTCATTTTCTAGTTTTGGTACCAAATGATACATTGCTCTGTTGTTTGAAAGAAAGACAAATTCACACTTTAAAAGGCACAATCTTGCCTTTTAGTCTCTCCATGCACATCTTCTACTAAATGTTTACCTTGAAAGCTTTTATCATATTCTATTTAAAATGTTCGCTTTTCCCCCAAAGACTGACTTTCCTTTTAATTAAAAAAAGTATTCTGAGTTATTGCACACGCAACCATTCACCTTCAATACTAGATGGGTTGAAAACTGATGCATTATTTGGAGATAAATGCAATGTTCCATCTGCTGAACTTAATACGCACCGGATACCAGTGCTGAAAAAGAAAAAGAAGAACTTTAGGAACATGCATTATGTGCCATAAATATCAGAAACTTAATTATTAGGCAGTAAATCCTTAGTGTAAAGCCACTGAAATAAGGGATGCTCCATTAGAAATTCAGTTGGAAGACTGCCTCTAAAATAATACTTACTTATCTGAAAAAGCCATACATTTTTGGATGTGAAGACTTCCCTTAGTGTGCTGATCCCAGTCCTATGTTGAAACAAAGAGATGGTGAGCACAGGAAAAAACCCTGAGGCAAATTTACAAAAGACAGCTTCTCCATTCAGCTTACCTTATTCTAAAACAAATATTGACATGCTGAAGATCAAACGGAAAGATACTGGAGCCAAGTACGCTTTCACCCAGTAAGTTTACAAATTCATTATTTATTCATTCATTTACATTCATATTTATTCATTCATTTACAAATTCACTATCTGTAGGTTAAATTGTCAGTTACTTTACAAAAGGAGATCTTCTCTGTATTGGTTGTTAAACCAATGTTTATTTCTATCAAATTAGTTAACTTATGCTAGCTGAAGAGCTCACCCTGCAAGCCCTAAGCATCCTCAACTCTTTCAATGTCCATAAAATGGGTGCTCAGCAGAAAGGGCAGCCAGGATATCCCTTACTCATTTCAAATAGTAAGGAAAGCTTGTAAAGGAAATGCATTTAGCTTTTCTTTTTTCTTTTTTTTTTAACGCTTTTATGAATCAAGTGAGTCAGTGTATTAAACACCAACAAATAGAGCAACAGCCTTGCCGTGACATTCCTCCCGCTTTTAAAATGCCTAATGGAAAAGAAAGCGCAGCCTGCGCCACGCACGGGTATTTCGTACCATTGCAGGAGTCACCAAGACAAACAGCTTCGCAAGTAGCTGTTCAAAAAGTAAAAGGGAAAGGCTATTTCATTTGCTGCTTCTTCCTTCCTATATAGGGGTTAACAYCCCCCCCTTTCGTCAGGCCACCGCCACGCCGTGCCAGGAGGCACCGGTCCTGCGGTGCGGTACCGACAGCGGTGCCCGGCCGGGCTCCCCGGGAGGGCAGGGCCACCCCAGCGCCCACGGCGGCTCTCTSCAGACCCGACCTGCGACGTGACCCTACGCACAGGCTCCCGGACGATCAGGAAGTTTCTTTTGGAATTTGGAGCCCCTGTGACGGTGCGAGCGCGGCCAGAAGAGGCGCAAGGTGCCAGCGACGGAGCAAAGCCGGGACCCCGGGTTGCGCTGCGCGTGCTCAGCAGCCTGTGGCTTCCCTGACAAAGCTACCGAGGACCCCGAATCCTGCGTTTTTCTCAGGGCTACTCCTCCTGCTTCCGACGGAGGACAACCCAACAGAGACGTTTTGCCAAAATGTGCTGTGCCGCTGAAGCAAACTGTTTCCACGAGGCTTTTACTAGGAAGGCTCGGGGATCAGAAGCACAGGGACGGGGCGGGGGGAACCGGGTGAACCTGCAGGTGGGCGATCGCAGTGCTGGCCTGAGAAGCGGTTCAGGGTCAGGTTCAGGCTCCTCCCCTGCCTGGTTTGGAGCCATCGGAGGAGAGCGACAACCTGAGCCCGGATCTCGCATTTCTCACGCCCATACCGTGATCTCTCAGCATGGGGCTGCCGCACACACGCACATCCTCTCGTTCATGTTTTCACAGCAAAACGTGGAACAAAACCAGATCTCGAAACCTGGGTAACTGCCGTGAGACAGATACACAGCGCTCTAAGCCGGGCCCACAAAACCCCGTCCGCGCTCCGCYCGGGTGTGCGGGCGGGCGGGCGAGGCGGGGGCCGCGGGGCGCTGCTGCGCCCGGCGCCTCGGACACGCGGCCACCGAAACCGCCGGGCACACGGAGCGGTACGGCCCCGCCAGCGCCCACGACCCGGCCGGCCTTCCAGGCCGCGCTTCCGAGCGCGTCCACACCACCCACCTGCAGATCGAAGGTTTTCTTGCCGCACGCGGCGCAGACGTGCGGGAAGTGGAGCGGGGCTACGCCGCGGAAGTCGTTCAGCTCGTGAGGCTGGAGCGCGCGCAGGGGCACGTCGGCCGTGCTGCTGCTCAGTTCCTCGCTCTGCCTCGCTCGAGAGCCGCTGAAACCCTGTTTACTGCTGTTGAGCCTGTTGAAAGCGGGGGCAGCGACGGCGCTGAACTTCGTGTCAGGTGTCGGCTCTTCGGGGTTGTAGAGCTCGTTTCTTATTTCATACTGCTGACTTGTTGATGGCCACATGCTGTCACCGGGCATGAGGTCAGGCTTGTTTTGGCTGCCGAAATTAGGGATATTTTCCCACTGGTTGTTTGTACCTGTGCCATGTAAGATGGGGCCTGGATCTCCTTTCTGATGGGAATTCGCGTGCAGGTCGCTGGGGAAAGCCAGCGCCGCCGCGTGCTGGCCTTTSGCGCTCGCGCCGTAGACGTTCTTCTGGAAGCCGGGCTGGCCGTCGTGCTTGGGCTGGCTCGAAGGGCCAAAATGTCCCTCGTAGGGGACCCCCGCGGAAGAGGTGACGGGATGCGGCGCGCCGGCCAGGAAGCCGTGCTGGCTGCATTGATCCGCCTCCGCAGCGTACACCTGAGCAGCAGGGACGCTCTGCTTGCCGTACTCGTAAAACCCGCCCGCCGCGGAGGAATGGCCAGCCTTGTTCAGACCCACGACCACAGCCTGCTGGCTGGAAGCAGGAGCCATCACGCCTCCGAAGGGGTTCATGACGATAGCGCTTGGGGTTTGGGCCGCGATGGTCCCGACGGGCCCCAGGCTCCCGCCCGGCGCCGCCAGCGCCGGACTCTGCGCTGGAAAAGCCAGCCCGCTGGACGGGAACCTGGCGTTAGCGATCCCAGGCCCTTGCGGCGGTCCTGCGGCATGCCCCTGAGGAGCGTTTATCATGGAAGGAGGTCTCAGCTGGTTAAAGAGCGGCTGAGACATAGCCACTTTGGAGAGGACCTGATTGAGGACGGTGGCAGCCGCCGGGTTGTTGGTCACTGCTGTCTGGGCCAATTTCAGCCTGTGCAGCGTAAGCTGAGCCTGGAGCTGGGCGAGCTGAAGACTTGCAGGGGAAGGAAGCAGCGGATTCGGGGTGCTGACAGAGAACGGAGTCTTCTCCAGGAGTTTCGCAGCGCTAGAAAAGATCGGGACACGGGTTAGGTACATTAACCTGGATTTTAACTGTGGTTGCTTCCTCCTAAAGCGTCGCATGGGATAAACAGCCACCTTTGGAGATCTAGCTTACCTAAACATAGGAAAAACAAGGTGATGATTAAAAGCAGAGCCTTAACCCATCTTCTTTGCTTAAGCATCCGCTGCTGTATCTTTGACTTATTTGTCTCCCTACAACATTTKGATTTAAAAGGACTCTTGAAGTCCCCATTTCATCCTGCACTAACCCTTGAGAGCTCCGAATCTGGCTTTCAGCTCGTTTAAAATATCTGTAGGATTCAGGCCTAAAACATTAAGGCAGAACAGGAACAGGAGCAACAAAAGCYCTCCCAGACCATCTCCACATCTGAGGGTTTTGCTCTGTCTCCAACTTACGCAGCCTTTGATCTTGCTGCTGAGACATCTGATTTTGTGAGGTTACTACCACATCCACTAAGAACAAGGGTCATCCTTTTCCCACAGAAGAAAGAAGCACAAAATGGGAATATAAAGCCAGTCCAATAGGTATGTCACACCTTGCGTATTTAGGAGGATGCAATACATCACACTCATAATTATTTTAACTGTTTACGATCCTCATTTAATTCACGTTCACGGCAGTCCATTCTGTAAAAAAGTAAATAGCCTCCCTATCACACAGAGGGCAATACAGAGGAGGAAAGAAAGCAAATGATTTGGCAGAGGCTAGAGCAAAAACTAATGTTAGACAGATGAAGAAAAATATTTGTACCCAAGACTCGTTCAGCTATTTCAGAAACAGAAATGGCAGCAACTAGAATGATGAACAAACCATCTTGAAAAGTTTTCCCTGTTCAGCTGGAACGTMAGACAAAATTTCTGCAGGATCAGCTGGTCAAAGTCAAGGTATTTACACTTTCTGGAAACCAGAAGTGCATTGAGTGTTCTTCTTTAAGGCTCTTAAACGGGATGAATACATATGGACTGCATTGCCTGCTTGAATTCCTGAACTGGGAAAATAGGAGAAGAGGGGATGATGGTTTCCGGCACTCAGTGGTTCACAGCTTTGGGAAGAGCCCCTGGGAATGGCAGGGATAACTCTCCAGTTCACACCCCACCCACCTGCCCACAGAAAAAGCTGCTTGTGGACATATAACAAAGTTCATCCCAACGCGAAGTTACAAGCAAGTGAAATCCAACAATGGAAAACGTTAGGCAACTGCCGCTTGCCGCAGCCACCCTGCTCGTGCTGGCGGCGCTGCCCCTCGGGGCGCCGCGCTGCCCCAGCGCCGCGCAGCCCGCCCCGGCCCCGCCGGCCTCCTCCCTGCCCCTGCCCGAGAAACGCCAGCCCGGCCCTTCGCCGCCGCCCGGAGCCTCGGCGAACGGACGGCGCAGCTGTTCAACACCTTGCAAATGGCTACTCGTTGCTAAAACGAGAGCAAGAGTACTGCTGAAAACCAGCGATGTGGCCCAAAGCTCGGTTAATTTACACTGTAAAAGCGTATGAAGTTTCAATTCAGGCCTTTCAAAGCGGCGGGAGCTATGTGCCGGCCGCCACACAGCACTCGCCGCTAGTAACTGCCCAGTTTGCTAGACTGCAGGGATAAAGCCGTAGTTAACGACAAACGTCTTGTCAGCCCGCTGCATTTGAAAACCACAAATTAGAAAAACATCTGCTTAAATCCACAGTATGACTAAGAGAAAATGAATGGGTTTCATATTTAACATTTAACTTCCACTAGCAACTGCAAGGCACATCTGTCTCCAAAAATACAAAAGGCCATTTGGATGACCGCATCGTCCCGGAGCGACGAGGGTCCCCGGCAGCCGAGAGCAGCGCGCTTCCCGCGCCGCCGCCGCCGCCTCGCACGGACGGGAGGGCTCGCGCCGCACGCCGTTACAGACAAAAGCCGGCTTGCAAGCGCCGTCCAACGCCGCGCCGCAGCAAACCCCGCCGGGGGCAGCGGCAGGCGGGACGAAGCGGCGGAGCCGGCGCGGCTCAAGGGGCCGCTCGTCCTCCCGGAGCGCCGGGGGAGCCGGCCTGCCGCCGCTGAAGTCCGCTCCTGCCCCTCTCAGCGCGTTCCTGGTTACAAGGTCGGCGACGCAGAAAGTAAACAGAAGTTGCCCCCTTCTCTTGTTTATTTATTTTGCATATGGAGTGCGCTCGGGCTATCCCAGCGGCACTTCTGCACCACCAGCAAGGACAGAGATGTTCCTTCTCCTAAAAAAAGAGCGAGAGCCCGGGTCACTCGTGTGCCGTTTCCGTGAGGAATTGCACCAACCAAACACATTTTTGCATGGCTCTGGGGGTGAACGGTTGAAGAAATGCATCAAAGATCCACCACCACTCAAAATGAAAAGGCAAGTGCTGGCAGAGCTGTATCGCTGCAAATCAGTGCAGCCCATCTGCTACCCCCGTAATCCCTACTGYGCCTTCAGCGTCCGAGCACAGCGAGTAACACAGTGTTCGAGCTAAAGCATCTAGACTGCTGGATCACCGGAGTAATCCTGTCTATAAGAGTGATGAAAAGGCTGAACGCGAAACACATCTATCAGAGCAGACAGATAACCTGGAGCTTGAATTTCAACAGACAAAATTAAGGATTTTAAAGTGTTGCCTGGCACCTTCCAAAATCAAGGAATAAAAAAACAATTAAGAAAGAGATGATCTTAGCTGCTACCAGYTATTTAGAAACTATTTAACAGTATTTAATAAATACTTGAAATGCTGCATAGAGTATGAGTTTGAATATATAAAAAGAACTAGACTCACTCAAATCTGTGCAGAATTTGTGTTCTTGCTTTCTGCATGAAACTTGCCTGGCTTCTAAGATTTTGCATCCCCTCCCCACATATGACACTTTTGGCTTCACATTTAATTACATCGTCCTGTCCAAATGTTTGAAAGATAAAATTTTAAATATTTTTCCTTCTCAAAAAATTCAAAACRTGCACTTTTTTCCAAGATATCTCTATTACTCTGCCTGTTTTTGAATTAAAATGGCCAAGGCTCTTGAGATACTTAAGTATTCTAAATATATGACTGCTCCGCATTAGCATACTATTCCTATTAGATTTATGATACTGTATTTGTTTGCATGCTGGTTTTCATCCAATAAAAACTTTATTAAATCAGTTTATCTAACACAGTTAAAAAACTTTGAATTTTTATTTCAGGACTCTTGAACACATCAGAGAGAACCATTTTCTAATTATCCAAGCACGAAAATCAATCATATTCTGTTGTGCACAAGTGTGAACAGCCCTTCCCTGTGACATATCATTTATTCACAACATTAGAGCTGCATTCTCTAAACTCCTTCAGAACAATTGCTGCAGTACTAAAAGAGCAAATCYAAAACATAAAAATGTATTGTTATACAGATGAAACTAATAAGATATCAGGGATAAACTCTGGCTTTAAATAAAAATGCACTATTTTCCTGTATTTCAGTGTGGTTAACTGTTTGTACATGAGGACAGAATTTGGCCTCTTGAATTAAGGGGACCGCAAAGCTGTATTTCAGACACTGGTGTAAGTAAAGACACAAAATTCAGCAATCTCAACAATACACGTCTTTGTTAGAATAGATTAATTACTGGAACGATATTTTATGTTACACTGTTTTGCTGATCACAACAAGAATATAGGCTTTAATACTCACTTTCGCTTGTTGAATAAAATCAACACTTAAGTCAACAAAGATAGTTCACTGGTTAAAAAATGAATATAGGAACTCTTTCCTATACTGCTAGATTGTCTGTGGCCGATACTAATGAGTATTCTCTTTCTCCGCAGCTCCACAAGAAGTATTTTCTTTGGTTTTAGGGAAATGACTTTCTGGGTCAGAAAAGCTTGGAAAGTCTGCTGAAAGGAGGAAAATATACCTTTATATTTTATAGAATTATACAAATTATAACCTTTATAATTTAARCTCTGAAATAATCTGCAGCAGAACTTATTCTTTTTGCTGAGTTCTYGCTAAAATTGATTCAAAAAGCAAGATCATGTTTCACAGTAAATTCAGCTAATGATGGGGAACACTAAAAACCTTAAGCTACTTTAATACATTTATAAGCTGGAAGTAAAACCCTTCTTATCCCAAATAACAGTTTTTAAAGCCCTCCATTATACTATCGAGGGAGTGAAACAAAACCCCAGCCAATGTATACRCATACTTTGCCAAGACAGTTTTGCATATGTTTGGCAATGATAAACTCTATTATCTGGACAATCCTCCAACCTGAGAGTCAGCTGGAAGATGAAATGTAAAATATTATCACAAAGCTGCYAAGCTCGAGCTTTACCAAGCTGATAGAAGAGTGAAGTGCTTGACTCCTACCAAGGACCCTTTCTGCCCATTTGAGACTTTGAGCCAAACTGTCTTGGCCGTTGTTTATAGGCAGAGAAGTCAGGCAATGCCACTGGGAAAGGGATGGGGTGAAGAGGCAAACGCAGCAGCTCTGTGTCGGATGGTGGCTGGGATCACAGAAATAAAATCAGAAGGGACCTCAGGAGGATGGTTGGAGYAGCTTCTGGGGCTCGATGAAGCAGAACTCGGCCATTCCTGACCTATTCACATAATCGGCTCTTTAGACCCTCCTACGTGGAGATTTTACAGCCTCCAGGGACAGTTCACTGCTCAGCTCTCCTGACTCTTAGAAAAATGTCTCTAACAGCTAGTCCCAATCTCTGCTAGCTGTTTTAGCCAGCTGCCCTGTGCCATCATCTCAGTGTACACTGAGACCCGCTCCTCTTGTCCTCCTTCAGCTGCTATGCCTTCTCTAAAACCATTTCAGCTTCTTCAGTCTATCTTTCTGCACGTCTCATGTATTGCACTTGTCCATAACACCCCATGCAATTGCATTTTTCCACACCAGCACAACCTTGAGGTCCACTGTTATGTCCAGTTCCTTTTCCAAAGAGCTATTGGCCATTTGAGGACCACAGAGAGGGCACCTGGGAGGGATCCCTGGAGGCTGTCTCCTCTGACTTCCCACAGCAAAGGCTGGCACAGTCCTTTCTCACTTTGACTGCCCAATGGATTTTAAACCACCATTTCATATTGGCCTCATCAATGGTGTGTCCAGGTTATTTCGGATCCAGTTTGTCAGGATTACTCTGGATTCCTATGCTGCCTCYAAAGCACTTGTAAATCCTTTCCTCTTGGCACCATCTGCCAAGTTAGTTAATGGGTGCTTCATTCATCCAAGTCATCGAAGCGTCAAATAGATTTAGGACTGTTCCCAAGGAGGAGTGCATGATTTGCCCTTCCATTCCCTCTTAAAACACCAGTAATCCAAGGACATCTCTTACCCCTGGTGGTCTAGATTTCTGAGCTGAAGAGACCAGATCCTTTTCTCCTTGATAATCCCTTCTGCTAAAAAAAATAAAAAATAAACAAATAAAGAAAGAAAGAAGAAAAAAAAAGAAAAAAAAAGCTGTTGTCCCACTTGCAACAGCAAAAATAAGAGGCTGGATCATCTCTGCTGAGATTTCTTACTAAGGATTCCTGTTATAATTCTGGGAGCTGATGTTTGGATTGTTACTTAAAATCAACTATGTATTTTGGGTTCGTTACGGCAATATTTGTTTCTTTTTGATTTATTATCTTTCAAATGCTGGTGCCAGCGACACAGGAYGACAATCCCAGTTTACAACACAAGAACAACAAAAATAGGGAGCCCTAGTCCACAGTRGCCTTCACAATTCCTCTCCCCATTATTCAGTATATGTTTTACCCTGGAAACAAGTTTCTTGCATTGTTTGTAAACCCAGGCTGTACGTTGGGTTAATTTCTGCTTTCCCTCGTTTAATGCATCTCCCCATAAACACTTAGGCAAAGTTTGACTCCTTTTAAGTAGAGGACATAGTCTACTGACGGAGGACTATAATACCTAAATCCAAGGTCACGGTGATGATTTTTGGAGGGTTGGGAAGCTCTCGTTTTGCTCCACGACATTTAACGTGCGCCACCGCCACGCAGCCCTGCCTGCAAACCTCAGCCTGATTTCGGGAAAATTAGGAAACTGCAGCCTCTAAAGAAAAYGAAACACGAGAAGCAGGGCAGAAGCCCATCCAAGGCATTTTACATCATCACAGAGGACAAAGGCCAACCGAAAAATAACCGTGGGTATATATAGGACTTGCCAGAAAAGTTATTACAGTAATATCTCACTGCAGCTTCTGCTAACGCGTTTCCCGCGTGGCACTGTTAACCGCTACRAAAATAATACGCCTGAACACACCGCTGTCTCGCGCTGCCTGGAGGCACAGCCGCTCACATTTGTATGTCAAAGTAGGAAGCATAATGCGGTAGGCAGATAATTCCTCATCTGGATAAACCATACGTATTATTATTTCACAGTAATATAGGACAGTATAAAAGCACTGTCGCAAAGGTAGTATCTTCAGTTGGTAGACGGGAAAATGACGTAACCGTGGAGAGGCTAAAGCACTGAAGAAGATTTTTATTTCTAAGTGGCTTCATTTGTGTTTACAGAAAAGATTGCTGCTCGAGGAAGAAATCTAAAATATTACAATCCAGCCTTTTATCCATTTGTTTCTAAATATTCATCTCAGTGATATCTTTGAAAAGCTCAATTAAAAAAAATCATATTAGTCATTTAAGTCTCTAGGCGAATAGTCAGCCTTCATAATGATAACAGCCCAGGCTACGCAGATCAGGCAGATAAATCTGAGCTGTGTGCACCCTAGGCCAGCTCAGAAGTGCCAGCTGGGGACRAGAAGCCGCAAAGGAGCATCACAACTGTTTCATAATTAATCGAGGATCACCACCGCCTCCAAAAGTAGTTTACGTGGTGTGCTTTGCTAACCGYCGCAGCTCAGCAGCGTGCGAGGAGATACACGGGAATAGCTCTGATCAAAAGTGGCCATAGGATTTATTTTCTCTTTCCCACAAATACTTAAACRAAAAGTATGAAATCTGGAGCAGTAAGAAAAGTCTTTGCTGTTTTCTTTTTTAAAATCAGAATTTTGATTAGAATATCAGAACCRCTATGGTTTTCCTATGACACATATTATATAACTATATACTTAGACCTCCTTTTCAGTTTTCCTTTAATGTATATTTTAAAAGTATATAAATGTTATAAATTCCTATTGTTTACATCTCATATATTACTGGTATACACACATTATACACAAATCTTACGAAACACAGATCTAATTCCACTGTTACTACAGTGTGCTGCAAAGCGCTCCTGGTTTCRGTGGAGCAAGAGCAACGCTCCCATGTCCCTCTTTGGCTATGTTTAATTTAAACATGAAACATCAAAGAAGAACATGCTCTTTGCACGATTTCTTTGAAACCAGACTTCAATACTGAGCCATAATATCAGTTCAGTTACACGGAAGTAATATGCGGCACATTTGGGCCTAGAAGTTTTCAGCGTCTCTTTTGCAATGACTGTTACTCATTTTTTCTTGAATGCATCCAAATTTCTGCGCTAAAGAAATTTTAATGGGACTCCAAAGATATAGAGGAGGTTTTATTTATTTTTCTTAAGCTGAAAAGCAGCAGTTGGTATGAATCAGACTTCAGTGTGTTCCTTCTGGCAGAAAATAGACTGTACCAGAATTGCTGGAACTCTCTGGCTTTGAGAAACTTAATTTATTGTCCTGAATAATAAAATGCCACTCGAGCAACCTTTCAAAACAAAACATAACACCGGCCAGCGCTTACATCTAGAACAGGGACCAAAAGCACTTTTCCACGAAGGAAACAAAATGGGGACAGGCACTCCATATTGAATAGTGTCAATTATTTTATTTTCCCTCTTTGCCTTCAGTATTAATTAGGGGGAACTGACAGTTAATCTGCGCTGCGCTCTGCATGGTAAAATTGATTCGTATAGTAAGACAGAAAATAAGAATCACTTTTTAATAAAAAATATCAGGTTCCAGAGAACTGCATGTGGCAGCTGCGAGGAAGGAAAAAGTGTGAAGGGATTAACCCGTCCCCTGCGCTCCAGCAAGGATCYGTCCCGTTCTGCTCCTACCACCGCACGCACAAGCGGGCAGCCCCGCGTGGGGATCACGCAGGGCATTAACCCCCATTAATTCCTGCTTGCTGGTTTTGCCTGTTTTTAAAGTATGTTTCTACACGGTAGCCATAGTCTCACTATGAACATGAGCAATCTATTGGCTAGGGAAAAGGAAAAAAAAAAAAAAAAAAAAAAAAAGCAGGCTTTATTTCCCTCTGCTGGCACATCAGATGTTGCACCTTGTGGAACTGGTCTTTCTTTTAATCTCAGAACACCCTGGGACTCGCATTCAATTTTCCCTCCTCTGTGAAAAGTCTAACAAAATTGTGACCACCACTATTAACAAAAAAAAAAAAAAAAAAAAAGTAAAAAGGTGCTGATTTTCTTCATGTATTATGTCCCAGACATTATTTCTGAAAACAAAACGCCATCTCTGAAGTATACAGTACCAGTTGCAGATTTTTTTTTTTAACCATTAATAATGTTGCTCTGATCTTATTCTTTTATTTCAGGGAACTCTATTCACTGATAGCATTTCCAAATTCAACCRCTTTTTCATGTATTTTGGTGTTTTAACATCTCTCAGGTTTTGAAAACAACTCTAGCCCACCAGCTGTCCACAACGTTAAGGTAATTCTGCTTTGTGCCTACCCTTGCGGCCCAAAAGGCGGGTTACGGGGCGGTAAGCCCTGGGAAATCAACAGGCTGCAACTCGGTCCGGAACGTCTTTTGTAGCGGAAAAGCCGTGGCGTACGGAAAGCTAAGCGCCCTCAGAAGCGATTGCACAAAGCAGGTCAAATGGCTGAACTAAAAATCAAAGCTAACCGCTACAGCGAGGGAGACGAGGCCGGGTGCGGCGGGGGAAGAGGCGGAGGACGCCACGCGATCTCACCCTCGGGCGCCGGCGTGCCGCCCGCCCGCGCTCCCTTTGCAAAGTCGCCGCTCTAGGAGCGAGGAAAAGCRGCCCCAAAGCGAGGGCCGGCGGGCGGGACACGCGGCGCCGGGGCCACGCCGGCGGCACTACGCGCCCCGAGCCTGCTTCCGCAGAGCTGCGCGCCGCGGGGCCCTGCGGAGCAGGACCAGCTGCGGGGCAAAGGGGACATGCTGACGAACACGAAGACTTTTACAGAGCAAGCAAGAATTCCCCGCGCAGTCACAGTCTTGCACGATTTCGCTTTTCATTCAGACACGTACCGCTTCCACCCCCCGGCTCCCCAGCGGGGTTCACGAGGCTGGCCGCCTTCCAACCGCAGTTGGCGTTTTGAGGCTAGGAAGCCTGCACGTCCCTGCCGAAGCCCGGGTTAGCCGKCCGCGCGCTCTGCGAAGGGAAACGCGCCGTGCCGGGCCGACGCAGCGCCCGCGGGAACGCCGTGCCGCCGGCTCGGCTCCGACCCCAACGCAAGGGCCGCAGGCGACGCAGAAACCCCACGTCTTCCCCGCCCGCTTTCACCCGAGGAGCTGTCTCAGCCGGTCCTTCCTCGTTGCTGGTCCAGCCTCATAAAGCCAAAGCCATCAAAGAACAAGCTTTGCCCCTTTTCGAAACCAAAATATTTTATAGTTTACATCCGGGTGTCAAAAACTACTGATCTTTCCCACACTTCTCATTAGTCAAAGATTAATGTCCCCTCTGCTAAATGGCAGAACACACYACAGCATACACACTTCAATTAGGAAATGAATGAGCTGTCCTCCCAAAATAAGCCAAATGCTCCTGTTTCTGCCTCGGGTTTATTAGGCTCTTCAGCCAGTCGGATCTCCCTCTTTACAGCTGTTCAGCCAGGCACTCAATTAACYTCGTGGGAAAGAGGAAAAGTTTGTTAAACTTTCTTTCAGCAGTAGTGTTGGTCTTGAAACCTTTTGCAACCTCAACAGCTTTTCGATATGTGACAAGATTTTTTCTGCGYTAAGATGCTGTTTCCAAAATTACTCTGCACTGACACAACCTACAAACCAGATCGTCCTGTAAGTGCATACAGCTTACTCTTAAAAAAAAAAAAAATCATACTTCTGCAATACTTCACGCTCACGCAAAGCAGAGTCCCAAGGTGTTTCTGTGCGGGTTTGCTAATCTGCTTTCCTGCCTTCTTTCTTTCTTGGTTGGAGCGTCAGTTCGGCGCGCTCTCCCCATCTCTGCAAAGGAGAAAACTACTGTTCACATTTCTGGCTTTTCTCCAGATAAGGAGCCATATCTTTAAGAGATGGCAAGGACCGTGACTGAAGGGGGAAAGGCACATAACAGGTGCTCCAAGCATTCTCCTCCACACATGCAACTCCCATCAGGAAAGAGTGGAAAATTCTGGGGTAGGAGAGGGAATAAGTAAAACCTACAGAGCTCTGCTAAAGCCTGATGCACCTCCCTTCTGCAGCGGGCGTCCTCATGCCGTCCCCTGCTTCCGTATTGTACTAAGCAGGACGAAGAAACACAAATCAACCTTCATTTCAACCTCAGTTCTCTGTTTYGTGTAAAACCCAGCACAACCACATGAATCACATATGGCAAGTCCAGCCTGGGAACCGCGTTGAGACCTTTCTGGCCAGGAACGAGCTCAGCCTTACCGCTGCCTGCAGGCGGCTCAGGACCGAAGGCTGCWGGTTGTTCCCAGCTTCCAGCTGCCGAACCAGGCAGCACGGGCAAGCCTGGGCCAGCTTTGCTGTRTCCCAGTCCACAACTTTACTGTGTCAACAGATGTAGCTGCATTTTTCCACCAAGTCAGAACAGGCCAGCAACGAAGGAAAGCGAGGCAAGAAGCACAGGCAATCTGATTTTATAAAACACTACCTACTGCGCAGGCGGCACGCTCTCGGCTCTCTCTGGAGAGGGCAAAGATTCACTCTCTCAGCTCTACGGTTTTCCCTAACTTACGTTTTTCATCTGTCATCAAATACTCCTGTTTCACTTCACACCCTGAAAAGAACTTGCCCCAAAACGACTGCATTCCCAGCAAATCTCATCCCCGTGGAATGTCCTCTCCTCGTCTATCTGCTGCGCCGGGAAAAAAGAAACCAAAGAAGCCGGAGGGTGGTCCTTCTTCCCCTTGAGAAAAGACCTGCCATTCAAAATAAAACACTGAAAATTCGTTGTAATGTGCCTTTCCAGTCTTTCTGCTGCCTTAATTAAAAGCAACCAAAAATAGATGTTATTTTTGGAAGTAAATCCAGTTGAGCGCGAAATCAGAGATCGCGATGCCTCTTGACCTGTTGAATTTCGACTGGGAGCCTCCTCACTGCTTTCGGATGAGAACTATGTTCTGGTTCTAGTCTTGATTCCCACACACAAAGTCTCCCAACTGCCTAACATGCCCTCTAAGGTAATGTGATGCTTCCACAGGCTGCTGAGACTAAAAGGGTCCGCTGGCACTCTTGGAATAATAATGAGAGTAAGAAAAAAAACATCATCCAGACCATTTGTATCATGAAAAAAAAATGCAAAAATGAAGTAACGCAGCTGAGGACAAACTGTAACTCAGCAGATGGCACATGTGGAGAGAAATCATTTAGTGAAAGGCAGTAATACATCTGATGAAGCGCTGTAAGTCTTGTAAGCTTTTCAGGAAATTTTGCTCACTAATATTCTACTTGGGGATTGCTTAGGCATGATTTCCTAATTTGGAGATCAATCATTTCATATAAATTGCCTTGCATATTCCCTGGACTCTTATATCTTCTAATGAGTTTAGAAATCTCTTTTTAAAAAGAGCACCAAAACCAAATGCAAATTCTGCCCCTATCCATGGAGCTTTTGGAACATAATATTACTGTTATGAAAAAACATGAGTATGTCATTTGGAACACATCCTGAAACTCAGATGCATCAATGTTAGACAGCAAAGCCAAGCAGGGATGTGACAGGTCAWTTTGAGCATGTATTACAGCAGATTTCTTTTTTTTTTTTACAAAAAAAAAAAAATGTAGATATCGAAATAACAGGCGCATCCCCACTTGGAGAAGATTCTCGTATAAACCGTGAAGTCTGGACTGAACACAAGCCTGAGAACTTCCTGGCATAAACCACCAGCTACATGGTGGCGGCAGGAAAAAGCATCTCTTTCTATGCCACAAAAATGAGCTTTATAGTCATGCTTTCTGCAACACCCTAAGAAATGGGATCCTGGCACAGAGACAGAACTGTGGTTGAACCCACTATAAAAGGTCTGTATTTCCACACTAATCCATCAAATTGCTTTAAAAGAGTAAACTCATATTTGTCTTTAGGCTGCAGTTAGGTTTGCTAAACCAGTCTCAACTTTTATAATTAAATAAATAGCGATAGAGCAGTATTTTCTTCCCCCAAGAAAGAAGAAAGAAACTGTCTTCATACCTCATGCAGAAAACTTCACGTGTACTTATTCTGCTTTTGCTTTTGCCAGCACCYGTGCTCCCTCTTGAGTTCTTATGCTCCTCCGTATAGTAATATTCAAACAGATTAAAAAAAAAATATATATATATATATAGTCTTTCTGCAGTCAGCATGATAGCCTGATTTGGTCAGAACAGCAAACTAGCTTCTTTAGTGGAACTGGAAACAGACAGTTTCTTATGACCAGCAGGAAAAATAAACATCTGTCTTACACTTCCATATCTCAGCCTCTAAATTAAACACTAGAAATACTTCATAAAATTGTGATTCCAAAATTTGGGTGCCTGGATATCAGACTTTTCGGAGGACCACTAGCAAAGCAATTACAGCTCATAAATATTTTTTAATATGACATCAAGAAACAGTGACAAATCTTAGAATCACAGAATCAGTAAGGTTGGAAGGGACCTCTGGAGATCATCTAGTCCAACCTCCCCGCTCAGCAGGGTCACCTAGAGCATGKTAGACAGAGTTGCATCCAGGCRGGCCTTGAAGATCTCCAGAGAAGGAGACTCCACAACCTCTCTGGGCAACCTGTGCCAGTGCTCCGTCACTCTCACAGGGAAGAARTTCCCCCTCACGGTCAGGTGGAACTTCCTGTGCTTCAGTTTCTGCCCATTGGACCATATGGGGTAGATTAATAGATCCTGATACGTCAGATCAGATCCTTTTAACATTACTGTGAATTGTTATGGTCTTCTAAGATTATGGGTATAATGTCCCTTAGTTAATACATTAAACTAGGCCTATATCAGCATTTATAACTTACTTTTAAGTTAATTGCCCAAATGTCTATTAAAAGGAAGGCTTCTGTTGCTTGCCCAGTGTGTGCAACATGGACCACAGCTGAAGACCTTTTATTGTAGATAAATAATAACCTCCCTCACTACTAATGACCCATTTCCACTTACAGTCAGAAGGCAGTTAACTGCTTTAATGTTCTTTTTCCTTCTTTTCTGTCATTTCTACTAGTATTTGTATTGTAGCCCGCAGTGAACACAGTGGTTCATTACCACACAGGAAAACAGTCGGATGCATGGCACGGCAGCTGAAGATAACCGAAGAGTTAAGCACAGTGGTAAAGCGATCTTGAGCAGTTTGCACAGACACCTTCTTTTTTGCCAGAATCCTGAATCACCTAAACTCCCAAAGCCCCATGGATCAGTCTTGAAATCTCTCTCACCAGATTAAGTAAGGTCCTCTGAACCCAGTCTGGCCTGTGGTCTCCATACCAGCAACATTCTCAAATGCTTTCAGCCCCTGATGTATTCATCAAAGGGAAAGCTAGTATCTCCATTCTTGGAGCGGGTTCTCTTCATCAGGACAGTGTGAATGAGAATAGTTTACACAATAAGCTCTTCTGTCCACTACAGTATGACGGCCAGACTAAGAGGGCTACCTAGATGGTTTTAATCAGTAGCCGTGTACTTAGTTGGGTTTTGTCCCATTAGGCCGTACATCTGGCAAATATGGACATCCTCAACCAGGGCGTCACTAGCTCAGGATGGGGCTGACTGCAAAACCTCTTGCCCTGCTCAGCGGTGTCCATCTAACACAGACTGTGTGCAAATTAAGGCTAAGTATTGCAGAACAGTTATGAATTTGCAGCGCAGGGAAGATTCACGAGTTTTCTGCTCAGGAACAGAAGTGGCCCAGGAGGCAGCACTGCTGCCACCCCAGCCCTCAGCAGATCTGCTAGGAACACGCAGAGGGGCACAGGAAAGAATTTGCTCTTTCCCGTCTTGTGTGTCCGTCTTAGGGGTGTGATGGAGACAGCCAGTCCCCGAGGGCCCTCTGCCACGCCACATGTGAGCGTCACATTCTGCTGCCCCGTCGCATGCCTGCCTGGATTAGCCCATGTCATCAGGACAGTTACACCCTGCCCTACATGGGCACACACGGAGCACCCGGCCTCACCCCCACCCCGAGGGGGAGGCCCGCCAAGCGCACCCTCACGGCCTCGCGGAGCAACGCCAATCGCTTGTTGGCTCTCGACCGGCATGGGACGCCCTGGGAACCCAGCCAGCACCTTCCCCTTGAGGCAGAGCAGTYGGACACGCTGAGCAGAGGTTTGTCCTGAGCAGAAAAGCCCTTGCAACAGCGCTCCCTGCCTTGGGCTCCCCTTGTCTTCCTCCGCCTCCGCAGGAGGGAAGGGTGGACCAGCAGCTCTGGGTCCACAAATACGTCATGCAGGGGGGAGGATCAAGACGTTTCAAATGAAGCCAAAGGCAGAACTGAAGATGCCCAAAGGTGGTAACTTGGGGAACTGAGCAAAAAATGAGAATGTCAAGAAGAATGCGAGCAATGTGACGTCAGAAGATGTTCTTCCACCAGAGAAGCAAATCTTAGGAGAAAAAGAAAGATATTCACATAGAGCAGCTAAAGATAAATGTGAAATGCTGGACGAAAATCACAGGAATAAACCTGGAGTTTAAATATCAATGCTCATATGTACGACGAGCCATTTTAGTAATATCTCTGCTCCACTTATCCTCTGCAAAACTTGCTGATACGGGCCTGGAAATCTGAGGAGCAGCTCATGTGATGCAAACTTCTGACACTCCCCAAGACATGGCAGCTTACACAAGCCGTGTTAGTTGGTGCACTGGAAAGCTGGATATGATTGAGATGATCAGGGGACTCTTTTTGGTACCATGCAAAATGTTCCCATTTAGATGGGGTTTGTGAAGGTACTGTGAACAAGTTAAAATTTGCCTGTACTTTCATGACTGCCTGTGGCAATCTTACAACGTGAACATAAAGAACTACTTTTAAAGAAATTTGAGCAAAAAAAAGGTCACCATCCTGGTGAAAACAGAAGCTCCGGAGCTTCAGAATAATTCCTTTTACGTCAACAAGGCAACGAAACACCAGCTTGCTATGTACTTCCAAGTTCTTCAAAATACTCTGCTGTTTTGGTAATAATTATAGGGGTAGCAACCACCTTCCTAGATCTGAACTATTCAGAAAGCTGATTTACTTTGTTATCATTTTTTTTTCTGGCATTTCACTGCATGTGGACCATAAAATCAGATGGAATCCTCTCTCCCTTTTGGTTAAAATTTTGCATAGGAAAAAAGACCTTGTGCTCAGGTTCCTGAAGCTTACCTGCAACTACAAGCCTGTTCTAATGTATTGCATCTCTTGGTTAGTTATAACAAAGGCTCTTTAAATACAAACTGGTTCATTCTCATATAGAGAAACTAGTCACTGCAAATCTTACTTCGTACCTAGACTTTTGCATCCAGGTCCGTAATGGAGGCTCTCTGGCTGATACTGCCACACAAYGGCTTTCTGGCTACCAGCAGCTTAAAAAACCGGATGCTTAATCATGTGAAACCAGTTCTGCTTCTGCTACRGGAACAGAAAGTGCCCGGGTACATGCAACACTTCCACCAAAGAGAGCTGATGAAAAATGACTTTTTAAGAAACATGTTAAAAGCAGTTGTTTGAGGAAGGTGGAAGTTGCCACCCGGCATAAAGTAAATGCTAACTGACTCTCGAGTGGAAAACCAAATGCTAAATCTTGAGTAGATTTAATTCAGGGAAGTGAGAATGATCAAACAAATTATCTTGCAATCCCTGCAAAAGTATCTCCACAGGCAAATCAAAAGGGCCTTCAAAAAGAGAAGAAAAAGAAATTAAAAGAAATAGACTGAAGAGAAACACCTAACTGGCTCCRGGTTCAGCTCCCGCTGTCAAATCCCCAGGAGAGTTTCTCTGCCTGCAGGATTACTGCCCTCGGCAAAGCGATCTTCACGCCGAGGCAATTACAGTCCTATACRTGACAGTTAGGCCTAAACTAATTATTTAACAGTTGAAAATATTACCTCCGCCTCCAAGGATTTTATCACGAAGCAAAGAGCACTTAAAAGGCGTGCTGAGAGCAAGGGAAGGAAGGAGAGCCCGGGTGCGCGAGGGCAGAGGCCAGGCGGCTGCTGCCCTCCGCCGCCGAGGGGGTCGGGAGGAGAAGAAACGAGGCATTTTGCCACATCTAACCTGGCAGGAGCATTTGCCCTCATGTAACAAAAGCTCCTGCGCTTTTGCACCCTGAGCACTTGAAAATGCCCAAAAGTCGGGTTCCGAAAAAATCCCCCCCGGGTGGTAACCTGTTACCTGCTTGGGAACCTGTTCTTTTTGCCATTTTGTTGTTAACAAACATTTTGTTTTCTCAGTCTATATTCGCTCCTAGTGACAAATATTTCCATGTGAATTTGGTGCATCAGAAGCAATAGTAAAATTTTACTATTCCTTTTAATACAGCAGCAGTTTAATTTTCTGCATAGAAATCTTAACAAGCAAAATAAAACCCTGTTTTCCTTTTGGAAAATGGTTGTGTATTTTTATTCTGCCTTCTTAGAAGCATAAGGCATCCACAAGGTAAAAAAACGAGGTAACAGGTTTTACTACCAGGGGTGTGTGTGTGTGTGCATGCAAGGCATCCTTCTAGCCAAATCAGCACTACGGGAATGAAGGTTAAATAACCACTAGATGGGGACATTTGACTTCAGAATGTAGCAAACCCAACCGTTCCCTTAAAAACCATCMCCCTCCTCAGCGGTTTTGATTTCAGCGTTTAAACAAACAAACAAAAAAGATGCACCTGCCTCCTTGTCTTTCTCTGGATCTAGTGAAAACAACAGATGGATCGATTCGTACTGCGCAAGGGGTGGTTAAAGCTGAATATGACACTACGAGAGAAAACAGAAAACAGTATCAAGCTGTTGCCTGTATTCCCTAACTGATCTGAAAACAGCTTTAACAAATGACATACCAGCCTAGACCAATTTGCTGCTGATCTCTCTTGGCCTCCTGGCAGGTTCTCACACTTCTGTAGACCACATCTGACCACAAGTCTTTCACGACTTGCCCTGCTCTTGGGGCTCCTCCTGCCCCTCTTCTCTACCCACYGTCCATTCACAGGGGTCCTCTCCTCTCTCCTCCAGCCTCCCACAGCCAGATTTTGCTGCTTCGCTATCTGCAGCTCCTTCCTTCCAAGTCACAGCTGGAAATCCAGCATGCACCTCCCACCCCAATTAACAGGACATCCCACCATTCTCACCACCCCATCCCATTCAATCCAGGACACTTCCTGCAGCTCCCTCCCTCTTCAAATGCTTCGGTAAGTCCCAGGGCATGAAGGTGATGCTCTCAGTCATCACCTTCAAACCCTTCACAGCACTAGCAGTGCTCATTTCACTCCCATTTTACCAGCTCCCAGCACACTTGCCCACTTGTCCACCTTGCTCCTTGCAAGTGGATGGGCCTCAGAGTTGGGAGCAAGCCTTTCCTCTGTCTTCAACTCCCCTCTCTCARTATTTCCTTTTTTCCCAATGCCTAAAAGCAATTGGCTGAATAATAACGAACTGAGAAGAGCTGCAGTGGAGAAYTACTCAGAGATATTTAATAAATATAGTTCATATATCATTTAAAAATTCTAGTATTTGTCAAGAGAAGGGTTATACTGAAGTTAGATTCCTTCTGTTCACTTGCCTGTACATGTTGTTGGTCTTAGCTGGCAACTGCAAGAGAATTTCGACTACACTTTCCAGTAGATGCAGACAATCTTACGAAAGAAACATGCTATCCAAACCTAATTACTTTCTTTGAAAGAGTATATGAAAAGCTTTTAAGCATACAAAAAGCTGTTGAAAACAAATGTACAGAAGACGCTTGGGGATTTCTGTAGGAAATACAAGTGGTTTGGGGGTTATTACTGATAAAGTGGATGTTCCTTTCTTCTAGCTGAAAACTATTTGCTGGCGGAAAAGAAAAACTAACCAATATCTGCATGCACTAAAGAAAGCGTTGAACCTTTTGAACCTTTTTACTAAACATTTTTCTTTGCTATAGGGTAAAAAGTTACAAACAAAATACCACTGTTTATTGACTTGAAAGTTGTAGGGCACCTCCTTTAAAAAAAAGCCATTGCATAGAAGAATAAAAGATGAAGAAGAAAATGGTTGTAAAATTTTCCTAGATGCAAAAGCTAGGATTTATTTCTAAAGCCAAACTTCAGAGATGAAGTCAATTTGGTCAGATTTTCAAGTACTGTGTAAAAATAAATAGTTAATATATAGTACATTTTTGCCGTGTCATTCAACTTGCTGGGAAATACAGGGGAATACTGGGAGCTCTGCAAACCACTTTCCCAATCAACCATTCATCCAGGCCAAAGACAAAACCCTTTTTGATTTCAGCAGGACAGGTTCAGCCTCTGTTGGAAATCTGCTATAACGCATTTGAGATCTGAGCAGATGCTGTTACTATTCACACAGACACCTCCCTACRTTTACAGCACAAGATTTACTCCCAGACCAGCACATAAACACCTCATACAACAGTGATAGGATATGATCAGTTAAAGCAGTCATGATTCTCCCAGAATGACACCGAACTAATTTACCTAGTCTTTTAATGGTATATATTTTTAAATATGTGTTTCCAGAAGGATCTCCTCATTTTAATTAGTCCCTCAAATTCATATTCAAAATAAACTGCAAGACACAGTCACTCTGTAAAGCGGTCAAACCCAATCAGGATGCCTTAAATCTCTCCCTGACTTATTTTCAGCTACGTGTGCTGTTTGCAGTTATAAAACTTTCCTGCCTCCAAACTTGCCCTGGTAAGCTCTCAGGCAGGCTCCCTGCAGATGCACATCCGACTTCGAGAGGGCRTTTCGCCACTTGCAGTGTGCGGTCGCTGCACCGCGCTCGGGGCCTGCTCCCCTTTCTCTGCAGTACATTGTGCCGGGGAATTCCTTCCCCCAAGGCGTGAAGAAAATCGTTCAGCCGAAGCGTACAGGTCCCTGGGTGGGCACGCTGTTCTACTGGAAGAACAGCTATATGCGAGCATCAGAAAAGACTTCAGCAGCATCAGAAAAGACTTCAGCAGCAGAGATCTCTTGAGGAACGGCGGACAATACTCCCCAAAGGAAACCCGAGACCCTCCTCGGAATTACAACATCATCCACTACGGCGAGGAAGCATAAAACAGCTCATTAGCAACCCTATCGAGTGACAGACCTACAGCCAGCTCCGAAGTTGCCCACACCTGTCTGTCTCTGGCGCCTGCCAAAAGGCCGCGTTCCACCGGGGAAGGAATCCTTGTCCCGTTTCTACATCTGGATGTTGCAACACCCACTACACTCCAGGGAACCACAGGTTTTTGCGGCACGGCACACAGCTAGGCAGCAGAGAGGAGCGCAGGGCTCTTGTGCCCGAGGCTCCCCCCCAAAGTCAATGCATTTCTCATGACTGTTTCGAACGGGAAAATCCAGAATGCCACTGAAAATGTCTGTCGATCTTAAGCAGCACCAGGATTAGTTCAGCAAAAATTATACAGTGTCCTGGAACAAGTATTTCTGGTAYATCTTGTTCACTTAAAACCTGAAAATGCATGAGCCCTAATATTACCTTAAAARCCTATTTACAGTGTATAAGTCACCCTGAGTTGTTCCTTTGATGGGCTAGGAGCAAACCGTAATAATAACGTAAGAGCTGCTGTACAGTTTCACGCGGTAAACTCCACTGCCATAGARAAAAGCCTTAAATATGACACAGCTGAGTCTTACATGTGACACACTCTTCAAAGCATGCCAGAAAATCTATCATTTCACGTCATCCTTCATGAAGATCCACATACGTCATTAGTCGCACAGGATCTGTTTTGTAGGGAGAGTGGGATTTCTGTTAACATGCTTTGTATGCAGTCCTCGGGAGCAATCTAGCTAGAAAAGYGATAAACAAAAGAGGAGAATTTAAACTAACCATCCAACCTTCCCACGCATTAGTGTTTGCGTGACAGATTTTTCCTGGACTACGAGTAGCGCACCCACATCRTACCACACTGCACAGGAAAGGGGAACGGTCTCAGTTAGAACATGCACATTTTTATCTTTGAAACCGTATCTGATTGCAGCAAACTGCTAAATGAACTATCAGACGGTGGAAAGGGGAAGAGGATATTGGTGTGATTTTTTCATGCAATCTAAAGAGAAATTTCTTCTCTCTGCTAACAGCATCTTGGAAGTGTGAGAAAGGAACCTTCTGCAGCGCCAGTGCTTTGACTGTTTTCCTTCCTGATCTAATCGGTGTTACTACTGTCAGAATTTACACTCGCTTTGCAGTGGAACGTGTAAAAATAGCTGTAGTCAAGCTGTACTAAGACACAGCTGTAGTAAGACCAGCACCACAGATCCTATACAGCAGAAGAATATGAAACAACAGAAAATTACAACTCCTCATTCTGCCAAAACGCTGCAAGGCACCAACCGACTTGCAAGACCACATATAAGAATTTTTCAGAAGAAATTACAATATTGCAAGAAGCAAAAGGTAGAGCCCTGCCTGACTCTTCCCCTAAGTGATTCTTGCCATTCCACTGCAGGAACACAAAGCTGTATTTTATTCTCTCTCTCTCTCTCTTAACAACTATGTTTTATAGTCTGATCCCAAATAACATTGCACCCCAAAATATCAGGACATGTGCAAAGAAGAACAGGAGGTGCATGGAATTCACAGTAACAGCTTGATGTCTTTGGGTTTTTTACTGTAATTTCTCCTTCGGAGAACATAATGGCTTTTAAGCCACCTAAGCGTGGTGTAGACATCAAGAAAAGATGCATTAATGCGAGAGGGTCATTTCACTTCTCTCTCAGATTATAAAGACTTGTCAAGCAAAAGCTCAAAACCCGATAGATAAGGGACCCAAGCTGCAGCTGAACGGCAGCACCTGAACGCCCGCTTGCTTCTCGCTCCCTGCCAGCCTCCCAGGGGGCTGGGACGAGCTCGGCGGCCGGGCGCGGAAACCCCAACGGCCCCTCGCCCCGTCCAAAGCTCAGCAGACGCCGGCGCTGGCGGGAGGCGCAGCAGGGTCAGGGAGCGAGGCGGCGGGCCCAGGAGCTCCGGGGTCCCGTCGGCGCGCGCAGAAGCCCGTTCAGGTTCACGCTGCAGGAACAACGTGAGAGAGAGAGATTCAAAAGGTTCTTCCTTACCTGTAGGAGGACAGTCATCGGCAAGAAGCTGCTTTCCAGGTTTTCCCCCTTGCAACAGCCCTTGCACTTTTTAACTATTTCCCACCCAGGGTTTTATCTTTTATCTCAACAGATAAACATGGGGAAGTTTCAAGGAATTCACATTATGTCATTCAAGACATARTAAGTCTGGGAAAGAGTCTATTTAAAATTAACAGTAGCAAGAAATCTGCTAAAAGATACCAACCACAACAGGTTTTTTTAAGATTAAATAATGTCCTACCTTATAAAGCAAAAAAAAAAAACCATTCAGACGTCTTACAGAGAGCTGCAGGCGCCTGCCGTGCCGCGAGGACGGCACCTTTGCCTGTGGCTCCCGCCGGGCGTGCAGGAACCGAGGGCTGTGCCTGTCTGCTCGGTCCCACGTGCAGAGGTTAACGCGCCGGCTTCTCCCTCGTCAAACCGTCCCGCGGCTGCCAAAGCAGAGCTTCAAAACGCCACGGGCAGTTTGGGATAAGAAACTTAAATTCTAACCAGTATCRCCCTTCCAAACAATATACACTCACCCAATCTTTTTTTTCCCCGCATAACAAGCGTCCGGCTGCACGGTAGATGGCAGTAAATCTTCACTTGCCATCCAGGGACCCTCCCGGCCTCCCTCCACTATTGCAAGAATTCCCGAGCGAGCGCGTCGAGGGCTCTCTCAGCCTACGGGCCGGGCCGGAGGAAGCTCCAGCTCAGCTACGCCCAGCCCTAGCTTTCTCCTCAACCTTCTTCTCCCCAGGAGTGCACGTATATGATTTTATTTCACACACGGTCCGTTCTCAAAACTCTTTCATTACAGAAGAGCACTGGGATGTACATGCGGTTTAGCATTTACCAGATGAAGACGGGCTTATTTCAGAGTAATATAATCCAGAAACATGAAATTTAAAACAGAGCATTCTTAATCACAGCTGTAAATGTGTTGACACATACAGGGTGAGGAAGGGAGAAAAGCATACTTGGTGTTGCTGACAATGTGTCAAATAGCATTACTAGAAAGACAGGCAAGTTGCAGCTCATGATTTGGTCAACACTTTGGACGTAGAATTTTATCTAAAATTCATTTTTTTGCCTCTCACACACACACAAAACCATCCTCTTCCTGCCAAGCCTTTGCAAAGCTGTGAATTGCATTTACTTAAATTCTTAAAGGTTCGCCGTCTAATCTCTAATCCYACAAATGCTGTTTCAAACTTTCAAGTGTTTCCTGCAAAGGTGGACTGCTACATCATCCACGTCCATGAATGGTAGATCCTAGCAATCTACAGATCACACGAAACCATAAAAAATGAGCTCAGAAAATGACTRTCATAAAGGATTTGACACAGAACACTGACGAATTGCAGGAAGCATTTCTAGTTCTCTGGCTGGTCTTTAGGGCAGGCCCAAAACTAGGGTTTGCTGGATCAGATTTTGGATCAAGCTTAATATTGGTTAAGTCACCATAACTTCASTGAAATTGCATCACTCATGCCAGTGAGAAAGTTAGTGTGTGAATAGATAGAGAAGGCCATCAAGCATACRAACGAAGCTCATGGTTTAGCACGCTGTTGTGCCTTTTTGTGTTTCAGACACTCATAAAAAGCAATGAGAAACCACAAGACAATTTCTCTTTAAATGGGATGATATTAATTAGCACAAAATAATATTGTACTAACTTCTAAYAGTACATAAAAAGCTGTTTGATATTCCACATCTCTTACGGACTGCATTCCAAAATAATTTTGCTGCCAGCTCTCACGCTGCAAACAGCGCCTTTAAACCCCCTTGCAACCATCCATAGAGTCTCATAACTTGCATCCGTCCAGCACCAAAAGCAGTTTGCGTGCAACGCTGCCATTCCCTCTGCATWGCTCCAGGGTGCTGGATGATTAAGGACAGCGATTCATGCCCTGACTTGCAAACAGTACTGCCCTCCTGCCCTCTCTGCCCAGGCGTGGGACTCGCATGCGGTACGTGAAAATGCTTACAAACAATATAACTTCTCTTCAACTGAGCAATGTTTCAAACTCATTTTTTCTTGCTATTTTGAAATATTTTATACACATATTTAACCTGTTCTACTCCTTAAGGGCTCATCAGTGAGACCTAGCAGCAATTTACTGTAGAAAGAGAAGGGGAGAAGGAAAGAAAGCTATCTATTAACACTACTATTAACACTAGAATATCAGCTGCCACAGAGATGGGCAGGATGCAACATAATACCTGGTCCGGGACACAAGTTGGATGTACTTGAGCTCAGACAGCAGAAATTAAGAAGGAATTATCAAGGGACAGAAAAATGATATACATTTTCAGAAGTCACCTAATGTCAATCAGGGCAACAACTGCAGGAGCTCTCACAATAARGGGTCTTTGAAGATGTGAGAGAGCTGAATTTACTTAAAGTTAATACCAAGAGTATGTGTACAGTGAAAAGTGAGCTCTAGAAATGTTCTGTAYAGAAACTATTTCAAATACTGAAATTTATTTTAAAAGTTCTCTTCTGAATGCTTCTCAATGTACATGAAAGCAAGCAACCAAAATTAGSATAAGTACCTCTAAGGAACTGGAGAAATGGATTGGAAACAAATGGCAAAAAAGTTCCCAAAATTAAATATGTGCATGTACATGGATATTTTTTACATAACTATAAACAGCTACAGATACAATACACATATTATTAAGCAAGAGCCACATATACAAAATATATTAAAAATGCTGCATGCTCAAAATTACGTTAATGCATGTAGAAGACCCATGGACATGGTTGCACTGGTAGAATATTGTCCTCACAAGCAGCTTCCCCCATTTTGAGGAACTCCTAAGAGTGCCTTCATAACCCTGTGATGCTCTCTGTAGGTCAGGGGACTTGCACCATCACTGTCTAAGCCTGCACTACTTATGCTCCAAGCCASTCATTCCCATTGCGTTAGATACCCTTGCCTTTTCTTCTTTCAGATGCTCATAGCATTGTCACAAGAAACGGCAGGAGGAGCTTGCTCGAACCCTACAAATTAAGATCCTATTGAGAAGTGGCATATGAAAAAGATTTTTATCTTAATTTTTTTCAAGAACCCTTATAGGAACATGGAGACTGCACCTGTGAAAGCTCTCAGAGGTGTGAATAAAAATTTACCCGCCTGGTCAATTGATAGAGAAGGTTTCACCTCCCACTCCCTGGGCCAAGCCCATTGGGTTCACACTACTTCACAACATCCACATTCCCAGTAGAAGTACAAGCTCCTCTGTTCCTCCGGCACAATTTCAGGTCAAGGTTCCCATTTAGCTCTATGTAACCAGCTTTACCCGAAGTACAGAGGGACCCTGCTAACAGCAATCTCATCTTTCACAGCTTACGTACACACAAGGAGCACACATCTATCCCCTTTCTGAACCAATGTTGAACTGAGCATCCCATTAGTCCAACAAATCTAGGACTTTATTGTTGAACTTTTATAAAATCCTCTTGCAAGGTATTCCAGTGTCTTCTGAGCAGCTTTATTGCTTGTGATTAAAGCTGATAACTTGCCAAAGAAATAACTGCAGTACGCTTCAATAAAAATCTTGTGGTTATTTGCTTACTCACTACTTCTTCCAAGGCCACTGAAGCATGCGTTGAATGTTCAGTGGGCGACTCACGGATTTAAGCCATTGAAATAATTCAAATAACCACTTATATTGCTTTCTGTGTAAACAATACTGAAATTCTTTGGTGGATTTAGGCCTCAGCTTAATCCATTGACTACAAGTCAATGAAGTTCTCTACCATGGTGTTATATTTACACACTTACTCCAGGGCAGCACTTGCTCTACCCTTACTGTTGGATAAAGCGTTCAGGAAAGAAAGCAAAACTCCTAGCGGTGACATGTACACTCACTCAGTTTAGAGGAGCTAATCTTTCAGTACGAACAAAATGAGCTAGATAAGCATCTCTTCACACTCCATTACGAGCCTCCTGAATATCAAAGATACATATGACAGCTGAGTCGTATGCAATATTTATGTGACATCCACTTGCCCAATGCAAATGCCCTCACAGCACCTAAAGATCTCAGGCCTGAGAGGAAACTATAGACAAGTCTCTGACCYGTAGACGCCGAACACACACGATCCAGACAAGCTCACAGACTTGTGACCTTTATAATTACACCCGATGAAGGGCAGCTCGGTCCYGTGTGGATAATTCTATTTATGGCAACAACAAATCACTGCAAGTTAGCCACTGTCTGAGAGTTGGGAAATGGGCTAACCCAAACTGGAAAGTGTCTCAGCATTCCTCATCTGGTGCCCATTTGGTTCTAGAAAAACAGAAGAATTGGGGGCACCCCCAACCTGTCTTGGGTTTAATACTGACAGCACAACAGCATGCTGTGCCACGGCATGAAGAGCAAGTATTCCGTTTTGACTCCTGGSGGTGGAGCAATTTTGGACGCCTGAAAAAGGAATAGAAACAGAATTTGGGTGAAAATATTTGCTTGTGAAGCAGAACACAAAATAGGGGAAAGAGCAAGCCAGTTGGGAATAACGAGAGATTTATACTTCTGTTTCCTTCTGCCACTTCTCACTTTCTAATCCTTTCCTGCCTCCCTATTGGATAAATTAAACTAAAGTTTCCTGAATTTAAATTATAGTCCTATAAAGTGTAATCTTTATGTCTCTAATAAACATCATCTAGATTTACTCCTAACTGGTGGTGAAAAAGCTTAATGAGACTGTTTCCAAGTCTCTGTGGTATCCCACCAAAAAGATGCATATTCAAAGGAAATTCACTGATGACAATGGCTTTTGGACATTTCCTTAAGATATTTTTAGTTCAGTCAAGAGTTGCTGTACTGATGTTTTCTCTAAAAATCAAAACATGGGGAGGTATAAAGCAAAATACCTTGCAAAACCAAAACTTTATTATCTATCTACCCACCTTTACCAAGCCAAATCTAAAATCTCAAAGAATAAGYGCCTCAGCAAACTTTACCAAAAGATTGTGCTGACTGAAATAATTATATTTCTACCTTTAAGCTTTTGCCAGTTTAGTCTCTACCAACTGTGTCCATCCTAAATATTGCTGTTATTCTGTCCCATGCTGATATCAGACTAGCCACAMTACAGCTACACGGACCATCCCAATCACCCTTTTCCAACAGCTGTCAACTTTTCAAGTCTGAAATTAGTTCCAAATTCCAAGATTTTTGAAGCTGACAGAACAAAARTCTTTTTGGATGTCTGGATCCAACTCTTTTAGGACTCTCTGGTGCAGCTAACCAAGCTGGTTCATTWTTAATGCAGCTTTACTAGGATAAACATTATCATATTCTTATTAAATATTAACTTCAAAGGATCTAAWCAGCCTCACACAGTATGAGTATGTTATCCCGCTCCTTTCCAAATAGTAAACCAAATATCTTTTAGAAAATGAAATATTTATTGAACAATTCTGCCTTTTTTGCATCAATACTAGCAATTTTACATTCTATTCAGTAGTGAGTCTCCCTCCTTATCAGCACCATCCTGCTCGTGAAACATTCAAACTCTTCCATCAACCATGGATTTTATCCTATTGATTTTAACTCCCAATCAGAAAGGGGTTTGAGCCCCTCTGGGTTATCAGTTATTTGAGGAGTGGTAGATGGGGGTTGCAGTAGCTATCTTACAAACACTTCTTAACAAAATCCCAATTTAATTCATGCACTTCTAWTTTTTTTTCCTTTCAATCAACTTAGCTCTCAAGTTTTCCCCAGAGCAAGGAAATCTAACCTTTCTGAAACACCAGGTCTGTGTGGTACCCAAATGAACCGGCGTGTGCCTCTGGAAGCAGGTCGTGCTCACCAGTCCCTAGGCAACCCCGAAATTTCATTCCCTTGATCAGCTCATGTGCACCCCTATTAGTGACATCTCAGATGGATTCAGCTGGTATTGTGTGCAGTACCCTGCATATTAAAAGATAATTATCTGTTTTTAGCAATGCTATTAGTGTGCTAGCAGTAGCTGCACCAGACCTCCAGTAAATTGCATGTCCCATTTTTAAATACTCTCTATCTCTTTTTCTTTTCTTCCTCCACATTGCCGTAAAACAGACTAGCTCTGTTTTAGTCTCTGGTTTAATTCAATGACCTATAACAAATTCTTTTCCAGAACTTGTTTACCAAATTACTCCTTATGCAGCCAAGACTTGGTGGATATGAGTTACTGACTCCTTCTTTAATATACAGCATTATTTCTTTTTCTCATGTTTGTCCTTCCTAAGAATATAACACATAAGCAGAGAGGGGAGTTTCAGAGCACGACCTGTGGCAACCTGCACTGCACCAGAAGCACGTAAACAAACAGTGCATCTGAAAGGCTGAGAAATGAATGGCACCACACCGAAAGGCAGGGACTAAAAAGCATGCTGGATAGAGACCTAGCTTATGCAGAGGTGAATCCGATACCATGAAAGCTTCCTTGCAAGAGCTGCATCTAGTGCTCAAAGCTACCRTTCAAACCCAGATAACCTGACTTGGCCCCAGTTCACCTGGTCAAGTAGCCTGTGATTTTTATAATCCTTTTCATGCAAATAGTTCCCCAAGGCTTCAGCAATACCCAACATTTCTTAAAATTACTGCAAATACCAGTGCTCTCCTCCCTGTCTTCCAAGGACCTATCAGTGGCACGCGAGCAATTTCTTTTTCATGTACTTTGTAATACGGGACCAATTTGTTCACAACAAGCTGAGCTCAAGTTTGTATCTTTGCCTTAGCAATCTGGTACAATCTCATAAATGAAATGTTAACTCAATGCCTTCATAYGCCTTACAGTGTCCAGACAAGGTCTGCCTCCCAGCTTCTGAGCTATCGGCTGTTGCGTGCAGAGAGCTCCACATCTCCACGGATCACGGAGCTGTACTCAGAAAAATCCCTTCGGATCCCTTGACAGCCTTGGGAATTTTCTTCCCTCAATGCCTTTCTACAGGGAATGACTTCCTTGTATGCACCCATTAGGCAAGCACACAGGCCGCATTTACATCCTCCCAATGACTTGTTTGTGCTGTGCAMAATCAGGGTGAATTTTGTTGACTTACAAGGAAACTGTTTATAAGCGGCCTAATATTTTTCTTCCTCTCTGCTGACAGCTGTCTTTTGGTTATATAAGAAAAAAAYAGGTTTTATTTCTAGCTATCCTATGTGGATATTAGCAGAAAGGTAGGAAAGAGCAATCCAGAAACCTAAAATTAGATGAAATGACTAAAACAGGCTGCCAGAACTAAGGAGTGCGTGTTAATACATACAGGTAAATAGCTCAATCATATCACACAGTCACGTAATTACAGTGACTGCATCTGTATGTTACAGAAAAGGAGGMGAATATAAAGATTTTAAACATACATTTTCCTGCAGAAATTATCCGTATTTTGACTGAAAATTGGTGGAAAGCAAAAGCTGAACAAAGTACAGGAAATGTAAAAGAAAATGTGTATTTAAGGCAGACTGGGAGATGGGAGAGAGCAACTCCTGCTAACAAGATAATACAGAGAATTATTTTTTTAATGTGATCTTGCAGATGAGAGGCAGGTGTGAATCAAAACCTTTCTTATTCTAAGCTGGAAAAAAACGCCACTTATAGATATCTATGTYAAAAAGAAACAGAGGAGTAAGGAAAGCTTTCTTCATGTTAATTACAATTGAAGCATTCCGGGAAGTATTTTTTTCTGGGAGATGCCGTGCACAATGCTGCCATCATAACCTATTTCCGTGGTTCACATTCACAGAGCACATGCCCGGCAGTACCTTAAAACAATCTAAAAATGGGAGAAGCATTCACTGTAATGAACGGAAATTTGGCTTGACTTTAAAGCAAACAGTAGCAGTCTATCTTGGTGATCTTCAGCCACAGTGACTTGAAACGTATGTTCTCGACCCAACGTTAGGCTCACAGTCGCTAGCTTATGCGGAGAGCAACATGCAATTTCCAATGCATGTACGATCGTGTTTGTGAACGCACAGTCGGTGCCTAGAATATCCGAATATTGGGAAGTACCTGAAAAGCTTTAAGCAAGGATTTCTGCCTAATGACTACGCTGGCCAGCTTTCAGTCACAAAACTAGTTTCCTAGGACAGAGGCGCACTTGTCCGGGATGGTGGGAAACTTTGGGCGTTCAGGTCCCAGGCCCTCTGCAGAGTCCGGCAGGACACACCACCACCCACCACCTCCGACCCACCTGTCCAGCTGCCCTGCCCAGCCCCAGCCCATCTCATGGCAGGAGGCAACAGGGGTCCCAGACGAGCAAGGCTAAATGACAACAGTTTTCCTGACATGTACTCAGCAATTGAGTCCGTAGCAGACACCAAGTAGAGACAGGCTACTGGGGAAAGAAGGTTTGATATATGTTATATAGGAAAAGAACAGGAAGCAAAAGAGAAATATGTCGAAATCACACTCCTCACCTTAGAATGTGACTACTGCAAAAATGCTCCCTTCCACACTAATGCAGCTTCTCTTAATACTAACATCTTTACTTTAGGTCTCTGGAGCAACAAGCCAAGCAGCYCAACAACAAAAGGCATTTAAGGAAAGCTGTTCTCATCCTGCCCTGTTGCGCCAGTTCCCGGGCRCAGGGCTCGGGGCCGGCCCGCGCTCCGTGGCTGCTGTTCACATGGCTGCAGCCTGCAGACCTGCTGGGTGGGAGCGCCTGCAGACACAGCAGATTCCCATCTGTCTCCGAGATCAAGCTGTGGCTGTCAATCCCACCAGCTTCACGGGAAACCCTGGTGTTACCAATCAACTTAGCCTACTGTGCACATGCCACACAGCAGTAAACCATAAAMTTATTGTTTTTACAAGGGCAGTAGA
Organism: Rhea americana; assembly: GCF_003343005.1. Lineage (NCBI taxonomy): Eukaryota > Metazoa > Chordata > Aves > Rheiformes > Rheidae > Rhea > Rhea americana. Next base: position 265,196 of record NW_028186723.1, on the reverse strand, counting down.
TTTAAACTTGCCTCTCTAAATGCAAGAAACACAAGGCCATTGGACAAAAAGAAATATATATATATATATAAAAATATGCATGATAACTATGTATGTATGATACGTATAATAAATATAGACGATGGGTAAAATGACATGTGCCAGTGTCTTGGGATATATCTGAACCTGGAACCTACAACATTATATATATCTGCTTAAGAGAAAAAAAGACATCTTGTATTTCTTACAACCTGATACACAGAAGAACTGTCCTTGGAGGAGCAACTCGCCACATGATCTTTAAAGCCAGCAATGGCAGCATTGTCGTCCACGGGTACAGGGAGACGACAGGTGGAAGAAGCAGACGAGACAAGTTTTCTTTTAGGTGTAGGAAGTTTGTATTTCATTCATGCTATTTGTGAAATGGAATAGCATCAGCAAGTAGTCATAAGGCCGCAAGTTAGGAAATTACATCATATTTTTGGCAATCAGTGCAGGATATAAATAACCTGGAACATCAAGTTCTTCTTCCCCTCTTTGCTTTTGGTTGTTTTAAACCCATTCACAAGCAGTTCAACACCTAGAGCTTGATTCGGCAGAGAAAAAAGCCTGGGGGTAATTTTATTCCCGCAGCCTGTCTTAGAGGCCCTGCTGGGAGCGGACATGGGGAGCAGCTTTCAGAACAGGGCACAGTAAAGCATGAGCAACCCCGGCGAAACCAACTCGACCCAAAGTCGAACCTACCGCGTCTTCTGCTTGGTGGGACAACACAATGTCTGTGGACACAGGCATGTCCAGATCACCAAAACGCGCAGGGCACCGCACCACGTGCCTGTCAACAGCCCCTGGCACTCTACACGCTGTCCAGGAAAGGGCACAGCACGGGGACCTTGCTCCCACGCACAAGYGTAGATCTAGCGGCTACAGAGCCACGGTGGTTAGGCCAGGCACGCTGGCAAAATTTAATTCAGAACAAAGACTGCAAATGCTGGGAAAAGCTCTCAGCGTTTCCCTAAGCTGGAGGGATCCCTTTTCCCCTCCTTTCCGCTCCCTCCACRGCAGGAGTGACGGCCTCCCCGTCTTCCCGACGGCGGACGGATGCGAGCCCTACTCCTCTTGCAAACACCCTTCCTTGCCTGCGGACAGTACTTCCCAGGGGAATAACGAAATGGATTCCAGGYAAAAGAGTTCATAGTGCCCTAGCATCTAGTGGCCAAGACAAAAGATGGAGGTTTGGACAAGAACCATGAAAACATATAAAGAACTAACTTTTTGCTGTACTGCTCCTGTCTGTATTGCAAYATCATTAAAGGTAATCAATTTGATCTGGATTTCCAGCATTTAATATTTGCTTTGCTGGTCTTCCCTCTCCAAAACTATKGTGTTTCCATCACCTGTAAAGTCTTTTCTTTAATCAAGAATTCCAAAGTCCTTTAATAATATCACTTAATTGTATTTTACAGTTTTGGCCTGTGGAGTACTGTGAGTGTAATATACATTTTAGAGGCAACGAAAGAGAAGGAAAACAGAGAAACTGAGCAAATCCACTGCAGGTAGAACCATGACACTGGTATTTTCTTAAACAAATCAGKTCAGCAGATGTGCTTAACTAAACAGGAGGTTTACCCACACAGCTTCTGCTAAGCCTTCCATAAGTTAAATAAACAGTGCTCTGAAGTGAAGTCATTCCATTATTCATTTAGGCTTATCTACATATTGATTGAAACAAGTGCACATGGCAGATTACTGCAACTTCCCTGAAAAGTCTCTAAAGATGAAAACTGCTTGCCTGTTTCAAGGCTTGTTGCTTTTCTTTGTCTTTAAGCTACAATTAGTAACTGCAAACAAAACTTGAAACAAGATTCCTAATTTTAATTAAAATCATGATCATGGAAAAACAACCAACCTAAAGTATAAAAAGAATTTAAACACTGAGAAACGACTTAAATCAAATGACAGTCTTGTTGATTGACATTTTACAGATATGACAGTGAAATAAATTGTTTCTTTGCTTCTAGTACCACCATCATTTTTACGTACAAACATAAAAAAAAATCTTTATACTGTAACCCATCAGCCTTTGCACATGACTGCCGCAATGACTGTTCTCCTAGACTTTTCCTATTCATAATTACTTAACCTATTTTGACCCCCCCTTACTCATTCTCTGCTTGCAGTACAGACAGTACAACACAAATGTTATTTAAGCACAGAAATCCTTAAAGTAGATTTCTCTGGGGTTAGGGGCTATTTTTAGTCAAGATAGCAGCGAGATGCACTGAAGTGTTTACTAGCTTGAACATAGGTCATAAAGTCTGCATTTGTCGCTACCAAAGACCACCTGCAGTTTAGATAATTTGTTATCAGTGACAAGTGTTTATTACTGTCCAGCAGACAAATAGATTTAACCCTTCTCAGTTAGTCATCAAGCTCCCAAGCAAATAGGACAGCAGTGACCTTTATGGTGCTTCTCAAGCACGACTTTTAATCCTTATGCCTACAGAAACATACAGCGGAATTGCTGACCTGAGATTTATGAGCTTTTCACACTGCTCAGAGCGTCAAGTGGGAAGTACCAGTTACACACACAGAGCCAAAACACCCCAGGGAAACTTCCCAAAGACAGTGGATAAATTATCCAGAAAGCAAAACAAGCCCATCTGCAGAAGATGGATGGAAAAAAGTCAAGAACCTAAATCTGAAAACTAAATATATTACTGACTATCCACTMCTTAACAGTTTGTCCATGTCCATATTATTATTTCATCTCAAATAATCCCTGCAGATAATTTTAAATCCCTGTGAAATTGTTCAGATATGAAATGCAAAGCCATTTATTCTGCACAGTATTTTCAAAAATAATCTCTCTTGCCTTTACCAGTTATGTTTATATTAGTTTACTTGTTTTTCATCATCTCCCTGTGTCCCCACTACAAACTCATAAAATAGTCTTAAAGATCTCTCCTTGGTCTGCCTCTTCCCTGCTGACTGCTTTGGGGAGGAGCCTGAGGGAGGCTATAAAGAGCAGCAATTTCCTAATTCAGCTGGGCTTTGGGAAAACACAGAGATTCGCAATCACGAGTCATGCAAGTGATTTTCAGGATCAGGGCTCAGTTGCTCCARCCCTTGTAGATCTTTTGTGCTCTATTAAACAGCAGCTGCAGTTCAGCCCAAAATTGCTGCTCTGTGATTCAATCCAGTAATAATACATAATTCTTTCCTCCACTCCTTTGTGCTTTGTCAAATTAAGGTAATTTTCTTCTTCCATTTTTGTATTGGCCACCACTCTACAAAGCCTAGATTCATCAGCACCGTTGGTTTCCTCCATAGTCAATAGATAAAGTCAACCATCACCAAATAAGGACACATGGAAGTTAGGATTTGGATTTTGGATTGCCTGGAGATGAGAACAATGTAACATTTCTGTATGACCAACTTCTGTTAGAAATAAAAGCAATAATTTTGATCTCTTCTTTATAAGCATAATGAACAATTTGACCTGTTGAACACAGTTAGGTTCCTTTTGTCTTCTCTTCATAATGAATTCACATTAAGTAAAAAATCATCTTGCATCTAAGTCAGGTAACAACCTCGCCTGGAACCCATTCTTTAAGCACAGAAAACAGAAATACATGGAATCAGACTTCCAAAACAGAATGATCAGCTTGTTCTTCACCAACTCCAGTTCAACATCTAATAATATTCTTGATGAATTCCCATGTGTTGTTTGTGTGGATACAATTCTTCAGCAAGGAGAACCCAGAGTTGGTATGTATCACTTGTTACTCTCAGATAAATACTCATGTAAATTTTACACAGTAAATAAATATTTACTATGTAAATAGCTCGGTTGATTAGAGTGTGGTGGTAACAATACCAAGGTCACAGGTTTAATCCCTGTACGGGCCACTCATTTGAGGGTTGAACTAGATGATCTCCAGAGGTCCCTTCCAACCTTACCAACTGGGGGCAGGTTTAGCTCAGTCGGTTAGAGCATGGTGCTAATAATGCCAAGGTCGTGGGTTTGACCCCCGTACGGGCCACTGTCTTGAGGGTTGGACTAGATGACCTCCAGAGGTCCCTTCCAACCTTACCAATTCTATGATTCTAAATAATTACCATAACCTCTCAAAAATTATCCTTTAGGACAGACTCAAGGCAATTAAAGACAACTGTTCTGATGTTATTCCAAACATACTGAAGTCAAGAGGAAGCTTTCTGTTTGATTCCGTGGAAATTATTCAGGTCTTTTCATCACCAACAGATGCCTTAAAAAGTGTTGTCTGAGAGCTGAGTCCTTGACCCATTTGCAATCAAAATATTCTGTGTAAAASTAGTGGGCATGACAGTGGCAGGTCTCCTGGGGTTTCCTGCCAGACTGCTAGAGTCTGCAGTCTCTAGGCTTAAGCTTCTGGTTCTCTACCACCAAGAAGCAAATCTGACAAGCTCTGGCAGAACTGGCCAAGAATGAACCAAGTCTCGTGTGCACGGCAGCAGGAACGCGAAGCCTTGACTGCAGCGGGGGCTCAGCTCCTGCTCTGCAACAGGAGGCTGGAAGCCCTGCAAACCCAAGCAAGTGCTGCTGAAGCTGTCAAGAACTGCAGCTTTTCTACACAAAGCTCCTCCACCTGAGCATCTCCACCTGAGCTCCCCTAAGCCAAAGGGCTCAAACCAACTCCAGGGCAATCCCAGCGCAATGGGGAGATCCCAGTGGAATGCAGTGATACACCCAGAGGCAGTGCCTCCTTCACAGAACAACAGCGTAGTTGCAGCTGGAAGGRACTTCTGGAGATCACCTGCTCCAACCCCTCTCTTTTAAGCAGCAAGCTCCTACTTGCATTATTTGAGAGAAAAAAACCATCAGTCAAATTTCGCATCTTAAACATCAGCAAGCAAAAAGGTCAGTAGTTCAGGTTGCACAATACAGGCYGCATTTTTCGTAACAGGACACTGCTTAAAAAAGCAAGCTGACCTATTCCACTCTTAGCTTTGTCTTCTGAATGATTTAGGGTTCTGTGCCAAGTCCAGCATATTATAACAATCTTGTCTTGGAATGGAACATGGGAGGCTTTACACTATTTATTGCGTACATTCATATACACACATGCACATGCTACTTGAAATGATCGGATGTTTACATATATTAGTAGTTGGGATAATGCATATATTAATGGCTTATTGTTTCCCTCTTGTAGGAAAATTATAGCTCTGCTCTTCCGCAAGCGCTTCAGGTTGAGCAACGACAATAATCACACGTCATTTCCACATACTTCTGAGCTATGGAGTGTTAAGTGCTCACCAAAGCCATGCCTTGAATTTGTTAAAAAATCTTTTGAGTTACAAGCAGATTAAGTTTCTGGATGTCACATTCAATTTCTTATTGATAAATATTCTCGAAATCTACGTTCCAGTCAAATCAGCTTGAATTGAAGGGGACTTTGAAAAACAAGATTTCACTTTTCAAGTGGTATAGAATTAACTTGCACTATTGAGCCACTTGGAGCACAAACTTCAGCCTAGTTTCAAATGCAATTTAGATAAAATACATGTAATTGGACTTAACGATGTTAAGATTTACTGCTGGAAGGAGCTGCTGCACTTCCCCTGCRTGCCACAGCATCAGTTAAGAACAAAGGTCACTGAGCATTTCGGTGCACTCCACCAACCGGCCGAAGAGCTGGGCCACCCTTGCGGGAGGACTTCCCTACACTTGAAAATATAGCAGAGAGAGAGAGTCAATGCTAATGCACTTTCATAGATGAGAGCCGTGATGAGGAATAACAGAGCACATTCTGTTTGTTTCTTTAGATTGGTGAAGATACTAGTTAAGCAATGTAATGAACAGGAACTTTCACTTACTGAGGAACAAATCTGTCACGTTTGTCACCAGTGGTCGGTTCTTCGAAGGAAGATTAAAAACTCAGAAAGGAAGAAATCTTCTTCAAAATTATAGAAGGTCAATGGAAGTGCTAAAGCATGAAATTCATACAACACAATGTACACAAGCAACATCAAAAAACAATAATTAAACCCACTTTCAATCCTTTCTGGAGAAAGTCGTTGCTAGGTTGAACAGGCCCACATTACACAAACCCTTTCCCTGATATGGAGCCTCCACTCCCCCTGTGCTCTGGTTGAAGTTTATCTGGGCCAAACAGAGAGAGCAGAACTAGAAAATATCTAAATAGGTGCACAACAGCACAAAGCCTTCCCTCATGCAGCACAACAGATAGTTATGTTGGGTTTCAGACCCACATCACTGATGGTGAAGACTACAAGCCAATGTTTCCTCAGTCTGTTCCCTCCCCCCCGTACCTGCAACCAATGAGCCCTAATTTAGAGCAAAAATTCTTGATATTTGTCTGCAAATGTATGATTACTGCATTGGTTCTCATTTCACTCTCTTATCTCCACAGGTTTATTAATTTCATCTTGGTTCTTCAGATTTTCAGTGCCTCTTAACAGCATGCCATCGGCAAATTTTACAAGCACTCACTCACTTTCTACTTTCAGCTCTCTAATAAGCATGCTAAACCACATCAATCCCCAGAACAATACTGAAGACCTGAAATCAGCTGGCAGTTCAGYTGGCTACTCTATGTCTTCTTGGACTATCCAGCTCACATGATGCCTGAGAGACTAGATGTCCTTTTAGCAGTACGATCAGTGCACATGCAGGGTAATCAGTATCTCTTGCACGTCAGATTCCTACCTACGCTCTCCCCTAAACTCTTTTTCGAGCTTTCAAATTGCTCTGCCAAAGACGAAGGGGACCCAACTCTGCGCAGGTGAACGTTCTGAGCTCTCGCAGCCTTTGAGGTGTGATCAGGATGACAGAGTGATTTCCCACATGTGCACACAAAAGAAATCTGCTGAAATTAGGGAAAGCTTCTGTGGTAGAGGCAGGTTGTATCTTGGGAAACATTACAGCATAAGGTCCCCAGACTTAGAGGGTTAATCTGTCACATAAGGCACCAAAGGTAGACATACTCCAAGTAAACCTCTTGATTTTAGAGTCCTTAGAAAACTGAACACCAAGCAAAATGGAATTTGTCAATTCAAATGCAGCAGAGCTAGTGCTCCAATATAATACACAGGGATTAAACAACGGGTTTACCAATACTTCTGATTAGAGGAATGGCCTTTGAGATTAGTCTAAGGTTTCCTTCATAAACAACATGAGCATGTCATGAGTGAGCCCCATTTCTTCTAGTCATCTGGATCTTTTTGCAACATTAAGAATATATTCCTAATTTTCTGATCCCTTGGGAATACACCCCATTAGATCTTAATGTACCACTTYCAACCCACATAGGCTTGTTGTATAACTTGCTGGCTAATGTATCCACCAGGGAATGGAACAGAATTTATCTGACATTCCTATGTTACTGCCCTGGAGCAAGACAATCCTGCAGAGAAGATTTTCAGATTATCAAGAGGGGGTAATAGGAATGTCACAGCCTCCGTTACTTTATGTAGGGACATTTATCAAAAAGACAGCTGCTGTAAGATTGCTATGCTCCTTTTCCCTGAAGCAACAAAAGGTCCTTTAAAAATACTTTAAAGTAATTAAGTTGAATCTTATTTTCCAAAATTCAACAGAATTTGAGGACTTTTTCCCCCAACTGATAAATCTGTTCTCTTCTCTTGTTTTATGTTGAATTAGCCTTAGGAATATAGTATTATTTTTCCTTCTCGACTCAGCGTAACCAACAGACATTCCCACCGGGTATGCTGCTCATCAAGCACTACGACCGAGGCCAGGATCGAGGTTTACTGCCCCACTGAAACATTAGACTTGTTCTTTCCAGGAAACAGTAGTCTGTTTTCTTGAGATTAAAGAGACCTCTCTCCTTGTCTGATAGAGTGGGGACATCAAGCAACAAAACAACAAACTGATGGGTACTTTTGTGCAGTGTATCTAAAAACGCATCTGACCGTGGGAAAATTAGCAGTGAACTTGGGTTATCCTTTAATACTTTGTAAGATGAGGGATTTGGGGACCTCCAAAAACTGCAGGAGCAGAAAGTTGCAAAAATGTTAATGAGAATTCAGATTGCAGTCCCTCAGCTGCCAACAAGAAATTGCACTTTTTATCTAACAGTTCATGTGCAAAAAACAACAACAAACAAAAATCAGCAGGAAGAAAAAATAGTCTGTAAATGCTTCATTCCTAACATACTTATGTATCTGGCATGGGTAAAGCTCAAGAAAAGAAGCATGAAGAGGAAAGGCAGTGATGGCCATCCATGTCGCCACAGCTCAGGAATGCGGCAGTGTCTGGCTGGAGAGCGCTCCTCTGGGGCTCGCGGGATCCACGCGGCACGGCGCGCACATGGTGCACTGCGCAGCATTATCTGACGAGCAGAGCTGAACAAGGAAAACATCTGCATTTCCTCCTTTTTACAGAGCTTCAGTTTCTCCTTCACAAGGGAATGAGCCATCCACATTACAGCTAGCATGAGCCAGCACACCATTTTCCTCCAAAAGGCATTTTTCTCTAAGGACTTTTGAGAGTTCGCCTTGAAGCTATTCCGCATGTGGGTTACTTCAGGGTCATTAGCCAGCACAGCTTTCTGAGCATGAGCTTGAATAACTGCAAATGTTGCCTTAACAATGTTTTCAATGGTGGAGACTCAGCAGAAAAAAAGAGCAAAATGGATTATGTGTATGTAAAGAGAGCTCAACACCACTGATAAAAATAACATTTAACCCATGAGCAGAYGCCTGCAGGACAAATGCATGAGTTACATGTGGGTTTATTGATTTCACTGTGCATGACTTGGCTGTATGATACCTATTTCACAGCAGCTTCTGCCCTGACTTTGTTCACATCCAGTCCTTGTAAGAAGATCAACAAGCTCTTTGGAACACATAAAATTACTGACACAACAGAACCCACACAAGCCACATTTAATTCAGCTGAGATAGCCATCTTTTCCTAGAGTATTTTCAGCTTCCACAAACTTTCTGAAATGTAAGAGATCAATATTTAAGAGTCAGCAATAATTTCACCAGAGATTTATATTATTTACTTCTATTTATCTTTTCTTTTTTGCTATCAGGTTTCCATTGGACAGAGCAGTTATTCTGCAATTGATACCACTGAAATACATCACTTTGCATACATTACCCACTATGGTGCAGCACAGAGATATTTCAGGCTAGCTTAAAATAAACTGACTTGAGCATGAGAGAGAGGTGTAGATGTAACAACACAGAGCTCTGCCATGGCTTCATCTATCTCAACAAGGACCAAAACCAATTGGCATGGCTTGCAAACACATTAGGCTTGGATCTGAGCCCACTTCTGAGCTCAGCTTCACGTGCAGGCTCTGCGGCTTTTATTCCATCTTCAGGCATGGATTTTATTCAATTTTAACAGAACGTTTGCAGAGGAATTTCAGACTCCTGCTACCCCATGTCCTCAGCGCACAGACACTTGTCGCTAGCTCTTGCAGCAACATCAACAAAGCCAACATCAAAGAGGCAASTTAGCTGCAAGTGTCACATACCACAACAGCAGCTGTGGTATCTGGGAAGAGCAGAAGACTAAACCCCTCCCCGTATAACTGTATGGATGCACTGAATARAACAGGGCATCCTACACTGCTGCCATGCTGGGCAAGTGCCACAGGACTTATAAAATTAGGCAATAATGTCGCCATGCATTTTAAAGGTGATTTAAAGCATGTAAGGCARGGGAAACGGGGGAAACGCATTATTTTTCTCCATATCTTTATGACATGGAAAATTGCCTTTTGGGGATATCTGGTCCTTTTAAAAGTCCTTCTTTAAAAAGTCTTCTTCTTTAAAAGTCCTTAATGGTCCTTCTAGGATACAAAATTATAACAACTGGAAAACTGGCAAACTGAGACTCGATGTGAGAATTAGCCATCTGAGCAAGAAAGGGATTTTTATTCATACTTACTTGTTCTCATCCAAATTGCAAAATTACATTAACAGCATTGGATAAACAAATATTTTGTAGAGTATTCAATGCCCTCTCCTTTTTGGCCAGAGTAAGCATATACTAAATGTTCGTAATGCTGCAAAAATCCCAAGTGGATCAGACATGAAATTTCTGACTATGTGGAAAGTTAATATTCCAAAGCCCAAAGGGTTACAAGCCAAATGTTTCGTTTCCTTTTAAACAAGCCCATATTCACCTGCTCATTGAGTTGAGCTCTTCCCAGGTTCAGGGATGCATTTTTCTGGCTTTAAAGCACTTCCTAAATGCCGTGTCCACACCACCACCTAAATAAATGACCCACTTCCGTGCACAGAGCATATTTTATGATCTACTAGACCAGGACTTCCTGAAGTGTGTTTACAAGACAGACCATATGGGAGAGGATTTCTTTTCACATGCACGACCTAATTTAATTTTCAGTTGCTTCTGTATTTTAATATTTTTATGGTTCAGTTCAACTTCTCCTCCCCTCCCTCCCCCACTAAAGAAAAKAATCTAGAAATATAAAGGATAAGTCCAGAGAAAACTCGTAATTTATTACAGAGGCTTACTTGAAAGAAAAAACAGCCGCAACAGATTAATRTATTTCCTTTCCCACAGCTTTCTCACTTAAACCATAACTGTGCATATTTACTGCAACGTTTCCATCTGCCGTGGCACGGTGCTGACACGTCCGAGGCACCGGCCGCGGGGAGCCCGGACCCGCTGTTACTCTCCAACTTTGTAACTAACGCGACACGAAGCCTTGCGGAAAGGCACCCTTCCTCAGAAATGCTGCTGACTATCAACAGCGACCAAAGTCCTTGGTATTCCCATCATTGCCCTAACCGCAAGCCAAGTCTTTAATGACAGAAAACGCTTCGGAGTAAAAACCAAACCAGACGGTTGTCAGAGGTTTAGGCAGAGAAGGCTGTAATAAAATCCGCTCCCTTTTCTTACAAAAGTCCCGCGTGGCCTGCGCAGAGGGAGACAAGGAAACGGGTAACAGTGGCATTTGCGGTCACAGGAGGGCACCAAGGAGGAGGGACTACCTTCTTCCAAGAAGGTCCGATTAAGGCCACATCACTGGCAGAGCCCATCTTTTGAACCTGATCCTTTGAACGTACGCGTATACAAACACGCACGCGCACACGCGCTTGACAATATGGAAAGCGTTACTGATAAATGGCTTGTGTAAATGATACAGCCCGCTATCGTCACCTTTAAATTTATTCTTGGAGTCCAGAAATTTCTGGAAGAAATCAGCTAGYCCCACTGTCACTTCAAGGACCCCGAAGCGACGACTCCGCTGAAGGCGGAGATGTCCCAGGCATTCTCCCAACAACGTGGTGGCATGGCCTTTACGAGCCTCCCTCCAGCAAACCCAGCTCCTCTGCACCTGAAAACACCGCAGAAAAACCCATAAGCCGCTTCCACCCCATGAACTTCCAGCAGAGGTGATGTTTCTCTTCTTCTTCGATCTTTTTTTTTGCCCCCTATTTTTGTTTCTGAAACATCCTCCTTAACTAGTAATAAGCATGTTAAGTGTCYTTCCAACACCGCTTCGAAACCCCACCTGTTTCAGTCGGGGTTGCATCCCTCGCGGTTCTTTCACATTCCCTTCCCAGCACGCTCCAGAGGACCGCCCGAGGCGGCTGCACGGGCCAGCTGCAGCACGACACACGGCCTCGCTGACGCCGGCTGCGCTGCACGGCTGACACGCAGGGATCCTCGGGCTCCTGGGAAGTACGGCGAGCCTGGACGCTGGGATCCTGCCGAGGCGCCGACCGGCAGCGATACAGCCAGGAGCAGACCGAGTAAATCCCCGCAGCTGAGACCACCACCTCCTTCTAGAGGTTTGGCCAATCTGGTCTCCTTTGCTGAGACCCATAACCAGGATGCTCATTACAACACATACTTCGTCATGCAGATGCTTCATCCCTAGGACCCAAAATCAAACCTACCAGTTTGCCTTGCAGGAGCCACCAAAAACACCCATGTTCAGGTACTACCAGCAGGGCCTACGCTCAAACCGGTGGCCTGAGTGTACAAGGTCTTTCCCTGTTCCCACCAAAGCATCCAGGCAGGGGAGCTTTCCTCAGACCTGACCATTACCATTAAGACCCATATCAACACTCTTCACACCCACTTGAAGACAGCAAGTCTGCTGGGAAACCCATTCGTTTCTACACCTTCGCAYGCGGATGCCTCCTGTGTGCAGCACACGAGTCTCATCTGTCACCACGCGGTAGCAAAGTCAACTGCTCTTGACAGGCCCAGAGGTAAGAAAGTGACTTTTGGTCAAGCAGGTCAGATGATACGGGAACCTCATCAAGGAATCTCATAAGAAATATCACTCATTGCTGTTCATAAACACAAGCCTGCTTTCGCTATATTCAGTTACAAGCGGAGAAGAAGGATAATTAAACAGTTCATGATATGGAATGACTAAAGCATGTGCAATCTTATTTATGTTCTCTGCACCTGTGTTTTCTATGGTTTAAATTATAATACTGATCTTTTAAACTGCACCCAGGGAGTATCCCAGTTCATTCACATGAGACAGTGTGATACKTTCTATTTTTAATCAATACGTAAACCAAAAGGGATGCACAACATTGTAGAACTGTACCGGCAGCCAAATGCATATTGGCAAATTATTATTAAATTGCTTACTCTAGTCTCGAAGCAATGCGAGCMCGCTCAGGGCTGTCCTGCACGTTCACTCTGCTCGTTAGCGTCACRCCGCTCCTCCGCGCGTTCGTTCTCTCTCTCTGCTGTGCTTTGACTCACGTTATTTAATTCAGTGTCACGGCAACCTTTGGCAGCTCATCTTTCACGCTGCACGGCGAACTCAACCCGCTTAAGCCAAGACTGCGTTTTCCAGCGCTCAGAGCAACGAGAGCACCCGATCCTCGTTAAAGCCCTTTAATCCTTAACAAAGTCTCGGAGGGGGAGGCGGCCGCTTCGGCTAGAGCCGCGCAGCGCCTACGGGGACGGCCCGGAGACCCCTCGGGGAGCCGGCGATGGAGCGCGCGCAGCCGTCCCGGACCGCGGGGAAGGATTGCGCCCGCGGCCCCGCGCTGTCCTTTACACCGCTAACCAGTCCTCCCGCTGCGCGAGCGCGCTATTGCCTTGTCTGCAATTTCAGCCTCTCGCTATGTTCGAGTTATTAGTCTTACAGATCGTACAGGAGATACCAGATATTTCCCGGTTATTTTTATTTTACATACTGTGGAAAAAATACGCAAAAAGAAAACACAAAGAATCAGTTTGGATACAATCAAAAGGTATCTAATATGAACCCTATTTTCCAGAAAAAAGCAGTTAGGTTCAAGCCTCTTAAACTCATCTCCAAAAAATCACCACCTACGTAAGAAAGATGAGATTGTACATGCGTTTATCTAAGAGGGAATGCCTGGAATTTGTGATGATTTTTGTATCCCTGTTCCATTTTAATGGTATATGTCATACTCTAGCTTATTTTTTATGGAGAGCACATTCCCCTAATCTAAGAAACCAAAACTGTGATTCAGTAAAGGAGAGGAACAGCTTTACAGTTAAAAGAAAAATAAATATTCAAGATACCTAAATGCATACAAATAAAAACTTTTAATAATTATTTACAATTTCCAAAAAAAAAAAAAGCCTAAATTAAGTTTTATATTATATAGCAAATTTGCAATGTTAAAACACTGTAAGTTAAACAAAGTTATTAGTTGGCTTTTACATTCGTTTCCTGTACCCACTGGATATCATATAATACCGAGGTTATTTAGGAKTTCAAGGAAACATACTTCATTGCATTGATCTTAATATACTTTATTCACTTAAGAGCAACAGAATTTATATAACTTCTTRGCTACTGTCACACTTTGATGAAATGCCCTGGGCAGGAAAGCTGTTGTCTTCCCTTCCAGTGATGTAATATTACCAGGTCCTTCATCTTTCCTATACTTTGTTATACTGTGCCTCTTAGAATCTACTAAAAAAA
>NW_028186723.1:221152-251218 GCF_003343005.1 Rhea americana | reverse complement strand
CTGCATTGTACTTTTTCCCGAACAAGATGAGCAGCAAACCCCAGAATTACTTTGAAAATATTTTACTGAAAAGGATTTAAAAAAAAAAAAAGAAAGAAAGAAAAACAATTTGAGCCTAGCACAGGGTTACTAATTACTATTTCTCAAAAGAAATTTTAATATAAACCATCTACTTCTAGAGCATTCTCAAAGAAAGAGATAGTTTTTAAGCAAATATGATAATGTTTCTGCTAAAAGAGACAACATCTAGGGAAATCTGCATTGTACTTTTTCCCGAACAAGATGAGCAGCAGCTTGTAGTAGTGTGTGCGATCTACAGTGCCCAGAACAGCAATCCTGAAATTYAGAATTCTTTAATGCTTAATAGACTGCCAAGCAGCACAGAAGTGGAGAACTGTTTTAAAAGTTTGAGCAAATATGACTCTCAAGTAATTTGAAAAGCTTTTTAAAAGCAGATTTTTTTCCCAACTGTCACTCACTTTTTTCTGCCACATAACTTATTTCTCTCCCCCTAAAAAACAATATATACCCCGTTTTAAATTATGCAGGATTACCCAGTGTTAAGYCTCTCAGAAGAAAGGCTGTGACCCAGCTTAACATGAGTGCGCTATCACCAGGATTTTCCTCCCACCACCTCACTTCACCCTCTTCTCCATTTAAAAAGTTCGCTATTTCTTAAATGTATAAGTAAGCCTTCATGAGGGACATGAGTCMCTCTTTATTTGAGCTTAGGAAGCAGCTATAGCCAGAGCTGCAGTTTCAGTACTTCAGAGAGGTCTCTGTTAAGAAAGATGGAACCAATGCAGCTGACACCTTAGGTCTATTTTAGTTTATAGCAATTTAAAGATTTTTTTTAAGGAAATAGAATTATACAAGAAATGAAACTGAACTTCGTTTTCAGTAATTAGAGATGTCTTTCAAAATGTTCAGTTCTGAACACTTCATTCAAACATGCACTCGTTAAATAAAAGCAGAAACCTGACTGACTGAAAAAAAAAGAAAACACGCACATCCTCAACATTTGGCGTTTATCATAAACACAAAATAACAAYAACCAACACAGCTGCCTATTTATCGGCACCACATATCCTCCCTAGTGGGCAGTTTATTCCAATATCAAACCCACAAAACAGCTTTTAAAGCTTGTTTTAAAGTTCAATCATACTATCATAAAAATATAAAAAGTAGTCATTAATGCACTCATCTACTAATTCCACAAACACGTAATTACTAGTACAGCTGCCAACCTTGCTATTTCAGAGTATTCACGTGAGTTTTAAAATTCCAGGAATGAAGATCCCTGTATGCTTCGTTCTACAATAGCACACACTTTTCTACTGTGAAAAAATATTAAATGTATTTGCTACTCTGAATTAGATTCTTGAAACGCTAYGCTTTCTTATTAACTGGCAGCTAATTAGGCCGCTGATTTAAACTGCTAAACTTTGAAAGCCACAGCAGAACTTCCATAAACYGCCTAGAGCTGCTTTTATTACTGTCGCCCCTGAAATCCAGAAGTGTTCGAGCAACCGTATCATAGCCCGTTACTGCTTCCCGATCGCAAGTGAAATAAACRCCATTAATAGAAATCCAACGAAATTTTTGACATAGTATACTGACACACAAGACAACTCTAATAAAATTAAACACTGCTACTTGTTCGAAATTATTGACAGAATTCACCGACAAATAGCAGCTTCATTTGAAAATACAGACAGATGAAAGATCGGTAAGAAAAAGACGCTTAGAGACAATTCTATATCCACAAGTTGTTCATTAAAATATTTAGTTTCCTTTTTATTAGTTAACCAACTATCTGAATAGCCATTGAATTAATTTGTTAAAGGCTGATTGGTAACATTACATACTGGGTCTGTTTTCATTGTACATTGATCAGAGGAAACATATTCAGGTTTTATTTAAAATGCATAGCTATATTTTTAATGCTTTTTCAAAAACATAATGTGCTTTCCTTAAGCAACCTGTTTGTGTGTTTTTTATTGTTTTCTGTTTTATTGGATATTTATACTAACGAAATCACCTTAAATAGATTAACAAAAAGGAAGGCATAAATTTGATGTATTTGCTTATGAAATTCTGAGCGGACACTGAATCAGATAAAATTTTTTTTAAGGGCAGCTAAACCAGATGGTTTTATGCACCCCCCCTCCCCAAAAAAAGGGGGGGGGCTAACTAAAATTAGTTACTCTGCGACGTTCCAGAGGAGGATTGGGTTCAGACTTTAGGATCCAGATCCACCCGTAGAAAATCTGTCCTAACGCTTAACTCCTGCACAGCATGGCAGCTTGGCMCCCGAAGGCGTTTAATCCACCAGAAATCAGCTCCAGAGAGGAGCTTCTAACGCCGGCTCTGGAGATCCCAGGTGTCCTCCGAGCTCTGCCCGCTTCCCCGCCGCTGCCTGCCTGCCGGAGCAGGTGCGCGGGCTCGGGGGCACTCACAGGACATTCTTTGTTCACCCTGGGCCGGAGGAGGTCCAAGCGCTCCAGCTACGGAAAAGGGGGTTTCTGTGCCTCAGCTTCAGGTGACGGAGCAAAAATCAGCAATTGCGCCAGCTCTTTAGGGGGTACTTTCCGATGGGACTGGCACCTCCACGCGTTTGGCTTATTTTAGGGACATTTTCAGTTTGCCTCTCTCTCAAGCCCCCAAAGATATGAGTAATATGAACATAACAGCTCCAAGATAAAAAGTCCCTTATGAGAATTAATTGGGCTCAGGCTTCAAGTTGTCCTACCTAAGTGACTAAGCGAGGAGTATTTGGAATGCAGTGAGACTCTTTTCCTGCTCAACAAATCAAAACTCCTATTTTGTCTTCATTCATTTTATTGAGCAACTCAGTATTTATCCATTCTATGGGTTGATCAACAGAGCTTAATATTGGCCATTCAAGTCTATTTTGCTTAGAGGGGAAGGAGCATGTGGAGGATTCCCCGAAGAGTTTCCTCAAGCAAAGACTTGGAGACAGAACTGTGAAGCAGAATTTTCTAGCTCTGCCAGTACGAACGAATATCAAACACAACCCTCCAAACCAACAGCCTTTGGCAACTTTACCTGCTGATAAGTTTAAGGGAGAACTGAACATTTGTCTAGAAAATCATTTTTTTGGTACAAGTTTACTGTTATGTACATGTACAGTGAAGAGAGAGAAAAGAATATGAAATGTATTAGCGTGTTCCTGGAAGAAAATGTTCATTTTTGCTGCTACACTTAAGGGGTGATAAGACAGAATATATTTACTAGTTTATTATGATTTCTAAAACCATGCAATTTGCTTAGTTATATGCCTACAAAGTACATGCATAAAGTAAAAAGATGCACATAAAGCACTGTTCCAGAACTATTTATTCCCTGATGTTATTAAGGTACTTAAACAATGACTTCAGAGTATTTTAAAAATACTAAATCAACCTCATCTGTCCCAACAAGGAGATATTAAGTGTCTTCTGCAAATGACTGCTTTGCAGCTTAAACTCACTCACAGGGTTGCTAACAGTGCCACATGCAGCAGGTCACTGCCACAACTCAAAAATTTAACTCACAGTTTGGCAACTCTAGTCTACTGATACCCGACGCTGCATTCGTAACAGGATTATTAGATTTTCTTCACCACTTCGCTTACTGAGAATCATCATGTTCAAATCAAAGATGAGCAAAAATGCTGATACTAAAAATACTTATAGTTTCCTCTCCCAAATCAGTTTGTAAAAGGTAGGAAAACTTGGATCATTTCATTAGAAAAATCAACCAAAACACCCAAAGAGCAACAGGAATGCTAAAGTATCAGCCAAATACGTATTGCAAAAGATCATAATTGTGACTGTTAAACTAAGTAATTAATATTGAAATACTCTTTGTTTCTGAGTGAAAGGACAGCAAARTACTCACTGGAGTAATCTATTATGTTCAGCTCT
Organism: Rhea americana; assembly: GCF_003343005.1. Lineage (NCBI taxonomy): Eukaryota > Metazoa > Chordata > Aves > Rheiformes > Rheidae > Rhea > Rhea americana. The sequence goes on along the minus strand of NW_028186723.1, from coordinate 247,289 downwards.
GCTCTACTGCCCCGTATCATGTTTGCTGTACAAACAGCTCAAAACCTGGGTTTTAGCAAATTTAAAAAATTGTCATGAAAAACTTTAACATGGGAAGTACCAGTGTGTTGCAGATCACAAATCATTCCTACTCCCCAAGTAGAGCATTTTGTGTTTTTTAAATCTTTGAGGATAAGCTGCTTACAGAAAAAAATGCCCGTTTTCTAACTGGAGAGGCACAAGGATTTGGCTGTGACCAGAGCAGCTCATGCCCTGACGGAGCAAGTTCTTCTTTTTAGTTCTCTTAGATTTTTTTCTCTTTTTCCTTTTTCTCTGACAGTTTCAAGACAGGTGAATGACACTGAGCAAAAATAAACGGTTGCATATGACAACTTGACAGACCTTCAAGAAGAAGCGACAAGACAGTCTACTGAACGACACAGATCATTCACCTTCAACAGATAAACGTTTTCATGTTTGTTTATATTGTCCTGGGATTCGCTAGGGRTTACTCTCTACTTAAAATCCATAGAATTGGGTGCTTCAGAGCAGTTGTCTTTCTCTTAAGTTACTYGAATGGCTTATGCTGCTAAATTCATATTTTTTATATGAGCATTTACTAAATCTTTGTAACCTGAATTATAAATTTCCAGCACAAGGAGCAGCTGAGGTGCTCAATTTGGAATTTTTATTTTCTGCAGCAACTAGGACCATATCTGTCGCATACAGGAGTTGCRCTGGTTGGGGATGACTGCAACAGAAACAATTTATCATAATAGTAATTAATAAGATACATTGCCAACGTTTTTCTAAACAATTTAAAGATCTTCCGTATTCCAGGAAAAAGAGAGAGAATTATGTTTTGTCCTGTTTTAACCTAATCTGTTTCTCAACTGAGTCAATAATATAGAAATCATCTATATTGATATAAATAAGTGCTATATCGAGGCATATCTATTCAGCTATTCTTATTACATTGTATTTTTTTTCAATCCAAACATGTTGCACTCATTTTTCTTGGCTACAGAAATATTCTGAGTAATCATTAGAGAGATTTTGTAAAACTACTTCCAAACATTTTTAAATCAATTTTCACAAAACCCCAAGAGACAGATACTGCAAACAATGAAAATTCAGACATTCAGCGGTTAACACATTAAAGGTGTTGAGGGAAGACCTCATAAACGAACGGCAAGACTTAAGTATGAGGACCGTGTTTCCTCTAATTAAGAATTTATGTTGAAAGAAGAAAGTATTCCGGGTTTGCTTTGTTCAGAGCAGAATGKTTTCCTCATATACAGATTTGCACTCACTGCTGAATAAGATCACATAGATACAGGCGTTAAATACTAACTTCTGCCAGGCTTCACAACACAAATTCAAATACACATTATTTGTTACTTTATTTTTTCAGTTAGACATCACCATTATTGCTCCAAAGCTGGAGACTGCTTATGGGGTAGGCATAAAAATATCACTTAGTGACATAAAAAAATTCTGTAACTATGGAACAAAAAGAAAATTTCGTTTTGCCACACGAGGGAAGTATTTGTATGATATATTCTTCACAGTGTGATTAAGTTCAAGAGAGAGAATGACTTAAAGGATTTTTAATAATTACATTTATAAATAGTCTAACTACACTAAAGAACATTCATTTTTTCTGATAATAGGTTATGATGTGTGTTTTCACTTCACCCCTTAAAGTCCTGCTTAGTTTTGCAAATGTCTCTTTAGTTAGGGAGCCATTCACTAGTTAAACACCTTAGACTGAATAAATTGTTTCCTCTCTTTCCCTCTGCCTCCTCCCTACCAGTAAAGGCGAGTTATTACCATAGGAAAAAGACTAAAAATGCAGGGAGAAATTATCATTTTGCCAAAACCATTAATTATAYTTATCTAAAATGTTATTAATTAAAAGTTCCACTTAGTTCCAAATGTAACTAGGAAGCTGTGCACAGTTTCTAAATGGGATTAAGTGGTACTTATTGTTTCTTTTGGAAAAAATATGTATTCTTTATTGCTGCACATTTCTTAAATTTCTTTCACAGAATTCCAGTTTGCTTACATTATTGCTTTTCGTTTTAAAATTCCAATACAAATAAACCCAATTAAAACATATACAGTTTGTTAATTGTGTAGTTCTTGTTAACTCACAAATGTAGACACAATGAGCACGCTGCACTTGCATGCTTTGCTCTTTCATCACTGCAAAGTCCAAGAATCTGGGGGTGGGAACTAAATCAGGACACTAAATGGCTAAACAAAAAAAATCGTTTAACATAATGTGAGCGAGCCTGGCKAGTACCAAGCTGCAACACAGACCACGCGCTTCCTTGTGCATTCCAACAGTTTGCACAGGCTTTGATGTGCTCCGAGTAGTCATTATTTGGAAGTGCCCTTCCATTTGTTACCTTTATGAGAGTGTATAATTGAGTTTTAGATGCTTATCTAACAGTAAGTCTTAAAAAATACACATAAATAGCTTTTTCCCAAATAAAACACTATGCAATGCAATGGTCCTCCTCAAAAACTGAAAAAATTAATTAAAAATTCCCTAAATGCAACTTTTAAAAACTGAYTTAGGCTTTTAATGCATCTCTGTAACAAAGCCATTGGGCTGAAGGAGGCTCTGAATTCTCACTCCTGCTGGCAGGGTCCTTTCCCAGTCTTGTACCTCACCCCTGAGGATCACTACACTTTGCAAGCAACCTTAATGAGCATCTTTAAAAATAGAAAAAGAAGTTCTGTAACTTCTCCTATCTAGGTATTTTAAATACCAGCGCTATCAGCCAGTCAACCCAAGGCCCCAGGAAGGATAACAGCACATTGTCAACCAAGGGGGGGGGGGAAGAAAAAGGAGGGGGGGGGATAAGGTCTTCAGTTCCCACCCCTTAACCTGACAAAAACCAGTCTCCAAGTCAAAAATAGATTGCKTGCATTTGGAAGCAGCAGAGAACATTTCCACGGTTATCTCACAGTGAATTGTTTTGCAAGCCCTGTTAAGCACCTCATGTAACGGCATCCGAATCTGCTGTAACCCATTTGCCAACAACAACTTCTCTGAGTCATGTTGGAGTAGGAACATGTTGGTCAAAGGCAACAGGAACAATTATAAAACAATAAATCATACCTTGAGGTCCTTTCAYTTGTGCCCATGCATTATCCTTTCAACAGAAGCAGATGGCAGTGTCCACAATCCCGTTCACARTAAAAATTAAAAGCAAAACCATACAGACCCTTCTTATCTGTCTTCTGCTAATCTACACAGTAATATTACATACTGAAGGTAAAGATGCTTCCTTCAAAAGATCTAATAGCCCCACACAACAGTCAGATACTCTACTGCGGTCTTCATTTTTATGAACTTAGGAAAGATTTATTATTAATTCAGTATTACACGCTATTCCAAATAATTATAACAAACTAATATCATTAAGTTAAATGAATACACTACCTTTTGTGATTCATTATCTTTGCTTTTGAGTTTTTCCTCTTACTGATAAAAATTCAGTAATTCCCCATGTTGCTGCTGAGCACTCACATGAGTTAGCAAGGTTCAACTGCGCAAGTCGTTCAAGGCAGTAGAGCTTAAATCTTAGCCAGCCAGGAAGCACGGCCGATAAGCACCGGCCTATTGAAAGTTTATCTTCTGAAATGGAACAAGGTACTTGAGAAAAAAATTTAAGGTCAGAGTAATCTGTAAATTAATTTTATGTCATAGTTTATCAATGCATACTTTGAATTATCCAGTAAATATACTGACACCAAAGATCAACTGCCAGATTCCATCAGATGTTACCTGTTACTAATAAATTCACTCGATCTACTTTTAAAAGCCAGGGAYGAGAACCTCACTTTCTCCACTGCAGAAATAGAATTTCCTGACAAAGAAAATACACCCCAGCTTCTGAGGTCCTTGATTTTAGTAACAAGAAGCCAATACWCGTTTTAGTTGAGACAAGCAGATTTCTCTGCAAAACAACAACATGTTTTCTATTTTAAGTCCATCTTGCATAAGAAACCTTTTTCCTAAAGAAAAATCTTTGCTTTTATTTAAAAATGGTATATTCTAGTTTGAGGTTCTATAAACTGAGTACGGATTAAATTTGTTCAAGATTATTCAGTAACCTTAATTTCTAAGATGTTTTTGAAATTCAGGTTCAGAGACCAAAATTTAAACCAACTTCCGAATTCACAATAGTTTTAGGGATTTTTCATTGCAACTAGAATACATTTTTGTACAAAGACATTTTCACCATTAAAATAATGTCAGTGAATGATTTTGTTAATTTTACAGGAGAAAAAAAATTGCCTGTTTGCATTTTATTTAGAATTTTTACTATTAGAAATTTTTACCAATAACCTAGAAAATAACAGAAAGCTTTAAGAAATAATAAGTATTTGACTTCCGAAAGTTTAAGGAATAGTAGGATTCTAAGATATTAAAAAGTTACAGAGAGACTAAAACGTTCATGAAATCAAGGAAAAAAAATTATGAGCTTACACTTATGGGAAGGTCAGGTATTATTTGGCAGTAATTAACAAGTCAAATTGGAAACAAATCATCAGCATGTAGAACAGGAAAAAAACACAAACCAGCAGGTCAGTTTTGCATAATTCCAAGAAATTCGTTCCTTAATCTTCATTTGCTCTTATTTAAAAGATTTGTCTTCACAAACTTAAATAAGTTATTTTCAAGTCAGGTTAGAAAAAAAATTGATCATTGAATTTTAAAATTTTTTCTAAGATCTTTCCTGCTTGTGTCTTGGAAAGCAATTCAAAATAGCCCTGTGATTCAGGCACGTCTAAATAGCTTTCATGTTGTGTATGGTTAGCTTTCAAGTGAGAAATAATTTGAGCTGCCAGTCCCCTGGGATTGCAACCCCCAAGGGACTTCCTTTGCCAGGAAATAAGAGTCCTGCTTTTGGAAGATGGAGAGGTGGTTCCCCCCCCCCCAAAGGACACACAGTACTCTTGAGGAGACAGACAAAAACATGTTTTCTTTCTGCACTATATACATAAGCTAGAATGTAAAACACTAATTAAAAAATAAAATAAAATAAAATAAAAGTAGCTCCTGGAATATAATACTTGTACTAATGATTTGAATTTCTGCATTTAACATATCTGCAGGAGAAGCACAAGAAGGAACATTTGCTGCAGTCGCCTGCCAGGAGAAACACACTGATTAGGAAGTGAGAATAATAATCTGGAGAAATGTGAAACTATTTTGTTTAAAGTATCAGTATCTAAATAGAAAACATTTATTTACAGTAAAATTATCTGATGCGCAACAGTTGACCGCGGGACAGTCACGACGGGGTATCCGTGCTGCTTCCGCCCCGTCCCACTGCTGCTTTCTCCTGCACTCTCTCCCCTCCTAACCAGCCTGCGCACACAGCGCAGACAGCCGGCCCACTACGCCTTCAGTCCTACCTGTTATCGCTGGAAAGAATAACTAATATACTTTGGGAACCTATGATAACTGCCAAAATTACTTCTTTTTTTTTCCTGTATGCAGCAGGAAAGAMTGAAGACATCATGTTATTTTATTGCTTCTGCACTACATTCTCTTTGCATGTACTTTTATCTGCACTTTTGAGTTTTGTTTAACTTTTTTCATCTGTGTCTTTTTCAAGATAAGATATACAGCTGCACAGCCGCAAACACAGCAGAACAATTTGCCACATGGCTGCTCCGTAAAAGCCTATATCTTTAAAAAGAAAAGATACGTGGCTTTTATGTATCATCCGACATTTAATGACCAAGTAAAACAAGTGATTTACGWAGGGACACCGGTTTATGGCTTTCTCTGAACCTTTCCTATAAAAGTTACCGTTAGACACTGCATTTCACCAAATCAGCTATTCTTAGGAAACAACCACAAAATAGAGTACTGCTGATTAACAAAAATTGCTTAATTAGGATTAACTAGAAATTGGAGTGGAGGTGGGGGGGGGAATTAATTATTAAGAATTTTAAAGGAGCATTCACAACATCAAAAAGTCCTACATGTGGCCGAATAATTTTTTAACCTACCGCTGTTAAAATGATCTTGTACTGCTCTGGTAACTGCATGGTTACAAAACATTTATATATATATGTGTGTGTGTGTATATTTTAACATATTATGCATGAYACTGACTGCTAGACAGACAACTTTTTACACCAGTGAATGTTTTCCCACCATGAGGAAACACGGTTGTAAAAAGCACAAAAAGAGGAGTAAAATGCTGCATTTGGACTTTCCTGCCGGCAACCGCCCCTTTAAACTGTTACGGACATCCGCGAGGCCGTCTGGATACACCAAAAAAACGCAGCCTCGACCATCCTCAGAAATTTCCCGAGTTCCTGCGGCTGGTGCGCAGCGCTGGAGAGCGCCCGGGCCGCGCCGCTCCCCGCAAACCCGGCGCTTCCGAAGCGAAACGTTTCCGCCGGCCGCGGCCCCGGGAGCCGCGGCGGGAGCGCGAGCGCCCGCCGCCCGCTCCGCTCCCGGCGGCCCAGCCTCCGCGCGTGGCCACGCCGGACTTCCCCGACTCTTCCCCCCTCTCTGCCAAGTCTGTTATCCGCGTCCCCCTCGCAAAAAAGCGGCGCAGGAGAGAGGCACAGAGGCTGCGTAACGCCGAGGCGTCGCCGCCTGCCTCGCGGACTCGGAGGAACGTTTGCTGAAACACGTAATTAGCTCTCTGCTGTTTTCCAAAAGCTGCTGCCGTTGATTTTGCTGCACAGGACAAGCCGCATAAACCAGAAGGGCAAAGCGCATTAACCCCCGGCAACACTGCAGGGAGCAAGGACAGCTCGAGTCAATGAACAGGCCTGCACCAAGCGACTGCTCGTTACAGGCGGCCAAACCGAAGCTCGTCARGAAAATGAGACACGTGCATCACGTAGAAGTCTCCTTTCCCCTCCTGCCGCGCAAGGAGACATTTTGACACTCAGTGGCGGAATTCTCCCGAGACACGATACAGCAAAAATCAAAACGTTTACCGGGCACGCAGTGCCGTGCCCGATAAAACCCACGCGAGGAAGTCAGTGGGTGAAACAGTGACACACGCGAATGCGGCACCCCCTCCGAAACCACGGCCGTGGCAGACGCTGCCCTTCGCTGCTGCGTGCTTTGCGCTCCCGCTCCAGGCCTCCCTCTCCGGGCACGGACCGGCAGCGCCACGCCAGGGCGGGCGGACAGCTCCACCGGCGCCGCGGTCCCGTCCTGCCAGCCGCGGCCCACGCGCAGCTGCTCCAAGGGCCAAGAGACAGTCGCAAGATCCTAAACCCATCTCGGGAGATGGTCTCCTCCTTTCCAGAAGCCAGCTAGTACCAGGCGTTTATGTCTCTTTCGTTATTCTTCCCTCCATCCCTTTTCTCCGGGCTTGGCCAAGGAGTGGGATACGGGAGCGCCTACAGCACGCGCTGCAGCTCCCGGCAGGATGGCTGCCAGCAGCCGGGAACCTCCCACCCCCAGCCCTGATCCCCTCCTTGCGTGCGGGTTCAAGTGAGAAACACAACACAGTTGGATCCCCACGTACTCCTCAAATCCTGCCTCTGCCCAGCAAAACTGCACCTGTCCCAGCGCAGTACCCCAGGCGCCTTCAATTAACGCAGAGAAAATCCTCAGCTAAGTGCCTACTTAAATTTGATGGGTTTGCCATTCAAATGATGGCCTGTCAGCCTAATAAAAGCACCRGGCGGTAAACAACGTTATTGCTCGGCCACCGGCAGAATTACGAGCAAACGCAAGCTGCAGTTAACCTGACCCTAGCCATCACGCCCACACAACTGGYGATGCTGGTGCCGTGGTTTAATTTCCGATCAGTGCAGACAACACGCAGACCAAYAAACATTCGCATCGCTGCTCCAAAGAACAAGAAGCAAAACTGCCGAACGTTGCTAGAGAAAGGCAAACCTGAACAGATGTAAGCTACGTTACAACCCGTAGTAAAACAGAGCTCGCTCACTCCAAGCACCCTTCGAGCTAGCTGATCCAGGCTGCGTGTCTAATTCTCGAAGAGCTTTGAGTAGCAGTCAACCTTCTCGCATCCACCAACAAGCAGTTTGTTAATCTGCAGTTTTCATAACGTAGTAAAGATCACTGGGATCAACCRGCTATCGCTGCATTAGCCTCGGGGCTTCCGAAGGCGTCCTGGCTGCCTCCCGGGCACGGCAGCGTTGGCACCGCGGTGAAACGAGCGGGGCGGCACAGACCACGTCGCGTCCTGCCACCTGCAGAGGTGCCGCGAAGCCTCCGTCAAACATGCCGCTGCCATCCCAAGCGGGATATTCTTTTAAATAAAAGCCGTACCTAAGCACAAATTTAAATTCCAGCTTATCTCCCCACCCGACTAGACAGGATGCAAGCCTTCCCTGACAGGCCGGCCTGCCGAGCCCGCGCTCGCGGCGGGTACGTAGCTCAGAAAGCCGCCACCGAGACCCGGTCCGAGGAGCAGCAAGGCGACAGGTTTCGGGCTCCGCGTTGCACGGCGAGGCCTCCGCGCCCGTCGCCCCCTCGCTCCCAGGGAGGCCCAACACAGCGCGTCGCCTGCGGCCCGCGACGCGCGCGGCGGGACGCGTCCCCCGCCCGCGAGGGGCCGGCGCCGTCGGAGGTCGGCAGCCGCCTGCAGCGGGGCCCCGGCCGGCCCGGGCCCCGGCCCCGGCCCCGGCGCCGGCCCGCTCCGCCGAGCCCTTCCTTCCCTCAGGAGGGCGAGGGCAAGGCCCCGCCAGGGCGGCCCGCGGCGAGCTCAAGGGAAGCCTCGCTGCTGGCTCTCCCGTACGGCTCCGTTCCCGTTTTGCCTGCAGTATCCCCAGGGACGCAGGCAGCAGTATTATCCGTGGCCCCAAAAATATACTAAGGCAAAGTCACGCTTACACGACACTCTGGGCGGCTGGACTTTTCCACAGCCCCCAAGCTGCAAACAGGCAGGTCAGGCTAACCTAACCACCTAGTTAGTACATAAACGCAGCGCACCTAAGTGACTGAATTTAAAATGAATTTAAAGAACAACTGAGAATTAAAATTGTCACATTTACAGCCAGTGCACGCTAGGCGCCTTACAGAAGTCGCTGTAAAAGTTATAACGTGCAACGGGCCCTCAGTTAGCTGAAATCTCAGCTGACAGAAAAGCCAAAGCGTCAGGGGAATCTGGAAGAGTTCAGGTCTGTTTGGGTTTAAAACCATGTCCTGAAGAGAAAAAGCCAGTTTCCATCACATCAGCATGCATGCTTTTGCTCAGTCTGCCTCAAAAACAGGGCAAAGGACCACAGGACCATTTGGTCGATATAATCTATTGCATGCGACGTCATTCTAGCCCGGTTCTCACACTAGTCTCCAGTTCACCAGCAGAGCTCTATCTACAGGATGAAAACTGTGCGGGAGATCACACTGGAATATCTGCATATTGGGAAAGGCAGAAATACCAGTAGTTTAAAAAGGTGAATGTTTTCTAAATACGAGCTCCTTAAATAAATGAAACTACTTATATACACAAACACATACACTAAAAACCCCTGTAAACATGTAAATACATATTTAACTAATGTTGAGATGTTTTCTGTTCCATCTGCATAATATGCTATGCAACAAAGCTATTTTCTCTGTTTTTCCTCAGTTTTTGTTATCAGATCATGAGAGAGGAATCTTTGTATCATTCTTCTACATTTTGGTGAACAACACTTTATGACTTGGCTCTTTAGTTTTTAGTTTTAATTACCCAACAAATACATTTCATATATTGTATTTGGAAATAGAGGATTTCTTCCTCTCAAAGAAAGTCAAGAAAAATAAAACTCCGTGTGATTTGATCATTTCCAAAACATTCAAAGAAAAAAATCTATTTTCAAAATGTAGAGAAATGACTTAAATTTCTAAGTGGCTAATGAGCATGAATTAAAATACAAAATTTCTAAAGGTTCATATCATTTAAATAAGTATCATCTTTCCCAGTGACTTCCTGGGTGCAAATGATACATGCCAACTTAAATTTGCATCCTCAGAAGACATAGAATACTTCTAGTATTTCTGAATTGCCTCTTTTTAAATCAATCGCTTCCTGCCTTGACATTCAAGTCTGCAATTCTGAAAAAAGTGTGTCCTATGGGCCCACACCAGCTCTGTATTGCCTCCTCCCTTCGTAAAACTGTCACATTTCTGATATTCCCATCCAGTTTGAATGAAGACAGGGGATTAGAGCATTTATTCCACAGGGAGAGACAAAGGCGGCTTTTTCTTAATGACAGTGGTTACAGTACGAGTGCAAGTATCTCCACTGCAGTATTGAAGGTGCTGTTCTGCTTAGCTAGTGGGCAGTTACTGCGAGCATCCATAACCTTTTCATCTGGGTCTCTTGGAGTGCTTGACCAAGCTGTTGGTAAGCACATTTATCTCTACTCTATGGTTATAAAATGGGTGGGATGAGATGGGATGGGATGAGAGACCTCCCTAAAATTGCCAGGCTGCAAAGCCAAAATATGAATGAATTGATTAGAGAGTACTGGTCTTCTGCCCTACACCTCAAAACCTCCCTTCATTTCTTATTGATGATTCATACACACACATACACAGACACACACGTATATATGTGTAAGTACTGTATCATGAAGTTTGTTGTTACAGTCAGAAGTCTTACACTCACGGTCAATATTTAACTCTGAACAAACTGTATATGAAAAAAACCCTAGCTGCAACAATGATAACTTAACTATGTTATAGTATCCTGAGTCTGAATGGTAGAGATGATTCATAACACTTTTGCACTTTTAATGCCACAATGTGAGGAACACACAAGAATTTTTATAGCATCAATTTAAAACAAAATGCCTAGCTCAGCTAATAAATCTGTTCCTGCAAACGCTAAAGCATTCAAATACATGTGTAAATGCTCAAGCTGCTAAAAAACAGATAGGTTTCTAGTTTTACAGTAATTTAATCCAATCCTTTATTGAAAAGGATTTTAAAGAATTTAAAATATCTGCTTTACAGTAAAACAAAGCTGGTAAGATTTTTTTCTTTTTTTAAAGAGATGTAGCAACCACAATATAGTTCATTTGGCTATTTGAGTAATACATTGAAATGATTGTTTAAAAGTAACCCCACTACATTTACATTATACTCATAAAATTCTCCTTTTCCCACTGCATGAGTTAGAAATACATAGTCGATTTGATATAAACAACTTCAGTATCAATTGATCAATTCTGAAGGTAACTACTACACTGATCTTCTGCTTATCCTTAATAGACAAGTGTTATTAAATCAAAAGCATCTAAATTTCCTACTGTGGATTACGGTGCGTATAATGGCTGATTGCCAATGACTGGGTATCTGCCTGACAGCTTAAAGCTGCAAGGTGCTTCACTTCCAGGGGCAAAAAGATAACACGACATTCCAGAGTACAAATTCTTCAGGATCCATTTCAACCACAGAAGTACATAAACACAGTTAAAACCCACTTATTTTGATAAGGTTTAGGCACATACTTGAGCACTTGTTTAAATACTACTGCTGTTTCAGTGAAATAGCACAGTAACCGTGCTCATTTACAAAAAATAATAAATAAATTAATAAATTAACTAACAGCAACCAACCATTCTGAAAGCTAAAAGCAGAAGATGGTGTAGGTAAACCCGGCAGTGGCAGGAGAGCTTTGAGGGTAACCATCAGGGTAACATTTCTAATATTGGCCTATAGTCTGCAACCGGAGAAGAGAAAAACCTATGAATGTTGTTAGCCATGTAAAAACCCCATTGTCTAGGTGAACATCATGTCTACATTTAAGTCTTAAAATGCACTTTTCAGTTTTGGAAGAATTGTGTCCCTCACTCATAGATGAAAGCTGTATACATTACTTCATGAGACAAAATGCCTACATAAATCTCTGCGCTAAGAAATTTCCGATCTGAAGCCAAAACTGAGCAACGGGACGGGACAGAGTGAGTGGAGGGGCTGAGTGGTCAGTCCAGCCAGCCAGATTTATAGAACAGATGGTTTTCCAAGAGTTTTATGAAGGAGGCATGGATATGGGTGGAAGCGTGGAAGAAATTCATGGGCAAACAGTTCCAGGCACAAAGACTGGCAAGGAAAGATGTGTCCAAAAGACTGTGGCTCCAGGTTTGTGTTACTTAACATCACCGTCTAGCTATCTAACTACACTGCTAGTTAACACCATGAAGAGCAACATGTTTCTCAGCAGCAGTAGAAATGTGCTATCATCTAAAACCGAAGTGCATGAAATCTCAGGTATTTCTGATCAGTAAGAGAGAGAAAGAAACGTGGAAATAACCTGTTCACATCAACAGCAAGCAGGATTTGCCTACGGAGATGCAACCACATTTGCTGCCATCCCCAAGCACCAGCCACCCTAAAGACAGCCTGCAACGAGCAGTTTATTCATTTATCTGTCAAAGAGAGGATGAAATCCACATTCCTACATGCACACCCCAGGAGTATTTGGACACTGAAAGAAACGCTGTACAAACCTTAGCATCTCATCCAGACTTCAAATCACTGCCTGACAAACCACACGAGTGACCTGGCCGGCACGGCCTGCCTACTGCTCCAGTGGTGAACGGGAAACTGCAGGAAAGACTTGCCAAAGATCTCTGACACCTCAGCTGCTCTCAATGGCAAAAAGGAGAAAATTGCACTACCCTCTACCCTGCATACACGAGACACAGTCACAGTCTGTGCTTCAAACAACTGATGGGCAAAGAAACCAAGGGACAGATGTCACAGGGAAAAGGACAGACAGATGCACTTCTTCCTTCCTAATTCTACCTGCAATGGTGGATTCGCAACATGCTGTTAATTGGATGATATGTCACCAGCACCGTGTGGGGAGATGGTCAGACGGAGCAGAGTACACCCTCTGCAGGCTGAAATCAAGAATCTGGAGAAAATTATTGTTCTCTGTGAGTGAAGAGCACTCAATTTCATTCCAAAAGTGGCTGTTACCCCCCCCCACACACACACACAGATTCACTGAAACACAAGGATAAGAAATCAGTATATTCATATCAATACCCAAGTAGTAGCAAACCTATGGTTCACAAGCAGTCCAAGGGCTGGGGCCTCCACCCCCTCAACCCAAACACAAAAGAAAAGTGCTACAAGTAATACAGAATAGGAACAAGCTTGCACAGAACAAGAGATTTAAATCAAAAAATTGAAGCAATGTTTTTTTTCCATTAGTATATGATTTTGTATTATAAACAGAAAAAACTTATTCATTTGAATTTTTGATGGGCCTCATCACAATATTTTCTAAAAGAAAAATTTAACGGATATACAAAAAATCATTCACTTGCTAACTTTTTAACAGATCAAAATAGATTTTAAGTACTTACCTAGAGGCTTCCATCACTGGTAAATAATTTTATAACTATAAATTGAACATAAAGCTAATTAAACAAACACTGAGTAGCTAAAGAAAAGTATATGTTTTTCCAGCACGTCCTTAAAAAAAAGACGAATATAGCTAAGCAATTTGAGAAGAGAATATTTTGAATAAGTAGGTAATTGAGTTAAGAGAGGCCTAAAGAAAGATTTAACACTCACATTCATATGCTGAAGCGGTTTAAAAATAGAGAGCAAGAACTGCCTGACTTCACCTTTTAATTTTAGCTGGGTGATGAGCTGGTCCCAAAGACAGAAAGGCACAGCACGATTTTTTTCTCAGCAAAGTGCCCTTCGTATCTTTATGTGAAGGAAACGCAGCATGTTCTATTAATAACCTGCTCTAGCCTGAGATAAGTCTAGACAGCCTTTCAATGAGGAAAAAGTGCTGCTTTGTTTCCTGAGATCACTTGTACTCTCAAAGGTGTATACAGGAGTGGTCCGACTCCGAGTGCCCCGCTAGTTAAGGGTTAAATAACGACGGCATGGGAAAAAAATGCAATTTTTCCAGTTTTCCCACCAGTCACCTCTTATGCTTGAAAGTCTGAAGAAAAAGTATATGAACATCATAGTGCCGGAGCCTGGAGAGCAGCTCAGGCTCTTCCAGGTAATGCCACGCTGTGTGCTCACTGTACAACTTAAAAACAAATGAAACCGTGCAAGTATGCACCGTTTTCTCACGAGGAGGAAAAAAAGCAATTGACTGGGTTTGCACCTTGAGGTAACTAACTTCATTCTCACCTTCACTAATAGCTGGAAGAGAAAATGTTGATGCCAGCTGGACCCAGACTAAATTGCAGATGGGGGAAAAACACAAAAAGTTGCTTGATCCAACGCCAGCAGGACGCCTCGATTCTTTCCAAGAAGCTGCGAGAACTATACAGGCTTCTCCCCCATAAAGAAAGCCTGATTTTCCTTCTACTTATGCTTCCATCACACACTTCCCCTTTCTGACAGTCCCTGATTATCCTAACCCAAACACAGCTTCCCAGCAGCAGCTCCCGGCTCATCTCAAGGGCACTGAGGAAGGCTGAGCACCTCCCGGKCGTTCTCCGAGGGCCGAGGCAACGGCGACAGGGCACTGGAGGATAATCAGCACTCGGCTTATTCCCAAAGCGACAGCAGCTAACCCAGGGAAGGTCAGATGGTCACCGATATCCTCCGCGGTGTTCAAAGCACCTTTTAAAGTCAGACTGCAGTCGGGCTTTGTAGATGGTAGCAGCCTGAGTTAACACTGCAACAAAAGCAGGTCTTCTAAACTCTCCCCTGTCCTCCAGGGTTGCATTCCCTCTTTCRTATTTTAGTGCAACAACCATCAATAGCGCTCTAGATTCATTTTTCCCCTGATCATGTTTTGCCTTTAATTATAGGTTCACATTAAGCTTCCACCATAAACTTTTTACATGTGTAAGCACTGGTCACTGATTTACAGTTTCTGTAAATAAGCATTTGCAAATTTTAACCTGCCATGCAGATGTACTGGAAGTTGGTGCAATTGTACATCAGCATCCCACTGGTCAGCAATTACTATGTGAGCATCCCCTGCCCTTCTTATTTACACCGCATTAGCTCAGTAAGCTGCTCAGAAATGTAGGAGGCTCCTCCCGTCCTTAGTRACTTGCTTCCCACTTGCTGAGGAAATAAAGCAGAGTGCACATAGCACCGCTAAGCCTAGGAAGATGTAGTTTACCTGTACCCATATTCTTCCAAATATCTTTTGAGTTTAATATTAAGACTGTTACACATTTTTAGTAGCTGTATTTTTTTCCCCACAATCCTACTCCTGTTCCTAAGTCATATCAAGAGCTCAACATTGTTTTGAAATCTTTCTTCCATGAGGAGATACAGATGAAGAGTGCGAGTATGCGAGAGTACATACGTAATTAGTTCATGTAYCACTGTTAGCATTTACAGTTTAAGCACTGGATACTGTATCTGGCCCAGGCATCAATAATGTTTCCTTTCCCACCACAGGAGCGATGCGTCCCAGTTGGCATACTGCATCAAATGAAGTTAAAGCACTTGAAAGTAAGGACTGAAATGACAACTGATTCAGTTCCCCTTACAGAAGATCTCTCTATTTTAAGTAGAGATGCCTTCTTGCAAGGATCACATTAGCTGATACTTTTCTCATGTGCAAGTTCATTACGAAGCATGTAAAGTGAGTTCATCACTCACTGTACCACTATTTATGGTTACCTGCCAAATCGTTAGCCTAACAAGACTCCAATCAACAAAGCTTCCAATTCTTCTAAACTAAAAATGTAACCCGAAGGAAATTTTGCTTTAAGGAAGTTTAWATATGAAGGACATTTTTGCTTTTCTTGGTCTAGAGAATTATTTGAAAATTCAGTTATAAAAAGACCAGCACTAATTCTTCCTCTTTCCCTTTTGATMATTAGCTCAGAAACACAGGAAGGTGATTGAAAAGAAGTAAGGAAATCAGTTTAGTGGTCTAGGTAAAACAGGTTGGTTCTGGAAGAGTTTACCTACACACACACATACACTCCCACTCACCTACGCAAGGAAATAACACCAGATCCCACCAAAYGGCAAGTGCAACCTTGGCAAAAAAGTCTGGGTTTCAGGAGGAAAGGCACAAAATTTTTATTAATTGCCCAAGCAATCTACCAACTCTGAGTTTGTTTCCAGAGCCCACCCAGCAGGATCCAAATCCAGGGAAGCTGATGGGAACCTTATTAGGGCCTCCAGATAGGGTCCGAATTCATGAGAAGCATTCTCCATGGCTTAACAAAGATGCAATGTAGTCACTTCAAAACTTCCCTGTCTCAAGTCAGGCTGGCCTTTTTCAAAGCCTATCAGAAAAAAAGCTTCTTTCATCTGTTTGCATTTATGTGCATGGCACTAGTTTTATTGCACAATGATAGAGCAACTAGCATATTGGGGATGTGGTCTGCAAGTCAGGCTTCCAGCTGCTCCAGTAACACCATTACCACCACCAGCAGGATACCCAAAAGAAATGCCAGCTGCTCTCACYGCTGTCACTCATGCTGGAGCAAGCAGTTCTTTTCTTAGAGTGGTGGTCACTCTTACAACTGCCAACTTTGCTGTAGATAAATAAAATTTCCTCAGAGATTTTAAATTAAGAGCCATCTCTCAATCTCAGAGCTTTATGCATCTGTCACATTTAAGCTTGAGTATGCATTTTTCCTGCCTCTCTTGGTCGTCCTGTTATTTCCTGAGAGCCGGGGGAAAGAAGGGGAGCAAGAAGTGACATGCTCTAGGTCTCCTCCAGTTCCTGAAATGTCTAACTTGAGACCTGGGGTCTGTTTGTCACAAGTCATGTTCTTTGACAGTCTCTGCCTTGTCCACAGGGAGTCAACAAGCATGTACAAGTAACACAGTGTGGGAGGAAGACAAATCGCCAGCTTRGAAAAAAAAAGTAGATATAGAGAGGATATAATGGTGTATTTCCAGTGAAGTCTCCCTGGCACCCAGCTAAGAGGCGAGAAAGCTAAATATAACAAACTTAAAACTACAATTATTGTCGGGGAGCTTGCCAGTGTTGCGCTGAAGCTCCTAATGGTCCGTCAGGGATTTATGGATCAGCTGTGAAAATTTACTCAGAGCTAAAACTTGCCAATCAAGACCTCAGCCTTGGAACACTGCTACCTATTTTCACCTAATACAACTTTAAATTATAGAAGTACCAAAGCAAAACAATAGTTTTTGACACCTGAAAGAAATGCATACCAAAGAGAAAAAAACATTCATACTGAACAGTCAGATAAATAAGAAATAGCAGGGGTCCATGTGTTCAAATCTTAGTAGTAAGGATCATTTCTTCTATAAACCGGGAGATTACAAAAAAAGCAGTGCTGTTAAAGAATTTTGGTAAAAAGGGGGGGGGAAAGGGGGAAAAAAGAAGAAAAAAACAAGAGAAAAAAGCCAAGCAGTAAATATTCATGCAGCCTTACAGATTTAGATGATAGGCTCTGATCCTCTAAAGCCTTACACACATAAATAATCCTCATGTGTATGAATAAGGCTTTGCAAGATCAGGCTCATGCACTCTATCCAAAGAGAAATTTAAGTATTATTTATCACTGACAAGAAACTGGATTGGACACCTAACATATTTATGTGATGTATATGACAGGTGTTGCTTTACTCCACACAGATACACTTTAACCATCTAAACCAAATACAGTAATTTCTAATCCTTATGCATTTCCATTTCACTTTTTCTTTGAGAGAAATTGAATCTATCCTTTTATATTTTGCAATGAGAAAAAAGAAAAAAACATAGACTGAACAGTAATAATTCGTTGTTCTTTGGAAGAAGTCTGATCTACAAAAGATACAAAGGTATGAGATTCACTCATATTTTACTACCAGATATGAAGTATTTMGTTATTTAGCACTTTCTACTTCTCCAGAAGCTGGAAGATGACGGTATGTTCAAATAACGTAATAGTCCCACAAAGAGCAAAAACGTGGGAGCTAATTTGGATTCAAGTAGCACAGATTTTTTTTCTTTTTTGATACCACTTTATCTATGATCCTGCTTGCCCGTTCTGCCAACAGAGGCATCCCACGCCATCCCAGCTAACCACTACTCTTCCACATTATTTACAAATGTGTTCAACGATGGACACAACGCTTTCCTAACCATTACATCTATCAGAGAAACTGGAGGCAAACCTCTTGGGCCATTTCTGCAATAGTCAACAGAAAATGCCAGCAAAACGGTGAACCTGGTGCTTACAATGTGGAGAAAGTGTTGCCGCAGGGTAGAACCATGACCTTGAATGAAGCTGTAAATAAAGAAAAGAGCCTGACGTTTGGCCTGCTGGTTGTCAGGACAGTGGAAAGCTGTAGGTGACCTTGCAGGAATGTGCCACGTGCCTGAGTGGAGAAAGAGCGGAGCACAAATGGATGGCACAGAGCACATGGATAGCAGTGGTGTGAATGTTAAGATGTGTTAATGGAAGAGCTTGGAAGATAAGAGGTGCCTAAGGCTCAAAATAACTCAGCCTAATTTGCTAATATCTCTCTGTCTGATTTTAGGAGACAAAACTCAACTTTTCTTCAAATCCCATCCTCAGTCTATGTTGTGCACAATCTCTGACAATAATTTTTATGTGAGGGAAGGGAGGAAATCTTTGRTAATTGCTGAAGCGGCATCCAGACCTGCAAACCATGCATAGTGCACAGCGCAGGGGGGCCTGGAGGGAATTTGMCCGTAGCAGCAGTCATCAGCTCTCCCTCCACTCCTAAGGAAGGCAGAAAGCAGGGTGGAAAGCATTCAGGATTCTGCAAGACATTATTAAAGCATTAACTGGCATTGTGTTCTCAATAAATACTGTGCAGATTTTATTTTACACTTTTAAAAAAAACGAGGCCTAAAAGAGAACAACAGAAGTCGATCAAGGCAATGAACCCTGCAGGTCAGCAACATAAGAATATTACTTAGCACACCTTTGCCTACGAGAAGAACATGCTAATCAGAAGAGAGAAATATAATAGTTCTTAAGGCAAAAACACTGTGGTTTACTTACTATTGCAACAACATGCWAAAGCCCACAGAAGAGTATTTACTAATGCAATAAAGGAAACCTCAGCTGTCAAACCACTTGTTAAAAAACTATTTAAAATCTATTTCTTAAAACAAAGAATCAAATGCAAGTGAAAATGCAGCTCCTGCACATTTCCAAGGCTATGCATCCTGAGAATTGGCTCTAGCTCAGAAACACCATCAACTCATATTTCTTCCCCCTCTGGAGGGAAAAAAACAAGCAAACAAAAAGCCACCACCCCCCCAAACTGTATCTTGCAATAGTACCAAAGTCAAGACATTTTACATTGCCAGAATTCCAATACACTGCAGCCTACTGTATAGAAAATCACAAGTTTTATGCCAAGTTGAGGAAAACTATGACTAAAGAACATCAGATGCTTTTGGTATTTCAAAAGCCAGTAAGCCAGGGAAGGCAGCAGGTGACTGCAAGGCAGCCAGGGCTTACTCACAGCCTGCCCACAATACATTTGCTCTATCCACCGTGGCCCACAGAAGGGATTACTCAAGGGAACRAGAATTAAAAGCTTCCTTTTCTTATCCCTTTCTTTTTCCTAATAAKAAGTACGTCCAAAAGTGGTAAGGCAGAATATTACCCCGAGCATCTTAAAGCAGGCACCACCATTCAYGTTTCACGTAACCTGGACATATTACAGAGTTAACACAACATGAGGTGAGCTCCGCTTTACACCCATTAAAGCTACARACTTGGGCAGGCATCACAGCATCTTTAGAGCAATCTCCAAAGAGGTTGCTTGCTACCAACACCTGCATTTCTTTAAACAACAGCTTAGATGATGGAGGACGCATCTGGGAGGCAGAGGGCAAAATCTGGCCAGAACAAAACACACGGTGCGACAGCCACATGGTGCAACTCCACCCCGGTCCCACTCAATTCCAGTTCAGCTCAYCCCCCATCATGCACATGCAGAAAGCTAACAACAAAGCTGGCTTCCTCGCAGCACCTCAGACGCATGTGATAAATATGTGGTATTTGGATAATTAATAAATATCAGTTAAAGTCACATTTCAGAAGTTTGCATACAAAAAAAAAAAGAAGAAGCAATAAGCCTGCAACAAAATAATTGTCTCTTTCCACTTACAAATACCGATCCTGTAACAAAAGAAGCCTTTGCTCTCTTCCGGCAACACAATGCACAATGCTTAAATGTAGCATTTTTTCCTAAATAAGCAAGAGGCATTTGTGAAATGGGCTTGGCTTGAGCTGTCAGCACAGGGCAGACAGTGTAAGTTTCCAGAATGCAAAGGGGCAGGTTTTCTGGTTTTGCCCAGTGTGTAAAGTGACAGCTCCACAGTGACAGTCCATTAGCCTGACAAAAAAAACAGCTGGATATAAAGGGGCAGAGGCTAACAGAGTGATTACATCCTTAAAACAACTATAAAATGTTACAAAGGATGAAGGGGGGGGGAAAAGTTGCGGGGGGGTGGCACATTCAGAGGAATAAACTCAATCTGATAAAGTGCCTCACTGCAAATCAGCTCACCAGAGTCAGTCAAAAACAAATTGAGACACTTTCCTCTCTACAAACAGCAGATTGCGTTTCAAAGAGTATTTTAAAGTGACTAAAATTATTATTTCACACAAAGAACCCATTCGTTGCCCTCCTAAACAGATCTCCGCAGGCCCCCGGGAAGACTCAGCACGTTTTGAAGGCCCCGGCCCCGGCCCCGGCCCCGCTGGCAGTCGCCAGGAAGGATCCGAGCGCCGAGGCGGGGGCTTTGGCCGTCTCCGCGGCCCGGCCCTGCCGCCACGGGGGGCCCGGCGGCCCGCAGCGCGGTTGCCGGAGAGCAGCGCCCGCCAGGGCTTCGGGCCGCGCGCGGGCAGGCCCGAGCTGACAACGGCCCAAGCGAGGGGAGCAGCAAAGGACCAACTTCCCAGTCTGCTCCTTGATGGGAACAGTCGTATTGAATTTCCAATAACAGAGCAAGATCCAGGCAACTTAGTTACAGTAAGGAGGACTCCGTGGCCATGTGTCGTGTTCCATAAAACACTAATTACGTTGCTTGTCATGAAGCATGGATTATCTCACTCTGTGCTAGAGTTTATACTACYGCTGCAATCCACGCCTCCACCAAAATCCATGTTTCTGGGCCACCCAGAACTGGTTGATAACCCATAATAAAAACTGGATTAGGTGAGATGTTTGTACCCAAGGGAGTTCTTCTAAAGGTCTCTTTTCTGATCCCTCACCAGTCTGTACCTCTGTGCTCCCTCTTACAAGCCTTACATGCAATTTTACTGAGCTCTCCTCCCCGTAAGCTTTTGGTTTTAAAATGGTTAAAAATAAATAAATAAAAAAGAATTTWAAAAAAAGTTCTGTCATTTTGTTTAAAACAGAGAACATATACATAACGATCACAGGTGTAAGCAGGATTATCTTCAGAGCTCTTACGACCAACCCCTGAATAGAGCAGAGGAGAAAGACGGGGCGCGGGGGGATGGAGGTGTAAGGGCTTTGGTCACACCTTTCGTAAGGGAACGCACAGTCACGGTTCGAGCGGGGCAGGTGAGGGGGGCAGGGCACTTTCTTAAATTCAAAAATTTAAGAAAGAGAAAGAGGGGAAAAAATTTTTTTTTAATTACCTGACTCCAGGACAGGTGTCGTCTCTGACGCTGCTTTTTAACTTTTTGAAAGCAACTGAACTTCAAAGTGCAGCACCCCGAGGTGCTGCCCCCGCTTTGGTGCAACAACCTTGGAGTACTGAATTGAAGGTAAGGTGAAGTCTAAGGAGCAGCTCAGTAACTACACARCAAGGAGAGACCGAAATTCAGAGGAAAACAAGATTTCCCGCAACGTCTGTTTCAAAACAGAGAGAGAGAGACAGTGAAACACTTGGAGAAGGTTAGGAAGGCGGGTTTAGATCCCACRTTTTGGGCTTGTTCCACACGGCTTGCATTGCATAGTCTGCTTTTYCCCTTGTTTTGTTAGCATTTCTCAGCTAAGACAGCTACAGCGGTTTCTGTTTTGTTCTCCTCTCTGTTGAGGCATGAGTAGTTACAGTGGTTACAATGTGAACCACATGAGTTTTGAGAGCTCTGCCGCATAGGAAAGTAATTCAGAATTTAAAGATGTACTTTAAAAAGACAAATAAATATGGAAAGCCTAGATCAGTAAGAAGAGAAATAGTAAAACCAGCATTTCTCCAAATGTCCCCTTGTTAAGTATCAGTTTTGCCTTTGCCATATATGCCAAACTATTTGCCATGACTAATGTATATAATGGGAAACATTTCGTATTTTATCTCTCCTGAGAGACCTCGAGTTGAAAAAAAAAATCATATTTTACAGATAATAAAAACACAATGAAGCAAACTGAAAAACGGAAAGGAATGTGTTTAAATGTAATGGGCTTATATTTAAAAAAAATTCTTTGGCACTTATTTTTTCCCCCAAAGTTTCCTCCTCACAGCTATAGGAAAAAAAGGACTCTGAAAGCGCTCAGCATCAGCCTGTTTACTGCCGCCTGCCCCCAGCACTGGCACAAACTGATGACGACTCAGGCGCAGATGTTGGAAATTCCATCTTCCTTCCAGAGGAGTTCAAAATCTCAGGCTGAAATAGCAAAGCCCCTCAGGAAAAAAAAATGTTAACTTTGTTTTTCCTCTATGATTTTAAGATGTCTTATTGAATTTGTAAAACAAATATATACTCCTATATCACCATAACAAGTTTAACACTGCTTAGTTTCCACTGGACACACATTACCCACAAGAATTCATTAATAGAGAAAGCGTGCAAATAATTATCGAAACATACAAAGAGATTAAATTTCAATACAATTAGGTCTCCTATAGCTACAGAGTCTATCTGTGGCATGTTTTAAGTGAGAATTTTCACAGAAAGCATTCTTCATGCAACCTCTTTATATAGAGGGAGCCATCACACTCAACCTTCCCTCTCAGTTATTCCCGGCTTCTTGCTCCATCAGCCTGAAATGAATCATACACCTGGAATTATTAACAGGAGTCTTTGCTCTTCCATGCTTCTTACACATCCCAGTCAATGTAACGGCAGGTCATAAAATCCGTCAAACACTGCATTTTGTAATGCCACTTCCAAATTGTAAGCAAAGTTTAGCAGCTTTTCCCAAAGAAAAAAGAAATAGCAGTTCAAAAAAAAAAAGTATTAAAACTTTTCTTTTTGCAATATATTTAAAGGTTTTTCAGAGATTTCCAGTATCGATTGCACACTTGCTGGTGAACAGGCCCTTTCTTGCATTTCTTGCCTTCTGCACAACCACAGCAGAAATGGACTGTTAACATTAACACCCTTATCAGAACTGTCCTTATCCTTCGTCTCAGTTTTCAGCGTTATTTTATATGCAAGCGTATGTTTTTAAAAGTCATCCTCAGAAAGTTCAAGCTTCCTTGCCCCACCAGCTTTTCATTCTCCATTCTACAGCCTAACGGCTTTGAACGCAACGAGGCTTTTACTTTCAGAAAATAAGAAGTATTTTCCAATCAAACATTACTACAATATRCTTACGTACGAAGTTCTAATCACTATAAATCTTATATTTAGACCCTTATTACCAACTCTAGCGACTTTTTCCTACTTTCAGAGAAAAATATACAGCATATAGATAGCACACTTTAATATGTATCTTACTGTATTAAAGTAGTATCAGCAAGGAATTTCAAACTAGGGATTTACTTACATTTCAGTATTAAAATACCATTGTGAATGTAAAATGGAAAAATATTCTTAAAGTTCTCTAAAGTACAGTACATGCTATTTGCATTGCAAAAGTTCAGTGACTGTAGCTGCTACCTAAAACATTTTCGATCTGCAATTTYGCTAAATTCTAGCCCTTCAAGCAATGTTCAATGATTATGGTGAAAATTTACCTGCTGTGCAGTAATTAGTTATTTTTTAAATTACACTGGTTTTCTCCTAACATCTGTAAAAAAAAAAAATGTATTGGGGGAAGGATGGAAGGGATCTCGAGAGGTTTATAAATTTGAATTGTATAATGAAAATAGAAACTTTGAAATAGAAATATCTAATAAAGCAAAACACTATATTCTGAATTAAATTGCTCAAAATTAGCATTCTACAACTGCCCGCTTGCTTACTGCGGCTTGCAAAGCAAAAAGACAGCAACTGTTAAAAAGGCAGTCAAGAAAATCAAAATCCTTGGAAAAGGAAAYATCGCTATGGATGTTTCCTTTCCTAGTAATGAAACTACATTTCATTCAAATGAAACTTCATTTTGTGCTGAGATAGAAGAATCACTGCTTTCCTTGGCCTTTTGAAGTATTTTGCTAGTCATAATGTAYTTGTAGTATGCTGGAACAGAATCTCAGAATGGCAATTTAAGATATTCCATAATGCTTAATTTCCTATAAATCATCAAATGCACCGAATATCCAATTCAAACAATAAAATTTTGAGTTATTATCTGTAAAGYAAAATATAATTTGCCCAGGTTTCCCAATTAAATGCAGAGAGGTGACATATTAATTATAAGGTAAACATAGAGGCTAACGCTAAATTAGCACCGCACACTTAGAAAACAGCGCGATCGAGCTGCAGTACCTTAGACGGAGATGTTCAGCATTTACCGTTTTGCGTAACATCACCACGACAAAGCACAGCAGAACATGGCACCTCTTTCAAATCCTTTCCTTAAAGACAGACCCCAAAGGAGACTGATTTCACGTTTTCCTACCTAGAATTTGCTGTCAGGCATCACTGGCAAAAATCTGATGCGTCCGTATAATAACGCGTGCTGTACTAGAAATGCAGTCACAAAGCAGTCTTGACAGCTTCACCTATCTGACTCTTGATATCTGTCCGTATAACGTTGTGATAAAAATTAAAAAGGGTCATCTTTAGGGACCATACTTTAAAAGTTCAGACTGATTTTGAGTAAGCGTAAACTACCTTCCAGTTGCATTATAACTCAGGCGTAGATCTTCAGTTACCCAGCTGAATTATGAAGCGACCAYTAATGTTTCAAAGCAAAATTCAGAGCTGATATTTCTAATTAGGAATAAAAATACGAATAGCAAGGATGGTTAACATTCTCACAGACTGAGCCAGATTTAAAAGCAAAAAACTCCAAACTTCAAGAAATTTATGAACTACGTTCAAAAGTCCAGCGTCACACAGGTTTAAAAATGCTAGCACAACTCCCAACCTAAAATGTTTACATCCAAAGTTTGCTGTAAAGTTAAAATATAAATGCATATATATATATATATATATATATATGTAAAAATATATATACACATACATATTTTGAAAATGCAAGGAAAGTGGTTGAAAGCATTTCCTCTGTTAGTTACATTATTACTTTTGTTGACAAGCTAGTACGGGGCAGGACTGAGCCAGGACGCTTCAGAAAAGGGCTCTCAGGGGAAAGGAGCACAAGGGGCAGCCCACAGGCTGCTGCCACCGTTCAGCGCTTTGTCACACGCGGGTTTTGCTTGACGGTCGAACACAAACTTTACACTGGCGGTGGCGTAGAACATAATGTCAAAATGCATTTCTCAACCTACACTGCTGCTTAGTGCCCGGCGTAGTTTTTACTGGTCGATTCAAGCAGCCGATCTTAAAGTAATAGAAGACAATTCGAACGGCTCCCAAACTTGGTATTTATTAGTAGGCTTCCAGCTTTATTACAAGCCGCTGTCTCTTTTAACACGTATGACGAGTCAAAAAATCAGATGCAGTGCATGCAACTGTCTTGCATCAGCACAGATCAACTTATGTCTACCTCGTGCCTCACATACTAAGCACAGTGTTCAGTTTGGCTTCAAGCTCATTTATCCAGAAAAAAAACACACCACTGCAGTTGCGCAGCGCGAATACTTTTGTTTCTCCTTTGGGATGGAAAATGAGACAGCAAAATATCATCAGCATCTTTTTTTTTTTTTTTTTTTTTTTTTTTTTTCTCCGTGCTACCTTTGTCGTTAAGCCTCCCGAGCACGCACAGCATACTCTTTCTGGGATAATTTCGCAGAGATGCAGTTGCTGCTGGCATTACACGAACTCCCCTCACTTCAGGCCTGACAACGACACTTTCCAGCTCCCAAGCAAAGAGACGCCTGCCCGGACCGTGGCTTGCCTTGTGCGGGGCGCTCGCGGCACACACCGCAGCGCGGCACCACCGACAACGAAAAAAGGCGAAAAAGAAAACTTTTTCAGACCTCAGGCCACCCGGCGCGCCCGGCAGCGGCCCGCAGGCGCCGCGCAGCCGCTGCCG
>NW_028186723.1:179913-220431 GCF_003343005.1 Rhea americana | reverse complement strand
GCCGCCGCGCCGCTCCGCGCCGCCCCGCCGTACCTGGCATCCAGCGGCGGCGCCGGGGCGCGGGGGGGCCGCCCCGGCTGCATCTGCTTGCTGTCCCGAGGCAACGGCAGCGCTTGGAAAGGAAAAGGCGGGATGCTGAGGAGCGGTCCTGGCTGCGGTTTGCGAACATGAAGCTTCCCCCATCCCACGGACAGGGAGCAGAAAGAAAAGAAAGAGAAATACATGTATCGTTTGAATTCCTAACCGGTAACACCTCTGCAGAAATGTTAGTAGTCGTTAATCAGACATAGGCTCCGTCAGCTGCTACAAAATGGGAGAGGAGAGCATGTCCCAGCCAACGCCGCAAAGCTTCTCGAGTAACAGAATTATCCCTAAACCAAACTCCCTTCAGGGCTTTTCATAAAGGATCAGCCGAACCCGGGCTCCCGCTCCAACAGCCGCAGCAGGGCCCGCTCAGCTGCGTGTTCCCCACTACTACAGCAACACACAGTTAATGGTTAGAGTTGCAGCGCGATGCTGCAGTTCGGCAGGAAAGTTTTACCTGCATAGATTTTGGGGGGATGTTTCAGGTGACTGATGGAGCAGAAATTGTGCTGCTTCTACCAAATAATACTTAAAATCGTTCCTTGCAGGTCCTCTCACTTCCTTTGCAGCAGGCTTCCTATATAGAGGACTTGCTGAGCCAAAGACCATTTCTGTACTTGCATTGCCTCTGCAGCAAACACCGTCTCCCTTCAGCACACATGCAACTCATTTGCGCATACACACAGGGGAAAGCAGAAATATCCTGGATTCTTTGAAAAATTAATCCTAAGTCAGAGGAAAGCTTAGCTTTTGAAGAGGTCAGATTCTCCTCCCCTCTGCACCTGGCGTAGTCATTTACAGGCATATAACCTTGTAAATGGGTACAAAATATTACCACCAGTGAGCAACTGGAAAATTTCAAGTCAGTTGCATTTAACACGTACTTTGCACTTACTTTGCAGATGCAAAGCACTAAACCAGGTGCAAGGCAATGGAGAAGCGGCCGTATTTCAATTTCTCAGTTGGTTAGTAGTAACATAACACCAGAAGAACCTTCTAAAGATGGATGGCAATCAGTACTTGTTTATACACATCGATTTGCACACACTATATTCTGAGAAATGCAAAATGCAGGGCTTCACGTCCTTTTCCCCAAGGCAGAAAATTTTGCAATGTTTATCATTTTCTATTTCAGATAGGGTCTCAAGGTGGCCAGCACTGTATAACTAAAAGGTGACTTGTACTCTGCCGATCTTACCAGCAAAGGCAAGAGGATCGCACAGACAGGGGAGGCAATAGAGGGCATGAAAGCGTAGGAGACGGTGCTATCTTTGCTGGAGCTCTGAAAGGCTCAAGCGTCCTTTGACCTTCCACAGAAAAAGTGGCTGGCTCTGCACAGATTTTCTTGTTATAACAGCAGAGAAAGCCTTTGAGAGAGACCAAGCGATAGGCTCCTGCTGCTGCCTGTAATTATTTGAGGAAGTGAAAGATGGTGACTCATGGCTCAGAGGGCAGCAAAAGCAGCTATGACACTAATGCATGGTCATGGATTAGAAGGGGGATAGTCACAAGAACGTGTTACTTCACGCAGACAGTTATATTACATCACTTGTAAAAATGGATCAAGTGGGTTTTATTAGGCACTATTTCTGCAGTTGGTACGTACAGTGTAGAACTTGGCATTCAGACTCAGCGCCGAGTCTTAYGAATTTTTCAGGGTTTGCTCTCTGTAAGGCGGCAGTCCTCACCCCCACAAGTCTGCTCGTGGTCAGGCCTTTTTCTCCTTTGCTGTCCTCCCACGAGGTTTCACTCGGGCCGAGGCCGTGCGGCTGGAGCACTGCTGCCCTGTTCCCTCCCCTGCTTGTCCCTGCCTTCCCCACTAGCACAGGGCTCCATGGCAGATGCAGAGACACGAAGCTGGTTGTCGGACACGGAAATAACCGGGTGGGAATATTACTACTGGTAAACAAGAACACACTTACTAGGGTCCGGGGACTCTTTCATTCAGGAAACCAACATAAACAGCTTTCTGTCCAAGCCTCGCAGTATTCCTGGAGCGAGGCCATAAGAGAGGGGCAGAACGTAGTAGCTGGGCCAAACAACATAGTTTTAGGGTCTGAATCTTGAACGAGAACTGCACGAGCACAAATTGCTATGCAACTGGTTCCTGTACTCCTAGTACGTAACCCAGTTATTTATGTACACAGAGAAATCATTGCCATATCTTTCTTTTTATTCCTCCTCTCAGCTAGACTAGCGATCTGTGTTACTGTAACTCTTAGCAAGTGGTGGTTTTGGCAATGAACTTGGCAAAACAATTTTTAGGTTACCAATGTCTAATTTATGAAAATAAATATCTAATATTTTAGCAAAAATCATTGTTTTTGTCAAAGTGTCTAAGATGTAAGTGCTAATAAAACTACATGTGCAAAAACCACTCCTAACTATTAATTTGGGTTGAGATAAAGATGCTTACTGTGTCTCCAAATATGATTAAAAATAAAACTCACTTTTTACAACGTCTTTTTTGCTTTCCCGTGTGTAGAAATCTGCTAACACTGAAATCCTGCTCTAACTGCTGTTTCAGTTTGCATTAGCATAAATCAGAAGCAGCCCTCTGGCATACATGAACTCACAGTCAGACTATTTATTTTTTAGGAGGGAAGATTAACAAAGGCACAGGCAGGACCCAGGAAAGAGAAAGGGGCCATAAAGTAGAAAAGTGATGGAGCCAGGCACACAGGATATTGTGTCCCCAAATAGTTCAGTATCAAATAACAAAAATAGCCATACCTTCATTGCCTTAAGAGCTCAAGTAGCCACAGAGTTACAGAGTGGCAAAGAAATATATCTAGGAATAAAATACCAAGTCAATGTGCATATTAGTTCAAGCAAGACCTTTCTTTGGTTCGTGCCTGAACCTGGTCCTTCCTCTGTGACCTGAAATTTAATTCCTTGTGAATGTAATACCCTAAATGTAATCCTCTGTGAACTTAATATATAATCAACCCTGCATTTTCTGGGGAGATGGGGGTTTGGAAAACTGAAAGATTGAAAACCTGGATAATACTAACTTTTCTGGGCCTGAACTGGCTCTGGAAGAAACACAATCCTGTCCATAACTGTTGGGCCTTAGCAGAAAAGTCAAGCTGGAATGTGCACAACCAATGTAGCCATCTCTGCTTGCATAACAGCTTGTTCCCAAACTGGCTAAGGCACCCACAGATAATGGAGAATAAATTGTGTTTTTTACTGTTATTGCAGTGTACAGGAGTTTTATTTCCTATTTCTAAAGTATTCAAAGTGATTTAGATGGGTTATGATAGTATTATGAGCAGCAATAAAATCATCATTAAAATACAAAAATGATTTCATGATGAATAAGATGTCAGGTCTTAAATAGGACTGAGGTAACAGAAGTATCCAGTTGCAGGAATGAAAGATTTCATCTAGGAAGAATGACAGCAACATTGTGCTCCTTAACACGCTGTAGAGGCAGGAAAGTGCTCTCTTTTGACTTGAATTAATGAAGAAAAATGTTGAGAAACTCCAGAATAAGAAAAGGGACGAAAAACGCTTCAGACCTGGCATCTTAAGATTCTTAACACATTAGCTTTTCCCAGGCTACACTGGACTCTGTTCATGGAGTTTGCTGTGTGTTCCTGGAGCCTGTTCTTTCTAAGCACCACCCGGATGGAAAAGGTGAAGGCTGAAGCAGACTTTTCCAGTGCTTGGGTACATGAAATCAACCTTCCAGGTAAGTCACTATTCACTTTTATGAGCCGCTGTTACCAGCCTCTCCTTACTCAGCTTCTTGAAAAAGATTTCAGTCAGCATTACTTCTCAGTTGCTCCTTTAGCAATTTTCTGTTCACTGGATATGAATGGAAACAGGTGGCCACAAGTGGTAGGGGTTTTTTTGCAGTTACTCTTGCTTTGCTTTGTCCTGCACCTGCGCTGGTTCCCCTACCCATGACTGCATTTCAGTGGAATGGTGAAGTTACAAAATATTCAGGGTACAGGCCTTCTGACATCTCAAAGAATCATAAAAAGTTTCCTAATGGTTTGAAAGGAAAATACAGGTGAAAGCTTGTGCTTAAAAATATTAGTCTACAGTGCTGATGTTTTTTATAAGTTTAACAGAATCATCTGAAGAATTTGACCAAACACATCAGCTTGGAAGCAGGATAATCAATTGTCCACGAACAATCAGAAAAAGGAACTTAGGAATGACAAACCAGGACAGAAATCATTTTTCCAGATCTGTGAAAGGAGAAAGATAAAACGCAAAGCTGGACTAACCACTGCAGTATGATCAAGGGCCTTCAAGATTTGAGCAGATCAAGATGTAAAGGCTAACCTTTGCAGACGAGCTAATGGACACTCGACCGTGCGTAGCTGAGACTTTCAGTACAGCAGGGTGTCAGCTGGTGAAAGGCAAATATTGTAAAAGTTCTGTCCTGATGCAGAACGATGTTCAAAAAATTAGTGCCGTCCTTTGCATTTACTGTGAAAAGCTGTGCACCCCCTCCGCACCTCAAGCCAGTGAGAATGTAATCCTCAATCCACATATTGTACATTTAGAAAAGACTGGAATGTGCAATTGATCATACCTAGGATGTTTACACATGCTCTTTGATCCCAAAATACTAGCTTATGTCATTAATGGCTTGTGTCATGCTCCCTTCTGACTTCAGAAATGACAAATGTTTACCATTTTAAATACGTTGGCCAACTGCTTGAAGAAAAATGAAAAGAAAGCATAGCAGGCATTGTAGAAAATAAACTTTAAATTATTTTGAGGAATAACTGTGGAAAAAAATTGAAAAATTCCTTGATGTTACTTTTGATTCCTGAAATAACCAACACATGCATGTTAAGAGCTTAATTTATCTTTCCATGCTTTCACTGTTACATATTTCATTGCATATCATGGCTTAGCTAATCTGTTTCCAGTCATCCTCACTTCTGATTCTCATCATTCACTACTCTATAAGCACAAAGGAATCTGCAATATTGCTTATTCATTTTGTGCCCCCCTCCCTTTTCAGTGCATGGTAAATAGTGCATTCAGATTGAGAATTTACTCCTTTCATCCCCAGGTCCGTGGACAATAGCTAATTGCTAGCATCTCTTTGCTTTTAAATGAATATAGTTGTAATTAATATATTTATAATAGATTTTACTCCACCAATTTTTAATTTTTAAGATATTAGGCTAGGAATACTATCCAGTCCCTAAAAAGCCTGATTTTTAAACCCTTTAAATAACAGTTCTTCTTTTTGTGCATATAAATTTCATTAGAATTTCATATGTATTAGCTAGAGGCAAAGACTGATCCTTAAAGGTTTATTTCCTTATGGAAAAAATATTGCTTTTTTGCAAAACTGCTGAGTACCGTTCAATAGAGATGAATACTACTAACATTGAAGGGCAAAGAGAATATCATTTAGGATGCAACGCAGGGTTGCCAAGTCTCACATGAAGACAATCAGTTTTTAAAAGTACTTCTAAATAGTTCAGCGTGAAAATACTGAATAGCTTATGCAGCCATAATTGATGTTTGGCCATAATGATTTTTACTAACTTCTAGAGTTAGTTAAAAAAATTCTCATCCCTCAAATCATTCCTTCATGATTATGAAAACTGGGAAAAGCCAAGGGCATACAGCAGGCAGCAGAATCCATGTGGGCATCACATCACAGCAACAAAAACAAGCACAAAACATTTCAGTGCTATAAGAAAATTCAGATTGTGCTGCCCCAGAACAAAATCTCTTTCTTGAGCTTCCCTGGTACAGTACCATTTTTGACACCACCATCCTAGCATGAGCTCTATCCCCCCATTCTTTTCCAGTCGACTGTTGCCATGGATTCCTCTCATGGTGACCCCAGGAACTTTAGCTCAACAACGAATGCAAGACAGGCGTATCCAAAAAAAACACCTAATATAGAAACCTCTATTACAGAGCTGTATGATGTCATGCATAAATGTGGCTGGGTTACCTCATCCCTACCCCAGGGATTTTAGAACAGGAGAACTCATTTATACTCAACAACTCACCTGGTTTTACAGCCTGCGATAGCTCTACAGATCTCATTTGGCTGCCTGAAGAACGCATTCATATGCAGCCAGTGACTCTCTCTGGACATCTCAAAGATGATGCTGCCTTGGAGATCACAGACCGAGTCCTCAAGGATCACAATTAGTTGAATGAGGCCTAAAGAGCCGATGGCTTCTCAACACTGTAGGTTGAACTGATTATTTTTCTGATGAAAATTTTCTTAGAACTGCAGACCAGAAACCTGTGGCTACTACCAGAGTTATCATATCTGCTTTCTGCTTTGGTGGGCCTTAAAAAATACACATCACTGAAAGACACAGGGATGAAAGACATATCCCTATCAGGAAGGATATTCTTTACTAAAATGACTGATGCTCGTTGTTCTGGTCTACAGTACACCAACCTATTTCTGGGACTCCCCACTTGCAAAAGATATTCTGTAGGACTGAGTTTTTGACACTCGTCTGAGGATTGCCTGCTGATGTGACCTGCCTAGGTGCTCTGACTCTGGGAAGGTGCAAAGCTTGTGCAACACGAACACCAGAGCTCCAGTGCCTCCTGACGGACCAAGGGAGAGTTTATTCCCCTTTGTCTGCTGACAAAATGCACAGCTGTGGTGTCAGCACTTGCACTGTGGATCTCCAGAGACAAACCAGGAATGTTCTGCATGACAGATGGTGGCACAGAGCCATTACATTGAGACAACCTTCTTGAAGGGACCGTGGGCCCTGAGTGAACAAGATGAGTGGAGAATCCAATGATATTCTGGCCATAGTGGGGTAAAGAGAGGCAGCCTCCTGCAACAAGGCCAGCTCTACTGTTAAAAGAGGAGATGACCCCTTGCAAAATTGTGTTAAATCCATGTAGCGTAGATGCCACACTGATTTCAAACATTTTTCAAGGCCTTTAGATAAGGTGGATGAGACTGTATGATCCCTGCAAGTCTAAGGTATTAATTCAACAACATTTGTAGCAAGCCTGAAGTTATTTGATGAGGTTTATCATCATCTGGAGTGTTTCCAGTGGAAAACATGATCTTGCTGACCTGGAATCTAAATCAGCTCCTGTGACCAATATATTCAGAGTAAGAGTTAGAGAAATTTTTATTGACATTTAATTCAGAGAAGCAGAAGACTCTAAGGTTACCTGAAATGAGCTGCTCACCTGTTGAGGTCATCTTCTAAAATAAACCTTTCATCAAGATATGAATTGACCTTTTTCAGTGAACTACCAGAGCTGCTAACCTTTGTCTTTCCTTTTAGAAAAGCTAAAAGGACACAACCCTTTGCTTGTAAAGTCATGTTCCTACTGGGAATCTGAAGAATTGTCTGTGGACTGCAGGAATAGGTTTTGTACATAAGTACCCTAGTGAAAATCACAAAGCTATCTTGAAAGACAGACAATTATGGCAAAATAATTGTCACAGACTTGAAATGGCTGCTTAGTTAAACATCAGACATCTGGAATGGAGAAATAATAAGAACAAAGAATAATAAAAACCTTGACTTGACCCCTAGAGAGCGGCTTCTTTGTTATTTCTCAGGTCAGTAGCAAATTTACTTCCCTCTTTACATCTTGTGAAAAAGGACATCAAAAAGGAACAGCATGGAAAACTATTGGGATAAAAAGAAACATGAATTGAAGAGCATAACCCACGGTCACAGATGACAGTAAAAACTTCACTGTCTTGGATATTGTCAAAAGAAAACTAATGACATACTCCACATGAGGCTACAGGAAGATGGATGCAGAGCTTCTTGGAAAGCTTCACTCACAGCTGTTATCAGTGGTTTCCTGTAGCTGGAAGGGCTAATCTTTGGGGACTCTGTAAGGGTTTAGCCCTGTTCCTATACTGTTCTGTATTTTCACTAGCAATCTAAGCAATGGAACAGATCATGCTTTTGAAACCTGCATGCAAGGGAAGGAGCTATCGGCAAACTGGAGCAAGGAAACAGCTTTCAGAATGATTTTAATGGACCAGGGAAAACCTCAAAAACATAGTTTTCAATTCAGCAAAGACAGGTGCAAAGTCCTATAGTTAGGAAGAACTACAGGATAGGGAAATACTAGTCGGATAACAGTTTTTCCAAAAAGGACCTAGGGAGTATTAAATAGGATCAGAGCTGAACATGAGTTAACGATATCATGAATTCATCAACCTGAGCTGTATAAGTAGGAGTTTGTCTGGCCATGATGTAATCTCTCCTCCCCTCCTTTTTTGGTGCTGATAAGACCTCAGTAAGAACATTACATCCAGCCTGGTGGTTGCAATTTTATGTAGTAAGTGGGTTGAATAATCTAGAAGAAAGAAAAGGGCTATTCAAATGCTCACAGAAGGGGACCCACAAAAATGGTGATGGAAATGGTATTGTTCAGTCTAGAAAAGAGAAGACTGAAGGCAAACATGAGAGTAACCTTTAAAGAACAGAATGAATTGTTTTCTATATCCAAGGTGAAGATGAGAAGAAAGAACAGACTTAAATTACAGCAGCAGAAGCTCTGGTTAAACTGTCTAATGATAAGGGAGAAGCCATACCAAATTTTGAAGACTCTGACACTAGGCATTTTAAAAACAGTTTTCAAACTGTTAATGATTTAAGCATGAGCCACCTTTGGGGCAGGAAGAGGGATCAGCTCACTGTAGGTGTCCCATTTTGCATGATTATAGCAGTTAGCAGTTTCCTGGGTGGCCATGAAATACTCAAAATCCCTTGGAATAGATGAAGTACAAAAGTTGACCTAACTTGTGTAGTTTGCAGGCTCCAGCAATTCTTCATAGTCCTCAAAAGTGCACTGGTTCTGGAGGTTTTAAGATGAACAACAGTTTCTGTTGTTCTGGCACGAGCACATGCCTGAAGAGCTTCCTGAAGTTGAAGGACAGATACAATCAAACAGGAAAGACAACACAGACATTTTAATAGAAACAGAGGTCAGATAAATGCTTGTAGTATTTGCACCTGAGCAGCTTTCTGAGAGAAAGACAGAAAACAAAGGTTTTGTGGGTCTTTTTGGCTTTGGTCTTTCTTCTGAGAGAAAGACAGAAAACAAAGGTTTTGTGGGTCTGGTTTGCCTGGTGAGCAGGTGACACGGGAAAGATCTCTAAAAAAAATCCCTCTCCTAGGCACAGAAGCCACTTAATAGACAGTAGAATTTTGCAAATGGTTTATGTCTTAAATTCAGCTCTAGTCAAGAACCCCTGAACTAGAGCTTAAGGAAAACTTAGTTTAACTGAAATTTGATTAAGCCAAAATTATTTTTTGGAGGGGAGGACCAATAGGCAATATCTCCTTAATCGAGAGCTTTGAGGAAGGCATGTCTTATATACAAAATGGAAAATAAATACTGTCACGTAAGGATACCCTGCACTCAAAGAAAAGAAGAATTTTGGCTGAACACAAGCAGTTACTTTAACCCACTCACGAAGCCACCCTCTTTTCCCTCCACTGTTAAAAAAAGGTGTATGACGAGAATAGAGCTAGTAATCCCAGGGTGAAAGAAGTGGCATAAAACCCATCCATCATTCACAGTGCGTAAAGCTTTTACTTAGACTGCCCTTGGCTGTGATAACACATCATTACTAATCATTCAAACATCACAGGCGCAATCTGAAAGGCAAGTACTACCATGCAGATCGTAAAGAGGGTGAAACAAAGCCAGCGGATTAGTTCAGTTTCAGAATTCAAGGAACAATTTAAACACGCTTCGGTTAGGGAAGGTTCTTACCTGAAATGATTTACGAAATTACTTCTGATTTCCAGATATGCCCTGTTATAAAGCTAGAAGAGGTCGGAGTAGTATCCTCGAACCAAACAACACAGCATCCATTTTAGGCACTGGAAACTCTGTCAGTCTTTACAGTTTATAAGGAAATTAATTAGGTTGTAGTTACAACACTTTTTTTTTTTAATTTCACATCTGCAGGAGGAGCTGTTATAAAAAAAAGAAAAAATAGCACTTTTAAAATTGCAACTTTCTTCTTCATTTTTTTCCTCTTTACGCTATTTCTTTTTTTTTAATCTACAGAACTTGACATGCTGTCTACATTTCAAACAGGTTTTCCAGTAAGCAGATTAATTGTCAAAAAACAAAATAAAACAAGCCTCAGGCAAACTTATCAATCAGTTCGTGCTGAACTCAGCCCACAAGCAAGGTAACATTTCTGGAAGACCGAAACTGTTTGTTTTTCCAAAAATCAGTTTTATTCTTACCCTCTCAATTTCGAAAGAGACATTAAAACTTTAAGCAGGGTCACAGACATTGCAAGGGAGATGACATACTCAAGAGAAGCAAGGAAAGTGCTCAGGATCACAACGATTTAAACAAAAAACCAACAATAGAGATAAACCCAGAAGGAGAAGAATTTATCTTGAGTAGTTCCGCTATGGCAAAATTGTAAGTAACTAAAACAGGTTCTTTATAATAAAAGAGAAGTGTCAGGGAGGTTCAAACTCCTTATCTGCCTATTCAGAGCATGGATTTGAACTGAAGACCCCTATCTTTCTGGAAAGCACCCTAATGACCAGCCTATTGGGTTTCTAGGACTGGTCTCCTTTTGTCTGTTGAAGCTACTTTAGCCGATAAACATATGTGAAAGGCAAAGCAGCAGGAATTCAATTCATATGTATGTCCCTGCTCGCTAGGACTGACTTCTGGTGAAACTAACCACAGGACCAGAGATTGGTTGGTTCGTTGGTTATTTCTTTCTCTCTCTCTCCCCCCTTCTGAACGAATATCCAAGTTTAAAATAACTTATTTTAATTCACCTAATATTCTGATAATAGTTGTTTTTTAGGTCAAGCTAAAACAAAGTGGAGCTTAATTTTTGGTTTGGCCAATGAACACAAGCCGTTCTTTGGCTACACTATCTACTTCCACCTGACCTTTTGGGAAGTCCCAGCAGAAATGACTATGCCTTCCTAAAACACAATTACAGGAGAGTATATTGCTTGCTTCACACTGTGAAAAACAGCTTTCCAAACTGTTCATTAAGAAATCTGAGAAGTTCCATACTATGGAGGAGAGACGTGAAAAGGGCAGGAGAACTTAGCCTGTATTTGTTGTTCCGTGCAAAGTGGCCATATTATGGAAGGGATGAAGCAATGAAAGAAAAAAGCAAGTCCCTTAACATGCAACCAAGTATACAGCCCTATTCAGTAGGAATGGGTCAGAAAAGTTTATCCAGCATGGTTGATATTATATGTATTATTTGCCTTTGCATCAACACCAAGCTGACAAGTCAGCCAAGGATCCTTCCTAGAAGGCCCAGTGGGCAAAAGGCATGGGTTTTGTAGGCAGCATGAACTAAGACTGCCCATCTAATGCTGGCTGCAGCAGCCACAGCTGCAGGCATCATGTATCCCAGGAAGTTGGGAATGAGGTAAGGAAGCGTAATCATTCTTAATCCATTTTCTGGCCTGGCTCTCCAAGGTTCAATGTAGTCGTAACCAGACACAGAGTTAGGCAATAAGCTCCCTAGAAATTTTGCCTCATTGGCACAGAGCATAGTATTCAAACTGTCTATTAAACATTACAGTATAATAGTATACATTAATCCCCTCCTAGACCATGTTTTCCAAGAAATCTCTGCTTGCTCTGTTCTTGATGTAGGCAGGGAAAGCCAAAAGCCCTAATTAACTTTTGACTGAACTTTGATTAATTTAAGTATGTAGGGCTGCAGGAACTCTCAGGGCTGGGAAGTCAATCCAGATAAATTGAAGTATGCTGGCACCAGCCACGCTTGAGGATAGCCTCAAGGCAATCCAGGAAAGTGTCAGTCAACTTTCACCTAGCAACAAAATCCTCTTCAATTAAGAGATCCAAAAACCTGCAGGAACTGAGGGCAGCTTCTTCCTGTCCTCTGTGACTGAAAGTTGTATTGTATGTCCTTAACTTCTTTTTTTCCTGGTAATTTTCCTGCCCTATCAGTGTTATCTAATAACGTTTATCTTAATCACCTGAACAGTCTCCAACCTTTTACATATTTGACTTGGCTGAGCCATCAGTGACTTAGCTGGTGGTGACCAGCTAAGTGCTCAGTGTGTTCAGCCCAAGGTGAACAACCCTCATCCTGGCTTCCCAAATTGAGACTGTTGCTACTGATTAAAGCACAGACAGTATCAGCACATCTCCAGCTTGTGTGCAGCAACATCTGTGCTGGGGGTCTGAAGTGGAAGGAAGGAGGGAGGCAGTGGAAAGGTGTACTTTTTGTACTCTATTGCCTAGAGTGCAGAAGGGGGGAAGTGGGACCAGAAGCCCAGGAGAGGAGGCAAGAGAGGCTAAAATAGGGCAGAATCTGGGAGGTGATGGGTGGATGGAGCCAGAGACTGGCTGGGCTTCCAGGATGGAGTCTCCTGGGTACCTCACAGCAAAGCTGGGGCAGTTTGTAAGTGGTGAACCTCAGAGTCTCAAGAGGCATTTGGCCTTCACCACAAAGCCCGTGCCTAAGCAGCAGTGAAGCATTGCAGCAGGAACACACCATCCACCCTGGAAGCATGCAAAAGACTTCTCTGATCTGCAGTTCAGCACAGACAGGCAGGTAGCCCCAGCAGATGACCCCAGCAAGATGTGGGAACACTCAGCCTCCAACCCACAGGACACTAGCCAGCTCCTGTACCTTGAAGGTACAGCAACAACATCAAAAACATTGCTAGAGCCTATGAGGGATCAGGGCAACCAAGGGAACCCAGCCCAGCAGGTCTGAGGACGCAGCAGTCGCCAGAGGCCTCCATCACAGCAGGGAAATGTCCCCATTTCAATGCGTTATGGAGATCTCAGCTACTCCCCCAGCAGTGAGGCTAGACTCCCTTTCTAGGGGAGCATCCACAGAAAGGTATGGCTTCAGGACAGTGCTTCGTAAACGATACTGTAAATTGCCGAACAGTAACATATTGTTCCGCTGAGGTATCTGCTTCATTATTCCAGCTGGTGGTAAGTTAATGCTCTGAAACATGAGGATTGATGGCCCCTGACATTTTATCCAAGCTAGTCTGACTGCAGATGCTGTTCTTATAATAAGTGCCTAATCCTCATTTTTAAAACGTTATTAAATTGTCTTAAAAGCATCCTATGACTACAAGTGCCACGAGTTATTATTTGTTTTGCATTAGCACCTGGTAACCCCATTTGGGAAGAGAGCCCTGAAGTACACGGCGGTGAGGAAGTAGACAGGCTGACGCGGTACCTGCTCCAAGCAGCTCAGCTCCAACGTTCTCAAGATGCTTTCGTGCCGTCTTCCCTTTTGGGCAATCCCATTACGATATCCATGCCCCATTACGCATACGGTCCTGAGTTACTTGCCCTGAGCCTTTCAGAAAATTTGTGGTAAAACTGAGTATTGAACCTCGCTCTCCCCAGGGCTCATCCAAAGCTTATTTAAGTCAACGGAAGTCTTTCTAATTGATTTCAATTAACTTTAGAGCAGGTTCTGAGTCTCAGACCATTGCCTTTGCTGTGACAGCATGCTTTTTATGCTACTCATTTTAAACACCTATCAAATTTCTTCCAACAATTCTTTCCAAATTAAATTGCTTTAGGCTATAGGGGAACATCTCAGAGAGATGAGGACTGTAAGCTATCTCATTCTCATTGAAAATAAATGAGATTTGGTTACCTACCTCCAGTTGGTGGCATTTAGAATCTTCTCATGAATTCAGCCATTTTTGCAGTGCATTTTCACTACTTTTTTATTTCTCTTCCATGAATCACCTTTGTCTTTTGTGATGTATAATGGAAAAATGATAGGCGATCCTCGTACATCTGGATAATAGCTGAGACGGATGCACAGGAAACATATCTCAGACTGCAATCCTAGAAAAAGGATTTATTAGAAATGGATGAAATTATGCATTAGTTTAGTTGAGACGTGCTCCTCCAGTTTTGCCCTCTAATTCTTGTAGTATCATAGAAACAAGAAACTGGAGTGCTGCCATGACAAACTAAGCCTATCTGGTGGCCTTTATAGGGGTCAAAACATTTTAATCAACAAATATTAACTTACTTTAGTATTCCCTGGAGAATCTTAGTGCAGCTTTAACATACTGCTCCTTCCAGCTCTTTAAACAAAGAAAAAGTAGTGGAAGGACATCCATTGTGATTTATTTTCTCTGGATGATCAGTGGAGAAATTGGATACACATGACATATTCATTTAGCCCTCATTTCCCTTTGAAGATTAGGGCTGAATTTTCATTCTGGTGCATGGGGATTTGTGTGTGTCACTCCAAACAACAAGTGTCATCCATCCACGTCCAAATGTAACTTTCCAAGAGCAAAGTTCAGAGATACAAAACTCCTGTGTAAGCAACAAAAATAGGATATTGTAATTGGATGCAGGTAATATTTATGTTATATGATTGAAGCCAGAGCTTCACAGAGGCTTGATTGGGGAAAGGATGTTAACTATACATTCAGCTTTGGTAAAAAGCATATTGGTAGGATGTTCTGGCATGAGCTTAATTAAATTTGTAACAACTGATTAGCCATTTCAAAACATTTGTTACTTGGGTCCTTCATATGCTATTGTGAATAACCTCAATAATTACGTGTGACCAATTGTTTTATTGCATGAACATTGTAGCCTCAGCAGAGGAAGGCTGAAGAAAGATAGCTGTAGTTCAAACTGCCTTCAGAGAAATGCTGGGTCTGTGGAGCCACATTATGGAATTTCACTTGTTTATAACAATCATTTGTGTATTAATATAGTCTAATGCAGGCCATGAGAATCAGGCAGAAACGCGAGCAACTCTTTACCCTTCAAAGACTACCTGATGCTCACTAGAAGAAAGCACTTCTCCCAAGAAAAGCTAATGGAAGAATGAAATAGAGTTTTATAATGGATTGTAAAGCTTTGTAATCACCACTGGGGCTGCCAGTGGTGATTTGAACAGCTACTACTACAGTGTAGTATTTTCCAGTTTTCACACAGTCCCAACATCAAGTGATACAAGCAATAAAGCCCTCCCTTCCCTTCCTCTGTAAGACTATTCCATACATCACATTGTGAACAAGTTTTATTTTTGGACTGTGATGAACATCTCACAGGATCAGGCCAGCAGAAAGGCCCTCGGCACGTGGTAGTGATACATCCCATGGGTTCACAAACAACTGCCTTCTATCACTGCAGCATTTGGTGTGCTCATTAGATGACCACATGATTAAAAAACAGCACTATCCAGACTGCTGCATAAAACCTAAAGAAATATAAGCTTGACCTAATAATCACACTGCACTAAACATCTGGTGTATCTATTTTAAGAACGGGCATTTGCTGTCCCTTGGACAGGTCTCAGCGCTACACTGGGATTTCAGTCCCAAGGAATCAGACGCAAGCACTCACATCTACACACGCGCACTGAGAGGATGGGAAGGACTGACCTTGAATACAGTGAGCTGTACCCAACAAAAAACAAGCGGCAACAGCCAGCGGCAACAGCCAGCAACAACTGAAGCTCACTTCCAGGAGGTAGCAGCCTTG
This sequence comes from Rhea americana, assembly GCF_003343005.1. NCBI lineage: Eukaryota > Metazoa > Chordata > Aves > Rheiformes > Rheidae > Rhea > Rhea americana. The sequence goes on along the minus strand of NW_028186723.1, from coordinate 204,873 downwards.
AAGTTGCCTCTGCTTCATTTGTAGATAACCACCCTTGATCCAGCTCAGGAGACCGAACTAATACCCTCAGCATCTGAAATACCTCAGTATTCTATACTCATATTTTATGTGTAAATCTGTAAAAAGAGAAACTTGAGTCTTTTGTTTCCAAGGTTTATGTCTGACCAGCTTAGAAAACTGATCAGTTTTACTCACTGACAGCAATGCTACCAGCTTGTTTAAGCTGGAGAACTTAAAACAAATTTCTTGAGGGAAGCGAGAGAAACTTTTTTTTTTTAATAGGTATTGGCGTACAGGATGGGTAAAACAGAGAAAACATTCTTTTCTGTTACTCCTCAGCAGAGAGCTCAGATTTCCTAATTTCAGGCGTTAGAGTTTCAAAACTTTTGCAGTGGAAGCTCCAGAGAAGTCCTGTGCCAACAGGAGGCATGGATTGCAGTACACGCAGGAAACCTAAGACCGATAATCCTCCCACAGAATTTCCATGCTGGAGAATTTAATATTGTAGTTTTCAGCACACACATATAAACCCCTGCTGGAAGGATAACACAAAACTGTTCCCACTGGACAGGCTGTTTCAGCTCTGTCTCTTTTCACGTAATAGATTATACAGTACAGTCAGGAGAAGTTGCTTTTTCATTGAATATCCCAAAAGAATTTCAGTAGAAACCTTCATACTGAAAAGAGAGCCATCCGTCCTATGTGCAAGGGCAAGGGATGGGCTGGTCTACAACTTCATTATAAACACACTATCCAGCTGGCACTCCTCTCCTTAGGCTTTTCTCAACCCATATTTCCCACTCGTTCCCTCCCACCTCTCCCAGATAGTTTTTCTGACAGACTAGCCATAAAGCGAGTGATCTTTTCCTCTGTCATAAACCCAGCTCAAGGGCTACAAGACAAGACTTCTGCTGCTATAAATGCATGACTCAAAGAAACAGTAAGCAATTAGCGTTAAAACTATTCAAATTCATCTACAAAAACATTTTCAGCAGGGTGTAGTTTCTCATGCTATTATGGAAATAGCAGTTGTGGATTTTGAAAGGGAAAGAAGATTGAAACAAGCAAAACATCTAACTCCCAAAGCCATAAGCCTTCCCATGAATACCCCATTAAGGTTCCCATCAACTAACATGATTTATGGATCACAGATACTATTAAAATCTTACTGTAGAGGCAAGTCTTACCTGGCTTTAAAAGTAATTTCAAAAGAGCTGACCTTTTAGGTTGTAAAGAGTATATGAAAGTTTGGAAAAAAGTCAAAATTTCAGAACAGTTATTGATATACCCTACAGAGTTTTATTTCTGATTTCTTAGTCTCTTTCTGTGCAAATTCTGCAATTAGGTGGATAAAACAGCACACTTGGGATTATCTGGATTTGGATTATTGCACTGGTAGGGGTAGAAAGGGCTTGGCCTACAGCCTTGTATCTCGCTGCACGCCCAAGGCCCCTGACAATCCTGCAGAAATGCACTGTGCCTTGAATCTTGCAGCTTCATTAGAGACATACTTTCTCTCTCTGCTTTCCAAATGCTCTCAAGGTATCCAGCAGTTTCAGGGTAAGGATTGGCATCCCGGGAGACAGAGGGCCAGCAAGCCAAACTGAAGTAGACCTTAGCAACAAAACTAATACATGTTTGCCTGCAACTTCCTGATTTGTGGTTGCATTTACTTCTCCTCCTTGGGGTCCCTTCCCCAAACCGTATGATCCTGATTGGTGGGTAGAAGTTACAGAGGCGTTGAGGGTCCCGTTAAACACTGAGCTCTTGGCTTTCCAAGACGTCATTTTGTGATTCTTCACCTCATGTCCACTTCTGATTCTGTGGAAAGAGTCTTACTGTCTTACATACTTTTATGTAATTACTAAAATATTGCCATACAATTTTCTGGTGATCAATAAACAGCTGTAGATCAAAGCTGCAAAAGATATAATTAATATGGGAAATATCATAAAAATTATTATTCAAGTCTTCACACCATCGTGGACTCAAACAGGAAAACTATAGCTAGTTATTGGGAAGAACCTAACTCAGAATTGACTGGTTCTAAGACATACTTCAATTATTTATGAAAACCACACATCACTGCTTTTTACATCTCTATTTCACTGAAAGATGAAACAAATAGAGGGAATAGCTCATGCAGCAGGATGAACCCCTCATTACAAAGGTCTTTGGAACAGGTGTGTTTTAGCTTGCAGCTGGGTCTCCTATTTCTGAGTAAGCACATCTCTGTTCTCCAAAAAGGGTTGTATTTTCCCTAAATCCCACATTAACACAGACAAAACTCAAAGACAACATAGATGTTTTCAAGGCCTTATAAGGAAGAAAAAAAAAAAACACCCACACAGAAAATAGATGTTTTTCTGTTTTTCTAATTCTTTGTTAGGCGATAGGTATGTTTCTAATTCTTTGTTATTTGCATAAATGTCTCATCTGAATGGTTTAATGGTTTTAAGCAAGCTAATTTGTTTTAATTCAAGAATTCGTTTAATTCCTTGTAACAGTACTACCAAAAAAAAATTAAATCAAACTCCTGCGCTTTTGAGCCTTTAACACGTGTAGTACAGACAGTGGAATTAAGTGATCATATATCACAGAATAAGTTCAACTTACATTTCCATTATCACAGCTCACTTTCAGCTTTTATGTCCTTATCCAGGCATAATGCAGCTCTCTTTTGTGGTAAAGTGACATGAAAGCATCTGTTAGTATTACAACCATATATGATAACTTCCAATAAAGCTCAAAATTAAATAAGCCCCTTTGCAGTGATCCTTTGATGTTATCTAATTTTCTGCCAGTTGGCCCAGTCAGAGGGATAGAAGTCTCAAAGTAATCCGAATTTTATGGTTCCCAACTTCTCTACAAGGAGCAACCCATTTTCTGCTTCAGTCTTCCAGGGATTATTAAGACAGAGGAACTATTATAACAACGATGTGGGGAATGTTTGATTTTCCTATCAACTCATAAGCCTGTCTCCGTCGTTGAAAACAGAGATCCTCTGTGCCACGGTATACGCTAAGAACTGATCAAAAGTTGCCCAACCTCAAAGATTCATAAATGCTTTAAGACTAAGAAGAAAAATCAGGAAAACATTTTCATGAAACTTTGTTAGTCTTCCCCTCCCTACCCACCACGGCCCTTTTCCTCCCGCTGAGTTTACATGCAGGCCGTTCGTTTTGTTCTTCCTCTAGGTTGCTGCGCAATGAGAAGTCACGTAGACACCTGAGAGCTTTTTAAGTTAAACCTCAGCAGGAAAACGGAGGCTATGTCAGTGCCACCTCTGACAGGAGCCTGAGGTTGCCCCCGCAGTAGATCTGCTCATCCTCTATACTGTGGGTCTGCAAGGGCCTGTGAATGTATCTTTTGGATTGCACGTGGGGGGCATCAGACCCCGTGTGCAGCAGCATGGTGTGCAGACATGGGCAGACGCAGGGAACCCCATGCCTGTGACTACTCCAAAGCCAACCTTTTGGTGCAGCGTAGGCAGGGGCTCATCACACAGCAGCAATCTCATCTGTTGGTAGGCTGTTGTAGGTTGGGAGCCTAGCAGTTGAGCGTAGGCAGCCTCCAGTCCTTGAAGGAGGGTGGCCTCTTCTCAAGGGGTGAGAGCAGATACTTTGATTTGAAATCATCATCCTGTAACATCAATCTCTTCAGCTGCCTCACCTCCAAAGACGACCGGCCTGGGCCCACAAGGCAAGCCTTTAAGCATTGCAGCCAGAGCATGTGCAAAAACACATGTTTGAAATTAGCCAGAGGGAAAAAGAGCTGGAAAATAACTACCCCTTGACACTGTTGGCCTAAGAAATACTGTGCAAAGAATTTACATAGCACTGTTCATAAATTTGCCTTGTAAGAATTGGTCCTGTTGTAGTATCATGAGAGGCACCTTTCTCCAGACATCCTATGACTAATCTGTCATCAGCTGTTGTGCTTTGAATACTTCCTACATGCAAGAATTTTTCCTTGTTCCTTGTTACTGGTCAAATCCATTAAATCTTGCTCCGTTATTTCCTTCTCTAGCTCAGTATTATCTCTTTCCACCATGTTAATGCAAACCTCATGAAATTCTGTGCTGTCTTTTAGCCGTATGTGATGGAGTCATACTACTACATGAGAATTTGAGCTTTCAGTTAAAAAGAAGCTCCTAGCCTTCCTAGGAACAGACAGCAGCGTTAAAGTATAGCTCACTTCAAAGGCCAAGAGGAGGCAGCAAGTAAAAAGAACCTAATGCTTTCTATTAAGAAAAATAAACAAACTTGATTTCCACATAGTCTCACTTTTTTTTTGTTTGTTTGTTTTGTTTTGTACTTGGTTTTCATAACACCATTGGCAATACTACTAAAGCCCCTTCCCTGCAGTGCTGCAAAGACACTCATATGTTGCCAGCAGCAATAAATGTCTTCCAGTCTTACGTTCATACTGAAGATCTAGCTGTTTACAAAAATGCTTCCCAAAGATTCCACAAGTGTTTGCACAGATCTCTACCTCTGCAGGCCATTATGAAAAATCTTTTACATCTGTGCACTTAATCCAAAGGCCAGTAAACTCAGTGGAAAAATTCCCATTAATCTCAAAGGTGTGGATCAAAGTTCTTTGGTTACTAACACCATGTTTTTTTATAGGGATAAATCTATCTAGTTGGCTGCCGCTACTTCGGCTGCCATCTTATGCTTTTATTTCAGGCAAGTGGCAAAAAGCCAGATCAAGTTTGACTTTCCAGTTCTGTTTCATCAAACTTACATCTGTCTCAGTAATGCCCAAGTTTGTCTGCATTTATCATTTTCAGACCTGTGTTCAATTCATTTGACTTCCAGTGTCCTCTGTCATTTTTGGTACCCAACAGGAAGTGCTCCATGCAGGTTTTGAGCTAGGCGTACAAAGTAAGTTAGTACAATCGCATTCTTAATACTGCCACAAACAAATCCCTTCTCCTTACGTGGCATCTCAGACCTGTGGGTGTACAACATTCTGGAATAATTACCTTAAGAAATTCTGGACTGAGCCATCATGGCCTCAGCGGTGAAGGTCACAGGCCCAAGCTCCAGACCTTGACCTTGATTGACTGTGTGAGAGTGCCAACATATCAGAACAGGGGAAAGCAAGGGGAAGGGTCAGAAGACGTTACGAGACAGATGGCCTAATTCATCATCCATCATAAATAAATAAATAAATAAGCACAGCGATGATTGTAAATTCCACAACTGTGGAGACTTGCCAAGCCATTATACACATCATACACACACACCCATGCTGCAGTCACTGTGCACAGCCCTCGAAAGGTGAAGTCAGGAGAAACTGCGAAGCATAAAGAGTGCTCAGGTCTCCCAAAATTGATTCATAAAATGATTATTCAAGTCCTGGTAGAATGAAATGCACGTAGGAGTTTGGTACTGGCAGCATATTAGACTTCATTTATGAGAACCCATGCAAAGCCATGCAGGAAAGCATTAATAAAGTTATCCAAGGATGTGACCTTGGATATTATACATCTAATTAGCTTCTTTCATTACTATTCTTATTATTATTTTTATCTTAAGAAAGTCTCCCAATTGAAATAGCTGCAGTGTTTGTCCGGCTAAATAAAGTTCTCTAGTCACCAAGCAGAGAACCTCACAGGAACTGGCAATGCTCTGCGACGCCGCTTGGGAGGGATGGTGCGCAGAGCAAACRGGGATTTCCCAGACAGCATTCCTTGATTTCTCTATAAAGAGCATAAAGAAACATCCTAGATCCTTCCTTAGATTTTTTGACACCTAAAAATTCACAGCAAATAAGTAAACGGAGTGGCGTCAGCAATGCTGTTTGTTGCACAGGCTGAGTGCTCCAAGGGGCATTGCAAGCAGATAAAGACAACAGCAGCCATTGAATTGCTGAATGTCACAGAGCAAGTACCAGAGCCTGGTTACAGCCCTTTAGCTCTCTTTCCACACAGGCCAACATCTACGCACTACACAACAAAGAGTTATTAATACAATCTCTACAATCAGCCAGTGTATAATCTCACACTTGCATCCTACGGCCTCATTCGGGGATCCTTAGGACCACACGGCTTGGACAACACTGCGAATTCCTGTGTCACTGATCTGAAAAGGCAATCCACTGAGCTGCCATTCCTCTTGCTGTCGGGGGGCCTGGAAAGATCAGACAAGAAAAGGGATGCTTCCTTACAAGGAGGCTTAAAAAGCCAAAAGAGTCAATGTCCTTATCTGACTGCCGGTCTGAGCTCCTGATTCTGGGTTGCTCTGCGAGAGTTGATGGTATTTCAGAGAAACGGCACAACACACCTTACCGCTATTTCAGAGCCCCTGCTCTTGGACAAGAGAGTCCAAGCAACTTCTCTTGGACTTGTACACAGCCAAGAAAAACACAACACCGTGCTGTCCTGGGAACCTCCTCTCCAGCTTTATTCTGCCAGCTGTATCCACCCTTGCTTCCCCTTGCCCTGCTGCACATTCCAAAAACCAGCCCAAGCTGCTTCACAGGGTAACTCAAAAACACTGAGGAGTTAGACAAAGCAGAAGTATTCTGTGCTGAATACTGCTGGCCAATTCCCATTCTGACAGAGAACATTTTGCTCCCCCTTTTCAAGAACAACTTTTCTTTCAGAGAGTGTCTCAGTCTGTTGAGGAAGGAGGAAAAGAGGTAGGGGGAAAAAAGAAAACAGAAAACTTTTTTCCTGCTTTTCCTCCCTACTCCAGCTACCCACCAGTCTTTCCATTACTTCATGAATATAAAGGCAGCCTTCTTCACCCAGTTTGTGGCCTTTTTATCTAGAGCTCTCCCAAATAATCTTCTTGTAACACTGGACACTGAGGGAATACTCCAGTGATCTACCTTGGCCATCTCATCCGGGTGTGATTTAAAACTCACAACAGCTGGGACCCTCTATTGCTTATGCAGCACACGGAGATAGGCTGGTACAGGAGACAACTCCTAAAGGTCGACAGAGGCTGGCACAACTCACACTGCTACAGCTTATTTCACTTCCTCATCTCTTTTGAGGGCGCACACTCACAGTGTGGGCTCCCTCCTCTTGTTTATTTACCCTAATATTTGCAAGAGATTTCTTACAGTCTTAATCTAGACACACAGACCCTTGTGCATGAATGCCTTTTCATATAGCCTCTCACTACAGTTGTGAACACACCACCTCTTACAGCACATATTAAGAGATTTGAATATTGTCACAGTTCTGAAAAACTTCTAGAGCTGTGTCCATCTATCTACCTATATAATTGTATGAATTTCTAATTTTAACATCAGAGCCATCACACAAGCTTCAGTATAACTATTTTTTTTCGGTAAAAGGATTCATGAAAGCAAAGAGAGGTTAAGCGATTTAAACCCCGGGGCTCAGAGAAGCATTGTCTAGTGCTCCAGAGCACTTTTCTCTTGGAACTTTGTTGCCCAAACAAGCCAGAGAACAAATCCCTTGGGATGCTACACCTAACAAGGAAGATCATCTTAAACCTCATCCACTGCCTGGGTCACCTCCAGTCAGGCTCACTGAAGGTCCCAACAATACTGGGGCACTTCCTGAAACGTGGTCAAAAAAGTGTGCATGACAGCATGCACAAAAGAGAGGCTTCACAGAAGACTGGTTTCCGGACAGGGGCTGTAGCTGTAACAGCAATAGGTGACTTTGCATCTTTTCAAGATAAATAACCTACATTGCAACCCACCAGATACCCTGTAAGTTGCATATTGCAACAGAGTCACATATCTGCATTATGGGCAAGTGCAACTGGAAAAAAGTTAAGACCTCAGAACTGTCCTCGCACCTGATGTTCTTGGGCCTGCTTTTTTTGTCTGCTAAGTGTGCATTTTAAGAAGTATTACTTAGATACTTAACAGCTGTGTGCATTTTAAGAAGTATTACTTAGATACTTAACAGCTGTTCATCAAGAACCATATCTAAATACCTCCTCTGCATTACAGTGCTTTCATCATCTAGGAAGCAACCAAGGTGCTGTTCAGTCCCCATTCAGACAAAACACTGAATGCAACAGTACTTGTAAAAGATCTAACTGGAAATCAATACATCCAGCAAAAATAAGATTCCTTCCCAATTTTTGTGGCAGACACATAGAGGAACCCTAGTACTGTAAGAGTAGTTTCCATTTATGCAGTATAGGTCAGTCTGCAGGTAATTACAAAGCAATTGGAAAACAACTTGCTCAAGTAGGCCATGTTGCAAGCTATAGCCAAGTTGAGAGATTTTGGCTACTCAACATTGTTTATAAGTTAAGTTCTAATAACCACAAATTCATTTACAAGCTCTAACTTCCCCATAAGCAATACTACTGCACCATGAGGGCCTGCGTGCAGCTGGCTGGATAAACACCTTAGTTCTTTGAGTGATCTGAACATTGAAGGTCATAGATCTATCTTTATCCTTAAAATTTAAAGCAGAAAAACTTGAGTTGTTTTGGAGAGACAGAGGAGATTTTCAGTGAGCTCCAGGCTCTAGAAGTAACTGCCTATAACGTTTAGTGAGGTCAGCCGTGGTTAAATACTGTACTCTGACTCACATATACAATCCATCTGGAATGTCTCCTACCTAAAGCACCATACACACAGATAAAGTTTCCTGTAACCCAAGGCAAGAGGTATCTTACTGATACCTCTTCTAGGTCACAGCGCAGAAGTGGATTCTACATGCAGATTCTGCCTTATTTAAATAACATTTTTAAAACTGTGGAAAATGACATGCACATTCTCCAGTTCTGATGCTTGACATTTCTCATCCTAATGTTTTCCCTCAGAGAAGAAAATGTAAAAAGACATGACTGATAAATTCTGAGTAGTTCTCTGCCTTAGCAAGTAGAAAGCTAGAAGCATCTGAGAAAAATACAACTCTCCCAGAAATGAAATGCTACATGAAGCGGCTGCTGATTCAGTAGCACTGAAAACCGATGCTGGCTCAGCGTGGTTATAAAAACCTCATGGCTAAACGTAATCCATCTGAACGCAGTTAAGACTTAGCTCATAAACCAGCAACAGAGGAATTTAAAGACTACTGCACATTGATTTTCAGTGAGAATCATTGTTGCTACATTAATAAGAAACATTTGGGACAAAATAAATGGAGAGGGGAGAAAACTAAAATTACGAAGTTGAACTTGAAGGTTAACAAGGTTAACATGCGCCATGGGAGATGCCCCCTCGTGGTCATACTCAAAGGCATCGAAGAGGCAAAGGGAGAAGAAAGGAATAAAGACAAAAGGAATTGAAAGTGTCTCAGCCTGACTGCCTTCTCTCCGCATTTGAGCTCAATGAGCCTGGGAGAAACAAGACATAATGCCAGGAGGGAGGTGAAAAATGCCTCTACCAAAAATAAGCCCCAGCATTTATATCCACTCTGTGTATATGCTTGTTTACTACCAAAAAAAATTCTGGTCTTTTATCACCCTAATAGAAATACAAGGCAGCACAAATGAACTTGCGCAAGATGAAAAAATTTAGATTTTTGTAAAATTTTATTCTTGGAAATACTTTTACCTAAGGAGATAATAAAAGCATCCATTGCAACTAACGAGGAATGAAAACAGATGCTGGAAATAAAGACCTCTCCAGGGTCTAAGGTTACCTTTCCCTAGGATAATATTTTGAAACAATATCTGAAGACTCTCAGCTTGTAAAACCAGCAGGGCTCCATTACAGTCAATAAAAGAGTGACATTTGCCCCTCAGGTGAAGAGCTGTTATCTAATATAACCTGGTGCTCCAAAAGCAAAGCAGCTGTTCTTCAGAAGTGTTTCTGGCTGACTAGGGATAAACACACTCTGATGGGAGCAGCTGAGAGGATCCCAGCAGTTGCTGACTTTAGTCAGGGTAACTCACTCCACACTTCCAATTCAATAACACAATTTTAGCAGAGGAGGCCCCATTCCCTCCTGATCATCCCTGCTTCAGGGATCATCCACTCCCACACCCACAGATTCAGCTGCAAAGAGAATGATTGTCAACAAGTTTACTGGGAAGAATTACTAGTAATTTCTCATAAAGGAACCAGATAGTTATACTTTGTGATAGCTTTTCAGATTTGTTTGACTTTACCCGAACTGTGCTATTTTTTGGGAGTGGTGGTGGAAAGGTGTTGCATTTTAGTCCTATGTTCCTTTGTTGCTTAATTTTATTCATACATTCTTTTAGAATAGCATAATTCAACCCATCCAGAATATTTGGGCCACTTTTTCAAGCCTTTTTTCACCTTCATCAGGTTTATCATTTTTATTCCCACATATTTTTATGCATCCTTGCCCATGCGTAACTATTTATCTTTTGCACTTCTGTACTTGTCAGGGGTCCTCATAACCAACAGTCACTGGAACTCAGAAAACCTTGGAAAAAAAAAAGCTACAATGCTATTTATCTTAAGAAAGAAAAAACATTTTTGTATATTTAGTCCAGTTTGGCTCCCTCTGCTGCCCCAAACTACAAACTACACYTTGTGACACTTACTCAAAGATGGTACTCTTACAAAATATTGAAGGACATTTGTTAAAAATGAATCACCAGGGATGAAATTCCACAGACTGAACAGTCATCTTCATAGCTATCAATCACATTGGTGTTACTCAGCAATTACATTAACACCAGCTTTCAAGTTGCCCCCCATTTGCATATGCAGGCAACAAGYGTGTTTTATAATTACTTATAGTAACTGGAAAAATGAGAAACGGCAACTTTGCCAAATTTCTTCTTTGTAGCTCATCTCTCTCTCCTGTTACTCACCAGAAACAGCACTTCGAAGACCAACCCAAAAGAACAATCCGTTCGTCTTACCGTGTTTGAGAAGCACCTAACAGAGGCTGCCAGTTACTCTGCGGTCGACATGCCAGAGCCCAGGCTCCCTAGACATGGAAAACACATGTGCCACTGAGCACCTGGGATTTCTACAACTTCTAGGATATCCTTAACAAACTTTACAGTGGGAGAAATGGGATACCTCTAAAGAAATTCAAGGATAGAGCAACTCTAGCCAAAGCCTGACTTTTCGAAATCTAACCAGATTTTAGTCCACTGGCAGATGGAAAAGAACTTGTGAACTGTGAAGCCAAGTGGATCAGGTATGAACCATCATTAAGAACACAACAAATATATATTCCTTGGAAATCATTTCAACTGCATTTTGTGATGACTTTCATAAAATTATTTGGATTCATGCAGCAAAAGTGGATCAGTAGTGGCAAATCTGGGTTTTCTTGTGCAACTTCTGACATGAGCTACAGGGGGGTGGGGGGGGGAGGGGGGAGCCTGAGCAATCCTATTACTGCTTTCCATTTGTATATGTTGACAATTTACCACTCAATTCCTCCTCCTTTATACCAGGACTTCCCTTAAAACAACACATATCACAGCTCCACATCCGATTTTACCACTTTCATGCAGCCGTTCTCTCTATTTCCTTTCCAGTGTAGTGAGCTGATGCATATTTTGATATATAAATAACTTACCTTAAATTCCTGTTTGAGATGGCCTTTAGTTTTAACTTTGGGCTCACACACTTCACTAGCCAAACTAAACGTAGGATATTAGTATCTCATCTGTAGCACCACGTGAACTGCTGTGCTTTGACATCTGGAGGAAGTTCTGCCTAAGACCATCTCCCATTAGTTCCCCCCCTCCCCAACTTGCAGTGTGTAACTGCACAGCAGACAAGGCATCACAAGACCGATAGGGAGTACACAGGAAGGAAGATATGTAGCTGGAGAACAGAGCATCTACTTGGAAAGTGGCCTCTCTAGAAACACCACTTCCAAAGAATAAAAAATTAAAAAACCCAACTACTTTAGTAGTCACTTGAGTTCAAGAAAAAATAAAGAGCCCACAAACTTACCTTGAACAAAAATGATTCTGAAAGTCTTGACAAATCCCCCCAGTCTTATACAAAAGTTAGTTCCAAGACTTAAGCTTTTAGTAGGCAATAGACTGAAAAAGGATAGGTAAGGACTTTTCTAGTCTTCTGTATAGCATTAACCCAGAATTCAGCTGTGTATTTTTTACCAGCTTACTAGAATCATCACATTTTCCTACTGTGCTTGATAACAGACTTAATTGCCAGACTTAACTCACAGGAATATCTGTAGCACAGATGAAGTTACTGTTATTACAGTTACATCCAGGCCCTACTATGCTCAACACTGTACGAATAAAATTCTGCTACAAAATATCTACTGCCTTCTTTTTAGGATTACAATTTGATCAAAACAAGCACAGCAGTTGCTTCATTGCAGTTGTGCATCTCTTTTGAGGTTCAAACTAACAAYTGTCAATCTAAGGGCCTGGTATTAGCAAACTTAGCTCTCAGTTAACCAAGAGCAGCCTGCTACAGAAAAGTTCTGTATCTGATGGTCACAGATTACAGGCACTTTCCACGTTGTTACATGCACTGGATCAAATAGCATGAAACCAATAACCTTGGGTATGAATCTGCTGCATCAGCTGCCAAATCTGACTAGAGTCTTGGACTTGGAATTCATTTATTCCACCTGTAATTTAAGCAAGCTTTGCATAGAGAGCTCTAATTGGGTTATGCCTTTAGGCTGGCTACAAAGCAGAGGACACACTTCAAAGTCTTTAGGGTTCTCAAATACAAAGCACCTTTAAATACCAGAAGCTTTTTAATTTGGGATGAAGGGAGGGAATTGAGAAGTTATTTTGCCTTTGTGAATTTATTTCAAGTTTTGTACCCTATCCTCTTTACTAAGAGAAGTCTACTATGTAGTTAATGACTCCATAGGAAGTATGGAAAGTTTTGCTTATCAGATAGGATATCCTCTTCCTTCTGGCCTGTAAAACTTATTGCAGGAAGTAATTTACTACATTGATTATCTCTCTCTGGGGAAGTTGCCCCTATACYAACTTTAGTTTAGAGACTTAGTCTCTTATCCTACCTTTTCCTGTAATTATTTGTACTTCCCAGGTCAGGGGATTCACATATTCACACCCTCCCCTCTTCCACTTCCTCATGCAGTGCCATGAGAACAGAGGTTCTCAGTGGGGACAGAAGGTGCTTAAAGCAGCAGATGAAAACCTATCAGACAGCTTTATTCTCCTTTTTCAGTGGAAGTGCCCTCCAGAGTAAATGCAGTATACAAGTTTATTTTTTCTCACTGTACTGTTTAAGGTTAAGAGAACTAAGGCTGTGCCCTATGGAAAGATAAATGATAGCTGAATGTACTCCTTACTTCCAAAACAACTTGTTTACTTACTGTAAGTTTATGCCACTATCTAAGCTTTTTCAGTAAAGGAGTATGGAATGCAGACCCAAGATCTTCTCTGGCAGAAGTCTGCTTTAGGGCTCCTTTTTGCAACACCAATTGATTTTTTGCTTTTATAATTGCTTTGCTATCWAAGATTGGAAATAAAAGGTTCAGGGAAAAGCCTTAAGCTTTACAAAGTAACACAGGAAAACTGAACACTATCACTTTGTCAGCCTAAGTCATGTTGCTCCTCTAGGCTGAAAGAGTAGAGGGGAAATATTACACTGGTCTTGGCAATTCCAAAGTGTCAGGAGAAAAGAAAAAAATTGTCTCAACACAAATCTATTTTTTTGAGACTTCTCAGTATCTTCTGATACTTACACATTWTTTTTCCCAATAACCAGAATACTATAAATTTAAGTACAGATTTGAGGTAATTTTCTGCTAAGCCACAGCTGGCATTTGACTGATGAATCAAAACACTATCCAAAGTTTATGACAGCCATTGACAACATGGAAAAATAAAAAAATAGAAGTATGGCTTGAACCAATAATTTTGTCTCATACTTCTGAAATTAGCAGGTCCAATATGATCAATACATTCACCCCAATCAGTGAAATACCCTAAAGAAAGGCAACATAAAACAAAAAATGTAACATATACAATTACAGCGATAAAACCAATTGTTTTAATTGAAGCTATTAAAAAAACATGTGAGGCAATATAAATGATAAAATTATAATTAGGAAGAAATAGCTAGCACTTTCTGAAAAGCTTTAAAACAGCAATAGGACACTTTACAAAAGATTTGAGGGAGGGGAATAAAACTTTCAAACTACAGGTACTGTATAAAGGTAACATTAACAATTATCTTATAAAATACAGCAACAGAGACAAAATGAGTACTTAAGCTCCTTTGAAACTAAACTGTCGGGGATTTTGGTTAAAATGTATGTTCAAAAACTATTTTAAACAAGGACTAAATATTTCATATTTTAAATTTACAGTTCCCTGGCATAAACATCACACTATACACATCTTCCAAACAAGCTGTCAGTACGCTTTCGCTTAACCATGGGTGGTGTCATCTTCTACAAAGTCTTTGGCCATTTCTGCTGTGATCACATCAATATGACTAACCTGGTGGAACAAGAAGTATGCAATGATTAGAAATATCTCCTACAAAACAGAACAGCATTATTCCCAAAGGCTCCCATCAAGACTCAGTGAGTCTGTAACAAACATCTGGTTTGCATTTAAAGCAAATGACTAGGACAGATGTAGATCCTTAAGTCTTCTTCAGGACAGAGAACTACACCAGACTGCAAAATAATCAGAGAACTACCACCAAAATAAATCAGGACTCCCTTGCAATTCTTAGGAAATGAAGTCCAGTCTCAAATTCACAGCTTGATAAGGTTTTCAGTAAATACCAGAAGTAAGACTTATTTACCTTGTTTCTGAATTTTACACCATAGAACTTGTCAGCTGACTCGAGCAGTTCAGGCCTAAAAGTTGTTGTAATAAACTGAGCATGTTCTGCCAGTTCCATAATCATATCTTAAAGAGAAGAACATAGCAATTCCTTATTAAGGTCAGCCTTAATAGAATAGGATAAATCTTAATGCAAGACAGAAGTTTGCTATTCCTTGTTAAAAAAAAAAGTTTTGCTTGCTAATAAAAAACAAATCAAGAATGGATCCACGCCTAGTTTTTATTATGTTTTAGGCCTTAGTTCCAATATTAACGCTGACAAATCTATCACTTGACAAATCAGTGCATTATGCCTTTATGATGAAAAATAGACTGAGCACTTTTCAAACTTAATGCAGTAAGAGCTGGTTCTTACCAAACCACTACATTTCAAAAACAGCAATATTTTCACTACACTGAAATGTACTACAGAGCCCCTTTAAACATTGCATATTAAGATAGAGCTTCTACCCCTCAAAAGTTCACAGAAACCCTCAAAAGTACAAAGTTAACTTCTAACACACACACACAGAATATATAAACAAGCGCCTCTACAATGAAAGGTTTGCTGAAACATCAGCAAGCATCAGAAGACAGATCATCACCTTCAACCATACTGATTTATGCTAAAAAATGAGTTAAAGCAGGAAGTTACCTGAAACAGCTTTTCTGTGCTGAGCATCCAGGGCTTGGTCAATTTCATCAAACAAGTAAAATGGAGCTGGATCACATTTCTGGATAGCAAATATCAGGGCTAAGGCCACTAAGGATTTCTGCCCACCAGAAAGTTGCTGCATTTCTCTCATTTCACCCTGTTTTCCTGTGAACGATACCTAAGAAAATGACATCAGTTAAGATGATTCTACAGTATTAAACCATAACATAATTTGCTATTGTATTCAATAAAAAGGATCAGCTAAATGTTGTCTTTTTACCATKTGAACTGTATTTAATCTAAAAGACCACTGAGTACTGAAATGAAGTATTTCTTTACCCTTATGCCAACTCCAGTGAACTGGTCTACAGATGGAACACTGCTCTGTGATCCAGATCCCCTTTCACTCTCAGTGCTGCCTTCACCTTCATCCTGGGACTGACTGCCCTCCACATCTCCTTTCTTCATCACTAATGTGGCTTTACCACCAGGAACTAATTTCTGGAACACTTCACTGAAGTTTTTTGACACCTTAGAAGAAAAGACAGCCAATAGCAATTCAGCTTATTCTACATAGTGAAACAGAGTAGAAACAACTACTGTTTTTCTCTAATCATGCTACGTAATTTCTTCTAACCAGATCTGCATTCATGCTCAAGCACAAGTTGGAAACATACCTGATACATAAAAATTGCTCTAAAAACATCAGAACCAATTTTTTACAGTACAAGATTTTTTGTAAAAAAAAACAGCAGCAAAAGCAAGTATGATTTCAGTGAACTTCAGATAAGGTTAGAAGTTACGCAAAGTGATCATTACTAAAATACTTTATACACTGCAGTAAGACCCTTTGCTAAAAGTAGCAATGGCTTTCACTTAATTCAGAGAATGGACTTGGGAGCACAGTTTGTTATCAAACTTTCTCCAGAAACAGTTGTACATAATACAAAAGAAATTCAACAGAAAGGAAGCATTCTAAAAGTTTTCACACAAGCCAGAATGGTAACACAACCAAGGTCAGCACTTTTAAAACGCTAACCTATTTCTTTTTCATGTATAAAAGAAAAACTCAGTTACAAGATACAGCCTTCTATTATTATACAACAGCTCTACTTATCTTTTTTCTTGTGYAGTTGCTACATAATGGGACAATTTTATATCAACTCCACAGTCTCTTCATAACTGTTGCCAACATTACCTGTTTGAAAGTCAGCTGAATAGCTTCGTATTTCCTGAGCTCAAGTACATTCATCAGCTCCATGATGGACTTGTAGCCCCTGTCCAGCTCCTCTTGTCTTTTTATCAGTTTTTCCTTCTGTTCTGAGAAGTTCACAAACTGATCTAAAGCTTTTTTATTAACATGACTGTATTTCTTCAGTTCTGTATTACACTGCTCTAGTTTGCGGAATAGCTGCATAAGGAAGAACAAAGTGAGTTTCAATTCTAACCACACTTGACACTCAAGACGTTTATGTGTGATCCTGTAATAATAATTCAGATCACCAGCTCTGTTATAGCATGAAACTAAGCACACATTACCTGCTTTAAACTTAAAGTCTGATATTTTTCAAAGGCCTCCTGTGGAAGTGAGCCCAACTCCCTGATTTTCTTCATGCATTCCTCTTTCTTCTTGAGGAGCATGCCTTGCCTGTTAGTCATTTTTTCAAGTTCTTTTGTGTCATGGTTAATGGCATCCATATGTTCTTTTTCCATGTTCTTCCAGCGTTCCATGCTTTTTTGAAGCTCTTTAATTCCTGCTTCTGTTTTGTCAATAGAATTATCCAGATCTGAAATATTGAGGGAAAGAAAGAGCACAAACTCAAAAGTGTTAAGTYTGCGAAAAAAATCAATGGGTATACAGTCAGCTATCTTGAAACATCCTTTCCTTCTCTATAAGTATATGGATAAAGATCAGAGAAACAACCAAAGGTCATGTTAAAGTCTAGAGAGAAGGGGCAGTGGGGAAGGAGGGAAGGAATCCATACACATGCTGTTTCCTTAGATAGTTTAAGCTTAGACAGTTAGGCAAAAGAATTGTGTTATCATATATACATACTTACTGAGATAATTATGCATTTGCAATCATGGACAAACTTCATTTGTTTGACTTGCACAAAATCCTGTACTACTTATCTTTTGGAGTAAGGTCTAAGAATCTGTTACACTGTAACAGTTGTTATACACTGTATATTAYTTGCATTAGATTGCTTTTCATATTATGCTCTATTTTTAAACCAAAACACAATATGGTGAACTTTCAAAACAATGGTCAGTTTTGTTGGAAAAAGTGGTATTACCAACCATCTGATCGGGCCAGTGTATCTTTCACTCGTTTGTTGATAGCCTCAAGTTCTGATGTTGTGGCAGTAAGAACTGTGCCACCTTCTGTTTCTCGTAGTTCATTCAGTTCCTATGGGACAAAATGAATGCAATCAAGTTTCAGCAAGGAAGGGAACAGAAGTATAAATCAGGCTACCAAGTTATCTTCCACTACTCTTGATGTACGTATACAACAAAGTGTTTTACTGAAGTTTTATAGTTGCATCTGCACAGAAATCTGTCATTACTGTAGCCGTAATTGAATGTGGAACTCTACAAGTACAGCAGACTTTTGTATAGGTGGTATGTTTTTGGTCAGAATCTCACATATTCTTAAAATACTGTGCTGAAACCCAAGTGAACATATAACTTAGCTTAGATAAAGAGAAGCAAAAGTATCAGATTAAGTATTCAAGTTGCAACATACATAGTAACAAATGCATATTTATCAAAAGAGTAATATGCTGAAGCCCTGGAAATAAATCAAGAATGGACTGTAAAAAAATGCCTTTTAAGATAAAACCCTTACTTGTTCCACTTGGTCTAAACGTTTTCTCAAATTCTCATTGAGGTATGTTTCAACTCTTGTGATGATGCCTTCCAGTTTAATTCTCTCATTCAAAAGCTGTCTATTTTCCTGAAATAATAAAAAGTAGTATAATTGCCTCAAGTGACTCCCAAACAACTAATATCCTCCTTGTTAAAAAAAAACTAAAGAAAGATCCCTTCAAAGAATACAGTATATGTAAATATCATACAACTCTTAGGACCATTGTTCTAATTTTAACAGATAGAAATAGCAAGTATTTCTGCAGCTAGCTAGCATCAAAAAAAAAATCAACTACACAAACTTGTAATTTTGTCAAGCTGCATTAGCATCTGAATCCAATTCTTAAAACCAAAAGAGCTTTTAAGAGAATATTTGCGTTTCTTCCATCTACCACATGCATTTGAGAAAAATTACATAATTATCTTTGCAGATGAGAAAATTCCATATATGCCTGCCTACTACCAGTCAAACACTTGTCTAATTACAAAACACATCATTAGTGACTTTTCATATGAGAAGACAAGATTTTAAGATACTGAAAAGAAAGCTACCACATTCAGCATATGATATTGAGTTCCTCTTACTTGTTGTAGCTGCCGAATTTCATCATTAAGAGCATCCACGCGTTTCTGATCTTCAAGACTGAGCTGAGACAGTAAGTCTGTCCCCAGTTCTGCTTTTAATGATTCTCTAGTTGATTCCATAGCGTGTAAACTTGCCTCCAAACTCTGCAAGCTGCGTTGCTATGGAACAGAAACAGTATCATTCCTCAGAGCTGTCTGCAGATTTATACAAATTTCACTTTTCTACTTACATATAAGTATTCAGCATATTATCTTTACTAAAAAAGCCCAACCCACAGGGATATCACATGGACAACTATCTGGATCTTCAACATTTAATTATTAATGCTATCTTTAGAAACATCTATCAGCTTGCATGTTACCTTCCAAATAAAAAAAAATTTGAACAAAAGCCAAGGGAAAAAATATTTTTTTTTTTTTTAAGTGGGCGACATCCCTCTTTCAATTTTCCCTCCTATATACTTGCTTGACAGTACACATTTAAAATAATCTTTTCATATTATGATGTAARCAAGAAACCAATAATATCCTCTAATCATACCTTAGGCATAAATGTCTTTTCAGACTGCTGCCTTTTCTCCTTCAGCATTTTCATCTCTGACAAAATACTGTCTCGAGAGGCTTTGAACTTTCTCTGTTGTGTCTCAATTTGCTGCATTTGGTTCATTAGCTGGTCAATCTCATTATTAATCCATGCTCTGGGCTAAGGAAAATTCTCTCCATGTTTTAAAAAGACATTTATACCTACTGGAAATTTCAAAACTTAGTCCTTCTCTAAGCCCCATAACAGAATTTCACAGACTCATATTCACTTGCAATTATAATAAAAAACAATCAGTTGTATAGGAGAAAATGAAAAAGCATCTCCCAAGGAAATAACCTGAGCCCTTACCAACATCAAGAGCATCAAGAGTAAACCAAGGAAGTTTCATTCTGCTGCTTTTACAGCATGACAGTCAGAAGGACGTAAAGATACATTTGAACTTGTAAGAGCTTAATTTTCCTTACAAAATATACAAGAACATAATTTTGCTTTCAACATGCAAGGTCAGTTTGTGTTACATTTTAAAGCTCACTGTCAGACTGCGGTAACAACAAAGCTCCACCACAGCTGAATGGTATGCCACACAGGATTCCTACCAGCTAAATGGGCACCCTACCCAACCTCCTACCAACACTTCCTCAGTACCTAACTAAAATCAAAATTTTGTCAGGTCTGAGGTTAACTGATAGCATGAAAGGTTTCTCAAGTCCAAAACAGTAGTTCTAACATCRACTCCTTTGTTACTACTATTGCCACAGTACTATGCAGAACAGGGCTGCACAAACAGTCAAGACAAACAGCACAACTAATCTATAACGTTAAGAAAAAAATGTTATGATCTATTGTCTTTGTCCATTACTGCAAAATGAAAGCTCTGTCATCACAACCCTTGAAGAACAATGAAAGGATATTTTCAATGTTTCTGCGTAAGTTTTCATTGAGTTTTGCTTCAAGTTCACCAAGTTCTTCTTCTGCCTTTCTAACATCTTTTTGCAATTCAAGACGAGACTTCCTTGTGTCATAATAACCACCTGTCAAAGCACCACGATGGCTGACTTGATCACCTAAGAACATATGAAAACGACCATATAAACTGCACAGCATATACCCTCCATCATGTTCAGAGTAGTTTCTACGATATAGCTTACAGAAAAAAACATAACATGTCAACTAACCTACAAAAATGCTTTAGCAGTTTCAGGTATCACATCTATGTTTGTGGTAACTGCCTTACACAATGTTTTGTGACTATAAAACATTTCAGTATGTCATCTTGAGGTGCATTCTGTTGCTCAAGACTACCATCTTCTTTCAGCATTAGCTAGTTAATTTTGTCTTTATTAAGTTCTGAAACTAAATAGTTTGTAGGAAAAAACAAGTTTACATGAAGGAAAACAAAAATGCTCAGCACTAACCAGTTAAAAAACCTGACCCAGTTTTCACCTACTGCAAAGGAGAAAAGCAAGAGAGGCTGAGCAATTCTACAGAAGCAACATACTGCAGAAGCCACAAATATTAGTAATTAATCATTTCTTCCTCAGATATTCTTTGGGAAGACTTTCAGACTGTCTTCTTTAAGAGACAAAAAGCAAACAGAATAAACCTGCAGGAAAACTGCTCTCCAAGAACAATCCGTTATCAAAAGATAAATTCAGAGAAGAATGTGCAAGTATATGACTGGTAGGCAGAAGTATTCAACTTGTGCTTCTGAATAATTAAGACTGCACATTTGTTTTAAGCTGGTGAAATACACCATGAATACTCCAGATTCTAGCTTAATTGGATAATACACAAAAATCTAATCTGCTTTCCATTTCTCAGGAGGGAGACGCCCAGCTACTAACTTTTTAGAACATAAGAAAATTCAGTGACTTAAGAATTTCTGTATTTTAGCCACACACTGGTAGCAGTTTGCTCTTGGTTACCTCTTTTATTTTCAACAGTTTTTACTTTGACAACACTAACAGATCATGCTTGATGAGCCTCTCACTCCACTAATCTCAYTTTCCCCACTAAGTAATTTTTGAAACTGCAGTATTTACCTTCTAGAGTAATACAATCCATAGTGAAAGCTCTGGCCAGTTGGGTAGATACCTCCATACTACGACAAATTAGCGTCTTTCCAAAAACATGTTTGAAGGCTTTGTCAAATCTTGGATTGTATCTCAGTTTGCTGATCATTGGTATAGCATCCTAAAAGAATGTGATTTTAGTGAGAACACTGCATTGACACAAACATTGCAAGTGCATTGCAACTAATTCATCACAGAATGTAAGAGCACCTCATCCTCCAAAAAYCTATCAAAAGTAGAAAAACAATATACCTTCAAGCTTAAGTCTCTGTTAAGTGTCTACTCTAAGTTTCAGCTAGAGATCTGCATCTCATTCACTGAAGACTAACATTTGGCTTCACAAACAATAAGCTTTTAGAATTAAGACTTCCAGAACTGTGTATATCACAATCTGTATACAGGATGTCAAATTCTGAACCCAAGTTACTGTATAATCTGAATAACTGCTTTGGAAATAAGCAGCTGCTTATGACTAGGTAAAAGGAAACACTAATTAAACATTCTCTAGATAAAGACATAAAACTGTATAGAAACCAGGCAAAAGCTTCTGCAATTTAAGCTTTAAAGACCAAAGCTGAGCTAAACTCCTTTAAGTCAACTTGGAGTTTGCAAAGAATCCCATCTAAGTATTAAACTGCCACTTAAGTTCAAAAACTGTGCTAAGTTGGCCATAAAAATATTTTCTTTTCTGTACTATTTTCCTGGTGAAGAACAGTACACAAACATTAATATTTTCACCAGTAAGACTCTCCTAAAATAAGTATACCATAAAAGTCTATTTTTATCTAAAAATCAACTTTTAAAGGATTTTTCCTACCATAATTGTTGTAGAAAGTCATTGCATTCATAAAATTCACTATTTCATTATCAAATAAAAGCAGATATTTTCTTGAAATATATTTCAGAAATACTTTAAACTGTTGCAGGTGAAAGGTTTACTTTTATTTCAAAAATGACTGGTATCAAATAACTTTGAGAAAGTGTAATGTCACAGTCATGGATGCTATCTTCAGCTTTTGTTGACAGCAGCTTAAAGCTTAAAGAAGCTTAAGCTTAAAGAAGTCACAATTTCATAATTGACATATTTATTGATGGTCAGGTTACAAGAAAATTCTGATTCCTTTAACTACCACTTATGTACCACTTAGAAGATATAAAGTTTCACTTTGAAGCAGCAAAACCTAGTGGGAAAGTAAATGTTTTTCTGTTAAGAGCTTTTAATATTGAGAAGTGACACATTAGAAATAGTATTYAATTACACACATTCAACATCAAGGAAAGTAGCAGGCAGTAAGCAGTAAACAATTCAAAACACGAAGCTTTGTATTTAGAGAGAGAATACAGAATGGTTCAAAGTGAACTCTAACTCACATTAGTCTCAGGATAAGCAGTATCTCTAACATCCAGCTTGTTGAGAGGCAAAAAGGTAACTTCTCCCGGAAGGTTCATTTTGTTAAATTCCATTAAGATTTTTGTACTGACCTCATCAGAATCCACAATGTGATAAAATAACCTAATTAGCAAGCCCAAGAAACAAGCAAAAACTTTACAGTGCTAGAAACTTYAGTATTTTCATGTATGGAACATTAAAAGCATGCAGGTATATTAAAGTAAATGCAACACAACTTTGTATTGATGTATCTCTTCAATTTCAAATGTTGCTGAACCTTTGAAAGATCAAGAAACAAGTACATTTTAATTTGTAAATCATGTTTCTAATTACTATAAAACATTTCATTCATCAACTGCGTTTATTTTTATATATATACACACACAAATATATATATAGTGAGAGAAACACTTTATTCATTTTCATTCAAATGAAATCAGCCAATAATTGCACATTGTACCATCTAGTCACAGAATAAGTACCGTAAGTGTAATCTTTTTTCCAGTACTTGCACAGCTTGCTTTGGTCCAGCATAAAATCYGTTCTCTATACACACTATTCAGCCGCCTTTGTTTACAGAGTTCGTTTTTAAATATTGCAGCACATGTGGCAAAAATAAAAGCTCTGTGTACAAGCAACAAATGGAGACCACAGAAATCTCCCCTTCTGATGACTGATAGTATGTTTCAGAGAATCAAATGAAATACGTGATCCATCCTTCACAAGTTCAACTGCAGTTTACTACTGCATTTTCCAAACCATAACAGAATTTTGAAAGAACTATGAAGTGCTTTAAAAAGTCTTGTTCACATAGAAACAGACATTTCAGAAGAGGGACATCACTTCAAATTGTAGTTCCATCAGCATTTCACCACCTCTGTCCTCATTCTGCCCTATGGCAACATCCACCACCCCACCAGACCCTCAACTTGCTTCATTAGAGGCCTACAAAGTCTGTACTGGCACACTATAGGGGATGGGAAGTAGAGGTCTAAAGAGCTCCACAAGTACCACTATCATCAAAACACAGAAAAACCCCACAGTCTGAGTGTTTACAGCACAGCCAGTGATTACAAAACAGGGATGGATGAGCCAAATACCAAAGGACTGTATTAAAAGGTGAAGACTTTCTCATAAAGGCAATAATACTAATATCAACCACTATTTAGTCATGARTTTAGAACAAAAATACTGAAAGGAATGAAAAACTGGGAATGGCAAAGGATCAATTTTCCTTCTGGGATAATATTCTCTGTGCTGCTGTCATCTCCATGACTGCAACATGCCTTGCTTAAGGCTATTTATTTTGAAATGTCAGATGGTGCAGGAAGTAGTAGACCACCTAACAGGCATTTCTAGAATATACATTACACACAGAGACTCATTAASTACTCATTATTTCTCAGACAGCTTTTAAATGGCAGTTCTTGACAGTCTGAGGCCTACCTTCACACAACACCTTCTAGTGTGGCAAGTAAACACTCCTATTGATTCGTACAGTTGCCTGCTGTAGGATTCTTCACCCTTGAACGTGCTGTCCACTTTATTCAATAGGTGTCTGCCAAGAGTTTAAGGTCGATTCCTAGAGACTGGGTCTGTTTTTACTTCCCCCCCCTCCTTTTKTTGAGATAAGATTAAGGATTAGTTTTTAAACGGGTAGGGTTCTTAGCTCCTTCTTAAAATTGTGAAGATTTTATGACAATACACTGWATGCACTTAGTTTCACAAAAGACAAAGAACAAGATTAAGAGAATAAAACTTTCAACAGGAACCTGTACTAGCAACTAAATTGTAATGTATGGACTACTGCAGATGCTTTAACAAGTAACACTGAAAAGCATGTAATTACCTGTTCCCTGCAGTAACTTCAACACAAGTGTAGAAAGCTGGTTCACATTCAAAATTATTCATCACAATGCCATGATAGCCATTTAGAACGTGTTGGTTTATGCCTTTTCGACGGAAGTGCTCCAAAACTTTGTTTATGCTGTCTATACCATTTAAAATGGCCTGTTAAGAGGGAAAGAAAAATCCATTCCATCTTCCACTTTATAAAAATGTTGGCCTTCATTATTTCCAAGTTCTTGCCGCGTAACCTAAGACTTTCTTAGAAATCGCTAGAAATCGCTAGAAATCGCTAGAAATCGCTAGAAATC
>NW_028186723.1:164465-179423 GCF_003343005.1 Rhea americana | reverse complement strand
CTAGAAATCTCTAGAAATCTCTAGAAATCGTCTGCACTTTAAGGTCTGTTAATTTTTAAGCAAAAAGAAAGTCAAAAGAAGTTTTATAAGTATTGTATTTCTACCTGCTCTCCTTGCACTTCAGTAACTTTAAGCTAACAAAATTCATTTCAAAATATCTCTAGAGCTATAAACATTTGAAAAATACASCTCAAAAGATTTGCCAATTTGTACTATGACACTAGGACTACAGCCAAATGAATTAATAGTCAAATCTTTCAGATAAAACTGACTTACCCTTTAAAAGTGGGAGGATGAGCTTCTACAAWGAATTCTGAAAGATACAAGGCATCTTACCTTTCCTGTTGCTGCTCTTAGAAGCTGCTGTTTCTTTTCTAGGTCTTCTCGCTTTGCGGCAAGAGCCTGTTGCTCTGCATTCTCTTCTCTCCACAGATAACTGCAAAACAAGAATAATTAAAGTATGCTAAATGAGAATTAAGTCTGAAGATAGCGTCTTCAAAGAATGCTAAATCTAATGGGAAGCTAAGTGCAGAAGTTCATACATGGCTACATTTAAAAACATACCTACATGCCATGTTAACAACTACACAGTTGGGGTCCTTCATATTTAAGTGAGATTCAGACATATTTCAATGAATTACTAACTTTCTTTCGCTCTGTAGTTCATCCTTTTTATTTTTCACTTCATAGTATTTTCTGTCCAGTTCTTCAACACGAGCCTTCACTTCATTAAGATCCTGGTCCAGTTTCTAATACAAAGAGAAAAAGCACTATGAAGCTACAGCGATGTTCAAAATCTTTTTATTCAGTATTATAATTACTGTTTAAAATTCAGAAGCAATCCCCACAACTTYCCACCAATTTGCAACATAAACTGTAAAAGCACTAAGAATGAATAGTTCTTTTCAAGTCAGCAGTAGGAAAGCAGAGTGGTAGGACTACAAGGCAGGCACAGAGCTGGAAAAAAAAATGGTGTGCTTCTAAGTGTTACAGTGAAATAGCTCACCRTAAGTCAGAATAAGAAACAATCAAAAAGAACTATCATATACATAACTACCAGGTGCAATTATGCTGTGATACATACAGCATCTGATAGGAACATGCATATTAGTCCTAAGTATCACGCTAATAGCCACATTGCTATTAGTCACAATTTTAGTTTGCTCATCAGTAGTACATACACTTTACCAAAGCCACTGTCTTAACTGTGTTTTTAAGCACCAGTCAATGCACAGTCATCTTTCCCTCACTCTTAGCATCCTTCATCTCTTTAAGCAGCTTTGGGCTAGCATGCAATTATACACAGCTAACTATAAAAATGTAAGAGGACTAGACATGCTCCTGTGTACAAGAAGTCTAGATGTGCTCTCAAAACAGTTAAGTTTTTTCAACAGTAACTTTGCAAGCTCTATATCAATTTTTCCTGAGTCACCTCCCCTTCAAATAATAAAAAGCTACATAACTTATAGTCTTATCATAAGCCAACATTAAGGGGAAAAGTAAGCCAAGATAAAGAAATCAAGGCATCTTCAAATTTATCTTTTCTACAGAAAAGATGGGAAAAGAGCAATACAATACCAATACAAGCAAATAGCCAGGATAAAAGCCAATTTTTTCTTCAGTCAACTCAAACTAACATGGGTTTCAGCCAAACAGCATATTATAAAAGAACACTTTCTCTTGTAATTCTTTCCTACAACTACATTACTAGATTTTGTCAGGTTGATTCTTGATTTCAGAAAACATATTACACAGCAGAGCCTAAGAATATCAACACATGCAGGGTAGCATTATTTGTACTCAATGTTCTCCTGATATAAATRCAAGGGATTTTCACCCATGGAGCTAACAAGAATGATGTTCTCAGACTATACTGCTACATTTGCAGTGTAAGAGCTGCTTCTAAGAACACAGAAGTTAAACACTAGAAATGATACAGATAATACCATTAAAGATGACTCAGATGTATCTGCTAAAACTGATTGGGACCCTATTCCTGGTCAGCTGTAGTTGTGGTGCAAAGGCACAGTGCTCCCAGCAGAATTTGAAAGATATTTGTTCTTATCTCCTTTATTCCCCAAACAGAGGAAAAATATCCAGCGTTCAATGCTATAAAACATAACATTTGTTATCTATATGAAATAGCTATGACAGCAACAAGGCAGCTGTGTCTCTCTTCCTGAAAATTCAKGCCAGACAACATTGTGGAAAGAACCATAAAGCAAGCAAAGAAAGGTCTGAGACAGTTCTTTAGAAGTTTTTATGCGCCTACGTTTTCAATAATACAATTTTAAAAGACTCCTCCCAACAAGAGAACCCTCTATCTCCATTTTAAGTAGACACTAAGAGCTTACTCAGATAAACTTATTTGAACAAACTGCCTTTAGCTCTTCCCTCAGATATCCTCAAAAGTAATAATCTGAAAACTTACACTATATTGTTCCAAATTCTTCTCCTTATTGGCCTCTGTATCCTCTAAATCCTTATGTATAGCTGCAATCTGTCGCTTCTTGTCATTGATGGCTTGATCCAGTGACTTCAGTTCTTTCTTTATCCACTTATCCCTTTCTTCTTTGGAAGTAAATTGGCTTCCTCGACCCTGTTTTGCATAGAGATCTGTTCTTTCCTGTGTTGCCTGGGCAAGTCTAGTTTGAGCAGGGGAAGATATAGCGTACATTATAAAGAAATTCTGAATTTACCTAGAGCAAGCATTAAAAATCACCATAAAAAACTGTCAGAAAGTATCAAGCTAGGCTTAAAGTGTCAACCAGTAGCAAAAAAAAAAAAAAAAAAGTATCATCCATTATAAACTACACAATCATGAGAAAAGACTAACCCCAGATTTTTTGATTAAGCTTAAGGAAAATTCTCTCCCTCCCCTCAAATCAGGAAAGCTTATTTTGCAAATCTTTAATATGTCTTCTTGCTGTTTGTTAGCCTTAGTGGCATACCAGTCTTTCAGCTTTTGTAACAAGATTCCTGAGAAACAGTCTTCTTTCTTACCACCTCTACCACAACAAGCAAAAATACTACTTGGTCACATTTAAAAAGTAACCTGAATATTGTTTCCCTAATACCAACCCTTTCCCAATCCCTTAGTATTAGAAGGGGCATCTCAGTAGGCCACCTGTGCGTCTCAATAGGCCACCCAATTCTCAGGCAGCAAATATAGTTCTGCATGTACTGTAGACTGTTCTGACAGTATCTCTATTTAACTCCCCACTAGGAAGTGACACAGACCTAGCAATTCCTCTCTCTTCTTTTTCTTTTACACTGTTGAATTTGGGCTCTGTTTCTGCTAACTCTTTCTGCTTCTCCTCAATTTTTTCAAGAAGCTTTTGCCTCTCCTTTAACAGTCTTTTCTGAAAGTGAAACAAAGTAAAGTTAGCCAGTACCAGAAACTAATATTATCAGACAAATACACATTTCTAAGGAGTATTTTAATTGTAAGAATGCAAGATACTTGTTTATCTCACTATCCTGCTTGATTGTTTAACCACCGTGGATTCAGTCACAATCAAGACAAAGAGGGATGACACAAACATTATTGAAAAGGTGTAGTTAAACAACACAAGTAAGGAATGTCAGCATAGGTCAAACAACCAAGCCCAAATTAAGAACCCTACAAAGAAAAAGCTCCTTCCCAACAATTCCRGTATTATATAACAAAATAGAGTAAGAGATGAGGATGACGGTAGGTGCTTTATTTTGCAACGTGTGATGGAATAAAGAAGCCTTCTTGTTAAGAGATTCTTCTTGTCTAAAACTTACAATAAACACACACTATCTTGTATTTATCACACTTTATACTTCACCTTTGTTACTTACTCTTTGTTCACTGTTGCCAGCTAATTCATCCTGCAGGTCCTTAGCCTTAAGCTCCAACTTAGTCCTCTGTTTAATCTGCTCCTGTCTTTCTGCACTAAGTTGTTCTTTCTCTTCTTTCATTGCTGAAATCTTAGTCTTCAGTTCTCGAACTTGCCGTTCTATTTCCTACACAAACATTGAGCAAGTAGTATCTTAGACACTGTATAAATACACCATAGTCAAGTCCAATGCATAGTTCAGTTATCTAAGAAAATAACTCCCAATAGAGAATTACCATGTAATCAGGATAAACTAAGTCTGATAAACTCTTCCAAACTTCAAAAAGAATGAAAGCATAGATTAGAATTTAAAATGTTTTCAAAGTTAACTGCTTAAGCTCAAAATGTAGGAACTCTTCTCATTTCAAGGTAATTATCTCCAGGATCTGTGTCTGAATTCAGATTTTAATCAAGTGTTCACACACACRCACAAAAAGAAGCAATCCAGAGAAAAGGACTAATACAGACAAGGTATATGTATCCCATTAAAATAAATAAATAAATAAAAGAGCCTCTTGAAAGAGTCCCTGTTACATATTTTTACCTCCATTTTATCTCTGGCATCTTGCTGTGCATCTCTTAGCTGTCTAGATTTCTCTCCACTTGTCTCTCGTTTGGCAGAAAGCTGTAGGRAAATAGAATAATTAGCAAGAGTTTCATAGAATGGTAAGGTTGGAAGGCACCTCTGGAGATCATCTAGTCCAACCCTCAGCATAGCCTCATACAGGGATTGAGCCCGAAAGTACTTTAGTAAACTTCTACTTTCAAAAGGAAAAAACCCAATGTGTTGTATTAGCCAAGGACATTGACAAAATTCTACCAAGGAAGGTAAGGAGATGTCTGCATAAAGCAGTTGAGAGTTCATTTTTTATTTCATAGGTAGACAAGATACTTCACCTCATCAAGCTTAGCCCGAGTTTCATTAAGCTCCTGATTATAAATTGTATATTCTAATGCTCTCCTCATTTTATCCCATTTCTGATACTGAGCTAGCTCTTCTTTCTCCTCTTCAAGAGTATGCAGTCGCTCTTCAATGTACTTCAACAGCTCATTGATCTTCTCCCGCTTGCCCTCTTTTAAAAAGATGAGACAGAACTTCTGTTAAACAGTAATAGGTTAAGAAGCTTTAGAGCTATGAGAAGTCGTTAACTATGGACCAACAATTACTCACATACAAAGAACTGATGTCCAGAATTTCCCCCCAAAAAACATCCCAGTATGATTAGCAAACTGCTAGTACTAGTTACACAAGAAAAATATGTATTTTCTTGGTTTACAAACATCATTACAGACACTACATAAATTGTAGCATTTAAGTAACAGTAAACAGTCTGGGGGCTATCCTATTAATCTAGCTAAAAAGGTTGCTTTCTTACTAAAAGAACATAACAAGTAATTTAWTAAACCTTTGAGATATGTTCACTCTATTTTTACCTGTCTCTTTCATTAGTGAAATACTCTCTTCTTTACGTTCATCATACACTCTGGTACCAGCTACTTCTCTCAACAACTTCAGTCTCTGAGAGTCAGGAG
Source organism: Rhea americana (assembly GCF_003343005.1). NCBI lineage: Eukaryota > Metazoa > Chordata > Aves > Rheiformes > Rheidae > Rhea > Rhea americana. The sequence goes on along the minus strand of NW_028186723.1, from coordinate 174,024 downwards.
CTGTGGCCATCTGGTTGATCTGAAAATTCAACACTTATAATTTCAGTATCCTGCTCTGGATATACAGATTACCATAAGAGATGAAAGACTGTGCTTTTTCCTCTATGCTTGCTTGCCTGAGGTTTTGGCAGGAAGATGAAGATTTCTAGTTTACACCATACTGTTCTTATGAGACAATAACTTTAGGAGAGCTACTATTCTGCTTACAATTCACTTTTGTTGGTTTTCAAGTGCTGCCAGTTATTGCTGAAACTCAGGATGCCAGTATTATGTAGACTGAAGATTCCATCAGCTCAAACTTATTTTCAGATAGAAGCCCAACCATGAGTTTAAGTTCTGCTGCTAAAACCACCTAGCTGAAAATTTTCCATTAACACTGTATCATTTTGCATCCATTAATCCAACACTACATCAGTCATACAATTAGAAGCTGAAGTAGAACTCCCTCTCCTTCAACAGAACTTCAGAGGCTGCGTACCTCTAGAAGTAGATAATCGCTTGCAATTYATATACTGCTTTTCATATTGTACATTTTGATTTCGTACTTGCTGCCACATACACTTATTTCCACTACAAAACACAGTGATTTTCCAGTTGGAGTTCTTCCTTCCAGGTGCCAAACTTCAGTTCTAAAGGAGTATTTATTTAGGTTATTAAACAGTTGAGAGACTGCATTTCTGGGTCAGCACTGCTGAACAAGTCCTCTTCAGGAAGGCTGCATTCCTCTTTTTGAATATGCCTTTCTAGAACCTTTGGGAGTCAACAGTTAAGTGTCTCCATCTTGTCCCACCCCTGTGATTCATTAGAAGTCATCACTGTTTTTTGTTTCCAGGTCTGGATGTCTTTTGAAATGGTTGGAGTCTTGAAGACCTGCTAATCTGCGTGCCATTGATACAGGCCATGCTGAGAACCCTTTCCCCACTGCATGTTCCTTTTGGTGCCTCCAATGTTCTCATTCTTTCTCTACAATTCTCTACAATTACTTTCCCACCTCATCTTAAAGACTTGTAAACCTAGGAATTTGCACTGGAAGAAACAGAACAACTAAGGCTTTTTATATTTAAATACAAAAGTATGTAATTGCAAAGATTATTTCTAAAAGTGTTTTCCGGAGTATCAACATTATTAGATATTAACCCATCATTCACTACATATACCACTGCAAGAGTATCATTTGCAAAAGCAGCATCTACAAGAACTATTCCAAACTAAAATAATTTGTTTTACTTTTGCAAAAGAATGAAAATCTGTCTTTCAAGAAACAGAACACTTTTGATAGTGATTTATTCTGCTCTGTGGGAAAAAAAAAAAAAAAAAAAAAACACTTACCTTTCCTTGTTTGACAATATAGTAGGGGTTACTGCGAGAAAATCCAGCACTTTCAAGAAGATTCATTACATCATTTTTCCTGAAAGTAGTATTTTGAATGTATTAAGAAAAAAAAAACAAAAAACTTACAGCTAATGACAGCTGCAAAAATACAATAAAGTATCACAATTGTAAATCAAATACTATAATCGCCATATGCAATACATACACCATTCAAAGAAGTTTCTTTATTTGTTAATAGCCAATTCTAAAATGAAATTAAAGATAGAAAACTATAGCATTGGAAAGAAATCAAAAATGAAGCACTCTGCAGCACAAAATGCAAATATAGATAAAGATACCACAACGAAGCATATGAAACAACTTAAATTTTGATAACTCTTGTATTTAAAAAAGCCCTGAAAAAAAATATAAGCAACTAAACAGCACACTGATGAATGGGATTAATCCATAAGCTCAAAGCCTGCTGCCTATTAYACAAGGACTGATGTCTTTGCTGTCAAACTACTTGTACTGCACATTATACAACTAAGTTACCAGCAATGCATAGCTAGCAAGGAAACTCATGAGAATTCATTTGTTTCAGACTAGAGAAAAAGTATTTTGYATGCCTAGAGTATTTTACAGTAATACTACTTAGCTCATTCAGGTAAGGAAAAGAAGTACCTACGTCACCATTTTCTTGTCTAGGAAATATTGGTCTTTCTTGGCTCCAATGACTCTGCGAAGTGAGACTTCCTCTTTATCAATCTTAAGAAAAGAAAACAAGCAAACTCCAATAAATTGAGCTGCTTGCACTAGATATATATATAACTAATCCAGAATGCTTATAGCACTTTCTACCAGACCTGACCCCACAGCAAAGTTAAAGTATTGAATATGTTTATAATACAAAGGTATTAGAGCCCCAAATTACTATTTGTTTTGGAAGCAGTGTATTCAACTTACTGGTAACCTGTTGTCTGAATTGTCAAAAATAATTTCCACGAAAGCTGAAATAACACGAGGACCTGTACCTTCCTGAGAAAGGAAAATATTTTGGTCAGAGACTTCCCTCTTTGGAAGGATTTTGAAAATAATTAACCTCTCCTTTCCCCTGACAAGCACACTTTCCACTTCCTTCCAAAGATTTGGGATTCATGATCTTCCATGTAAGCTTCAGTAAATACATTTTTATTTCTCAAAATCTTGGACAGACATCCACAGGCATGCATTAACTACCCATAATAGCATAATGCATTATTTTGTAACAACTTTTGTTGTCAAAGGAAAATGGGGGAAAAAATGTTTAAGGATGTTCCCAAAATAACTGTCTTAGAATATCCACATTCCTGCAATCTGACAAAGTTGTAGCAACAATCAAAAGCTCTAATTCTTTTTTCTTGTTATACATCTTCACTTACATGCAACAAAGCCAGTCGCTGCTCTGGGCGAAGATGACTGAATTCATCACTGAGGACAAACTGAATTGCTGTAATAAATAGCAACAAAAACAAGATTTGTTCTTTCCCGTACAGAGGATGCTTCTGTATCTCAAAACACACTTTATGTACAGGATAGTCACATCACTGTTAATACCTTATAATGGCTCCTCAAAAAAGCACACCTTAATCTGCTGGAGYTTGATGACTCAGCTTGGTTCACACTAGAATTTCTTCTTTAAAGAATTTGCATCATCGCTGGCCTACTAGTTCACTTCCTTATTAATTCATAGCCTTAGCAATTCCACACATGTAGCAGTTCATGAACTAGCAAAATTTCTTCTATAAAACACAGCTCAGCACACAGCTAGATCAAAAATGACACCAAAATACTTCAGTAACAATTGAAAATTCATATGTACTACCATCATAAAGGAGTCACTAACATCTTTGGCTAGCTTCTCTGCTCCTCTGCTGAAGCCTTCACCTCCCAGAAGACACAAGACAATCAAACTGTTAAAAGGTTGCATTTAAGCAAGTTATGCCATGCTTTGAGGGAACTGTCTTAGAATTTAGCCAGCAAGATGAATGTTTAAAGTAACTGCAAACTATGATCTCTTTGCAAGCTGGTGACTTCTAGAATCAGCTTCTTTTTGTAAATATTCTTTGCCATTTGAAAAACAAACAAAACTGAGAAGGCTCTTAATAAGAGAAGATAAATAGCAAGGAAAAAACAGATGAATATTGAACAGGTGCATTTAGACCTTTCTCCACCATTGTCAACTATCGACCAACCTGCCATTCCTAGTTAAGGAAGAAATTTTGATCAATGAACTTGTGGTTGGGGGTGGGGGGAACAAAAACAAACAGCTATATTACCAGCATCCCAATACTATCAAATAAAGCCCATGCTTACCATAGAAAAAGTTACTTTTTCCAGATCCGTTTCTTCCCACTGAAAATTAAAAGTAATACAGAACATAAAACAGCAGTTTAAATAAGTTTAACAATGGAATGTACATTGCAGTTTGCATATAAATACATGCAAGAGCAGAACCCAAACATAACACAGCTAGACAAAATAAAACCTCAAGAGTACAAGATGAGCTTAGCACACTGGTCACTTAGTCACTGCCTCTGAACAAGACAGAATGATTTCTTCCACAGTCAAACACACTATAACAACTTACAAACTACAGCAACAGTCCTCAGTCAGAATAATGGTTAAAACAATCTTATTTACTTCCATCATTCTATTTTTAATACTCATTTCTTGGTAGGATGAAACACTAGACCATAAAAACAATTCTTATGGTCCTAGTATCTTTTATACTTAACCAAAGGAAATCACGTCTGTAAATTTAGACTGATTGTGCACTGTATAAACTCCTTAATAATTCAGTCATGTTTTGTTTTTAAAAAGACTGGAAGTATCATCATTTTACACCTCAAAAGTTGCACTGCACTAACATACCTTAATTAGTGTTTACTCTGGTGTGTTTTAGAAAAGCACTGTCTTGTCTTCAAGATCAGTACCTCTTGTTTTAACTTTAAAATTGCTTGCTTTCTACAAGCAACAAGCATCCTTGGTTTTTCCTCCCGTCCTACTACCTGCTCTCTGCTTTAAGTATTAGTGTTCCTGCTGCCTGATCAGCACACCACTCCTCCTCTCCAGCATTCTCCATACATGAATGCAACAGAACCCAYTTTGCCAATAAACCAACTCTTCCACAATTGACATTCATAGAGAGCGTTTTATTTATCCTGCTCCAAATCCCATTCTTTCCTAAAATACCATAGGAATAATGCAGATATTAAAATCACGCTGTAAGTTTCTTACGAAACTGCTATTTTTTAAAAGGCAAACAATGGTAAAACAAGACCCCCACACACCCTTTATAAGCATTTATTTCTGGGTGAAGTCTTAGCTTCCATTAATGTAATAAAGCATATTGGGACATGCTGTTCAAGGATGCACAATATTTCCATTCTCAGAGCCAACCATGACTATCAATCTTTTTTGGGGGGAAAAAACTGATTGCTTTCTGTTGGGTCAGCAGCCTCAATCAAATTGCTGCAGTCACTAAATTCAATGAAAAYGAAAAGGTGGGAGTACACATCCATGAGCATAAAAAGGAAGAGGCACAGGAATAGTAGAGAACGTTCTGTTAAACTACATAGATATTACTACCAGTTTTCTCTGCAACGCCCTAGGGTAGCCAATGTGCTTACTTATCAAAAATGACCCCCCCCCCAACAACAGAGATCTCAACCCCAAACAAAAGCTCTCTGCCCTTGTTCCTGCAAGGATAGCCTTCAAGGTAGCTCAGCTGGTGCAGATGTCTACACATATGAAGGAGTTTACAACACTCAATTACTAAGACACAAGCATACTGTTGTCATAATAAAATTGAATGCTATCATTACTTTACTGTAAACAGAATGTACACCTGCTCTTTAAAATTGTCTTGTGGCAAGGTAGGCAATACAAATGAAGTATTGAAAGGTGGGAAGAATGTTAAAACACCATAAAGGACTCTAGGTTCAATGAAACAGTGTAACACTAGCTGGTGTTAGAAGTATCAAAACTTACCAATAACATTGTGTTTTGAACTGAATGGATCCACAATGGTTTGGTCTCTGTAGCTTCGAAACCCTTGAATAATTACCTAATTAACGGAAACGAGGTATTTAAACAAAAAGTTATCTGTTCTTACACAGTTTTTACAATATAAGACCTCATGAAATATTTAGATCAATTGTAATACACCCGATTTTTATTTTTTTATTTCAAACTTGTCTCAAAAGCAGCAACTTGCATCATAAGACTCTGTCCCTCACCTAATTATCACTTCAGGAGAACAGATTTTTCTCCYCACATCACATGAGATATTTATCTAGACCAAAGTATAATGAATAGGAGAATTCTGCAATAAAGTCGGTCTTTCTGCAATGGTATAAAACTATTTGGGAAAATGYATTTGAATCAATATTACATACAATAACAACAATGACATGTCTTTCTGGGGTCAGAATATAATTAGTTTCTTAACACAATCCACACACAAACAGCACAARAATTCAATGTACAAATTCGAAGTAGAACAATTACAGACTGCAAGAGTTATACCAGACTGTTTACCTATTTCACATTCAAGAAAGTCTCAGTTAATTGTGGTGTTTCTACTAAACAACTACAAGAAAAAAGTCTAAATATTAATAGGCTTACCAGCGTCAATATGAAGGAACACTACGTAAGTCTTCATCTTCTTCCATATCTACCATACATAGGTTACTTTTACACTTAAATGTTTACTGCTGCTTATCATTTGCATAGTATAGCACAAATATAGCAGCAGTAAACCCCTGAAGGGGAGGAGGGGGAAGAAATCTTCATTTCAGTTAATTCACTGCCTAAACGGGCATATACAAACCTACACATTTAGAGTCATGCAGCAAACTAATCTAGAAGCATGTCAAGTTTCAACTCTTTATTTCATAGTCATCTGAGGTTTGTCAGACCAAGTAATACACAACATATGGAGTGACTGTATCCCAATACTTTGGTTCYGCATAGCAGCAAAATTGATCCATCTTCCAGCATGCCTATTTCAGCATCGAGCAACTCTTTCCAGCTATCAAAGCTGTTCTGAAAGAATATACAATAGCTTTGCTCTGCTCTACTCAACAAAACATCTATCAGAAAGACACTACCTACATGAAGTTTTTGATGTTTGCTTACAAAAGGCCTAGAACTGATCTTTGTGTCCCCCCCCCCAGCTTTTCTCCATCAGAAAGAAAATGTTGTTAAAATAATGTCACCAGTATTTTAACTGTGACAGCTACTATGAAGAATGAAGGACAAGATTTGTTCAGAAATATATCCTAACACATTTTGCTGCCTTCCTAACATTATTATTGCTTAAGCTAGCAATGAAAAACCATTTACAATGCTCTGTCTGTAAGGCCAAGTCACTGCAGTACCATCATCATTTTCTGTATTTCTAAACCTGCCACCTCTTCTTTCTTCAAGTTTATAAATAGCGCATGTTGTAGAACATAAGCACAACAGTAGGTACCAGAGAAGTGCAAAGAACGAACAAAACAAAAAAACCTAGGACTAGAAAAAAATACTACAAACATATTAAAACAAGCTTTTCCTCTACTACAAAAAACTGAACTCTACATCTCAACAATTCAAGAAACAAATATTTTGAGGATCATATTTATATTCAGCAATGTTCTGATAGCATACACTAAACAAACAGTGGGAGATAACTCCATGCATAAAATTTACCAAACAAGAGACAGAGAGAACAAGATGCCCTTTCATTCAACAGAAGTTTGATCTTAGTCACTCCTCCCCACCACTTCTGCTTGATAGCTCATAATCAAGGAATATCACTGGAAACACCTGCTTGCTCTAGTAAATTAAATCTGTTTCTCCAATAGTGTGAAAATGTCATGCTAGACAGCGTGGGTTTATTAAACATTAAATACAACGCAACTCAAAGGCATTGACTAACCTTTATGGAAAGAACCATTCTCTCTCCTCTCAGATGCTGCACTTGCCTGGTTAAACCCTCTTTGCAAAATTATTCCATTACCAGAATATGAAGCTAAGGGTATGGATAGGCAGAAAAATATTGATGTTTGACCATCATAAATTAGATCTAGGCAACAGCAGCCATATTCTTTATTTTGGAAAAAGAAATACTCTGTCACATGCTGCAGTAGTTCATCCATCTTTTTTTTTTTTTTTTAACTGCAGGTGTTTGTGATCCCTTTTCTGCAGGCGAAAGACATTTCTTAGTCATCAGCATCAACTACAGTCATTGAAGTACCTGCAGTGTATTCAGATCTAAATCCAAGGCAACTGTGTTTGGAAAAAATTTAGAACTTCAGAATTTAATTTGCCAAGCAATAAGCAAGTTTAAGACAATGTACTAACTGAACAGGATCAGTCATTGCTGTGAACACAAACATTTCCCCCTAGGAGCCAGTCTGCCTCATGCTCCAAAAAGGAGCCTTTCATAATAAGTCAGCTCTGCCTCAGCATCAGTGGCTTTCAGAGAACAGCAGCAGCTGCAGAATTCTTACTCTGGTCCTGCAAGTAGTTCCAGRCCATAGCAACCACATTTACCCATGCTGGCTTATGAAAGAAAGAACACCACCACCCAAACAACACTGTTTGCTCATTCACCAGTTTTCAAAAGAAAATCAAAACAGCAAGAAATTTGGTTGCTAGTATTTTTCTAGTTTACCTCTAATACCCTAAAATTGATTGGATAGGAGTAATTTATCTACTTTATTCCCAAAGCAACCTGCAAGTCTCCACAAAAAGCTGAAAAAAAYCCCAAATGTTATTTCTTATTATTATACAGGCACAAGCTTTTGCCATCTACATACCTATGCAACACTTCAAAGCTGCAAGAGGCAAACACCACTTTTCCCCCAAATTTTTTCTAGGTGGTTTCTTGCATCATGCATCCTACACATTACAAGTCTTTTTCATTGCCTTGTACAGCCTCAAATCAAGGCTTAAATCATTTTCATCTTCAAAGTTTAGGGATGATTTTAGTTGCACCAGTAATTTTTATTTTATTTCTTCCTAATATCACCTTCATCCCCTTTATTCTCAGATTTGCATACTGTTATCCTCTTTCATTGCCCCTAGAACAGTGCCACTTATGGGCCACCTAAATTTCTTTTTCATATGAAACTCATTTCTTGTTTTCCCCAATTTGAGCTGCTTAACATAATTCCACATACAGCTTCACTACTACTAATTTTTGTGAAGTTCAAGCTTGTAGAACAAGAATTCTTATTCAACCATTTTAAAGCATGCACTTACAATGATACAGAGTGACTTACAAAACTATCAAGAGGCATCGGCAACACTTTGACACCCAAATGGCTTAAGAAAAAACTGTTCTTACATAGAAAACACCTTCAAACAGAATGAAATATTCTTCTTATTGAAGATAATTGTAGGGTGGCCAAATGTCAGATTGATTTTGAGTCCACTAAAAACCAGAAGACMTACCAATTTTATCTCAACAGGCATAGGTAGGGCTAAGAAAGCAGTCATAAAAATTAAAACTACGCTATGCAACATGAAAGACTGCAGGGATATACTATAGCAGTGGCATTAATGATAGCCTCAGTCTTGAAGACTATTTAGAAATGGACTGTGCACAGACTTTCTCTTTAACTGAACGTTCGCTGTAGTTTGCGTCTCRGGAGTGAGATGCATAACCAAAACGACCCACGTCCGGGGACCTCAATACAAGCAGTAACTCTCCTGGGAGAGGGGGGAATCAGAAGCACTTTGAGTTTAAACCTTAAGCGCAGGCACACTTCCTCACACCAATGCACACACAGATTAAAAACAAACAACAAACGCCTTAACAGCTGAAAGATGCCTCCTGACAGCCGAGGACAGCCCTTTTGTTTACATTCCCCGTGTGGGACGAGCCTCCCGGCCCAGGCTCAGCCAGGGTGGAGGGCCGGGACACCAGGGCTGCCCCGTCCGGAGGGTCCCCACGGAGCCCGTGGCAGAGCGGACGCCCCACAGCGCCTCCCCTCCCCAACCCCACCGCGCACGGCCAATGAATGAAACCGCCCGCAGGCGCCGGGGGAGAGGAGCCACCGCCAGCCCATGGGCGGAGGAGCCGTGTGGCAGCGCCGAGGGCCCTTCCCGGCGGCGAGGAACGCGGCCTCTCCCTGGGCAAGCGGCGCCCCACGCAAAGGCCGCGGCGCGCCGGGGCCTGGCCCTGCCGCCCGGCCCAGGCGGGGGAGCCCGGCGG
>NW_028186723.1:154200-164361 GCF_003343005.1 Rhea americana | reverse complement strand
GCCTCCTGCACCACTCAGCCCGCGCCTCACCGTCTCCTCCCGGCTCGGCTCGGCTCGGCGCCGCCGCCTCCCGCCCCCTCAGCTGCCCCCGGCTCCGCAGCGCCGCGCGGTGCAGCGCCCGCTCAGCTCACACAAACAAAATGGCGGTGGAGCCTCCCCTAACTCGTCCCGGCGCGAACCATTCCGCGCGGTCCCGAGGGGAGGAGCGGCTCGCGGGAGGCGCCTCTTCTGGGCCGGAGGAGGGAAATCACCAGGAAAAGCAGGAGTATTGTCTTTGAGAGGTGTCTGAAGTACCTGTCTGGCCTTCTCTAGGGGCTGTGACGGGGAGAAGAGGGCGGCGGAGTGACTACGTCGCCCCAGGGATCCCCCCGGGCAGTTGGGAAAAGTGGTTTCTCCCGCTGAGGGGCGGGTTGGGCGCCAAAGGCAAGTGTGAGCGGAGTGGACGGGGGGGGGGGCGCCGTGGGGCAGAGCGGGGCAGGCCGTGGGGGCGCTCTGGGGCGGGAAGGGGCCGTGGGCAGGAGGAGGCCATGGGGCGCTGTGGGGCGGGAAAGGAAGAGACCGGGGGGCGCTGTGGGGCGCGGGAAGGAGCAGGCCATGGGGCGCTGTGGGGCTCGCAGAGGAGTATAAATTGTATTCCTCCATGCAGGCGCCCCCGCAGGCAAGGCGCTTCAGTGCCTCCGTGGCCGTGCCCAGGCCCACCGCTGCCAGACACACAGAAAAAGCAAAAYGAAGAAAGAGAAATGCTAATTTTATTTTTAAGTGCTTTCAGTAACATTAATTTTAGGTGGTCCTGTGATGACAACAGTAAGGGCACAACGTTTCAGAGGAAATGCTGTTTTAAGTTTGGCAGTATGCCTTCAAAATGCAGCTGTAGTCAACGCCTCTGTACGTGCAATATAATGCCTGTAATGACCCTGTTAGCATGAGTAAAAATTAGATTTAAACAGGATTCTCAAGTTCCTTCCTCTCTTAAGAGTAATAGGTGGGTGAATTACTCTCTTTAACATGAAAATCTCCCCTGGACCTTGCCATTCTTAACAGCCATTTAATGAAATGGTTTTAGTAAAGGCCCATCAAGAGGCTATTGTAATAGATTTCCCTACACCTTTAAATAAATAGTTCATTGTTTCTTCAGAAAATACAGTGCTTGAAAAGCTTAAGTATGTAATAAATTGTTCTACTGAACACCTTTGAAAAGAAAATTTCCTTCCTGACTGTTCCCTTTGCTGTGCACTACTTAAAAYGCTTAGAGTGGGGGAAAACATTTTCTCCGTTTGCATTTTCGGAATTCCTTTCATTGCAGGATTTCAAGGAGTCTCACAACATTATTAAAATCCATGTTGTGTTAATATTTTACAGGTAAATAAATGGAATGGATCCATACATTCTAGACAAACTTGTAATTTTGAAAATCACTCAGTGAAGCCCTCGGAAATGAAGAAACAGCAGGATATTTGATGCATTTGAGATTGTTAGTATCACGTGACACAGTGAAGTTTGACCTCAGCTGAGAGACTACAGTGAAAGTGGAGGGGAGGCATTCAGAACTAGTTTCTGAGGGCAATAATAACCAAGAAACATTTTTAAATTGACAAATTTTAAAATGMATTCCTCTTCATCATCTGATTTTAGAGATATTGGGTGCCTTAAGTCACATTTTCAAGCTTTCTTTTGTAGCCACAAGGTCCAGAAACTTATTTTCACTTAATTATAAAATCCCAGAGCTAAGATATAAGCTTCCCCTGAGGAAGCGATTGAGGAACATAAGAGAGGTCATCAGCCACAGAAGATTTTCCTTTTCTCTTGATTGCTGCACTGACTTTATTGTACGTGGATGCACTGAGTCCTCTTGAAAACGCTGGCTCCAATCAAAGCACCAAGAGCCAGGACCCCATAACCTGGGAGCTCACCTTCTTTGGTGCCTCGAGCAGCTGGCTGCTATCAAGGCATAGCAATGAGTACATCAACCTCTGCATTACGACAGATGCAAGTACAGACCTGGGATCTTTTTTATCCACACACACTCATTTCCACTTGCGGATGAGCAGTATCCAACAACAGTATCCTGCAGCTGAGAAATGACTTCTCTGTGTACACAGCTGTGCACAGGCACTGGGTTATGTTTATTCATATGAATAAAATCATATCACGTTGATATTTCATCACAAAGCACCCTCCAGTGCCATTTGCTTAAAAAAGCATCAATCATATTCATTAAGGAATAGTGTGGCAACCAATAGTCTTGTTCAAAGAGTAGGGAGGTGTTGCAAATACATTTGCATCTCCCTACACACAGGTTTTGTCACATACCTTTTACTAACATTAACTGCGGCTTGTATCTGAGGGAGGGGACCGGTGGAGTGTGGCGGCTGCTTTGTAGACCACGCTGAAAATATACACCCAGCCCAAGGGCAATGTGTCTCCTTTATTCTGTCAAGCTGCCATTGCTATAGGCAGCTAGTAAAACGGCATATTTTATTCAGCACTTGCAAACATACAATCAGTGCTTGCTATGCATGGCATTTGCGTTAATGTATCTTCTCAATAGGTGCTGCAAAGCTTACATATTCTTTTCCATAGCCTTGTTTTATAGGCAGTATTTTCCTACAAATATACTATAACTAAATATTAACGTYAGAAAGGAGAAAGTGGGGACAGTAATTCATCGCGGCTTCATCAGCATGAGCATACATCAGTTATCGCTTTAATCAAGCTTAGTGGGAACATGTAGATGGAATTTAAATTTTCTATTTCCTTTCTGCTTTTCAAATAGTTATTTTTCTTTTGGAAAAAAAGCTTTTTAAACATAAAAAAGTAAATTGTATTGTTATCTCTTCTATTACCACTTTCAGTTGTGAACTAAAACACGTATAGACTGCTTTTCTTCATCAATGGTTGTAGTTACTAGGTATTGAAAGCCATATTTTTAAATGATTACAGAAATCACTAGGCTTCTCGACAACATCAGTCACTTGTGCTTCACCATTCAAAGTCCTTGCAGCAAAGGGCAGGGAAGGCGGACGGCAGCACTCTTGGGGCCACTTCTTGTTAATGCCGGTGTTACAGCAGGAGCTCAAGAGCGATCCTGGGGTCGGGGGGCTCTTTGCATGAGATGCTGCAGCCACCTGTATTCGAASAAGGCCTCTGCCTCCGAGCTGACAGGCTGAGCACACAGCTACCTGAAGGGCGAGCATCCTATCTTTCACTTGGGAAACAAAGGCAATGGAAAAGTGTCTTGCCTGAGGTTAAGCAGCGTAACTGTGAGCCAGCCAAGAATACCTCTAGTTCTCCCAAATTCCCCACGTAAAGCACTAATCCAAAGCCCATAAGGCAATACCTCATCCTCCTTTTTGAACTCAGTGGAAGTTACAGCAAGCGAAGGAGAGAAACCAGCTCGGTTCTCCTTCTCCAGGGACCTGGGAATGGGCTCCGCCCGAGGTGCTCCACTCTGCAGGCTTTCCAGGAGCAGGGATACTTATTCTGAAAAACATAAAAACATGCAAGTCAAAGAACTTTCCAAGAAAGCTGGCCTCCGGTCCGCGCCGTGAGCGGCTTGTTAGCTCTTCTTCGCCAGGCGGCTGCCCCGCATTTAYGACTGCCGGGGCAAGCGACCGGCAAACCTGTCAAGTTATGCCAAACACCCAGGTATTTCACACGGTCAGTCCTCTCTTCTTTTCAGGCTCTGTTTATATTCCCTTAAAACAACAGTCATGCAGTTTCTTTTCAAAAAAGCATGTTTTCCTAGTGCTTTATGAGCCTTTGCATGTGTAAAAGTAAACAATTATCATCGACTATCAGAGTACCCATGTGTAAAGAAACAGCATTTTAATAAAGCTAACACACTTGGCAAGAAGGGAGTGACAGGGTAAAACAATAGCAGCAAATAAATACTAAGAAAAGGTTGCTTTTGAAAAGATGTATTTGATTACGAATGAGTATGTTGCAGGTTTATTAAGGGAAAGTAGTTGTTCTGCTCATCATCTCTGAGCAGAGCCTCTTTATGAACAAAATGTGGTTGTGGTTGAATTAATTTAATTTGGTTCACTAATCGTATAAAACAAACCATTACACAAATGTGAAATTAAATAAATATCATAGCGATGATGCCAAACACGCGCGATGGATTTCTACCGGCAGATGGCGCAGGATGAAGCCCCAAGCAAGGCTAAGTTCGTATTTACGCAATAGGAAGAGGCCTTGTTTTAGCTGCAGAAGAATGGAAAACCTCTGTATTTTTATTCACTCTTATGAAACAAAGTGCTTTCTTACATTGGGAAATTTAGTGGAAGAAGTGGTTGCTGTTCATTTTAACCCTATTTTTATTTAACCACCAGGCAAGGAAAGGCCCCATCGCCAGCTTGCTGGGGTATTTGCRGAGCGAGGGATGCTCCCGTGCTTGCGGGCGCGTGGCCCGTCGGCGGTGCCGTTCCCGTGGAGCCCATCGCTCCCGCGGAGCCGCCGTGTTCCCGCAGGGCTCGGCGGCAGCCCAGCTGCCCGTGGGCCGGCGGAGGGGCCCCTCTCTCGCCCCCGGGGGCGCGCGGCTCCCAGCGGCACGGCTCCCAGCGGCACGGCTCCAGCCCCAGCCGCCCGCCGGCCCGGCCGGGACGCCGAGCAGCTTCCCCCGCGGCCACCTCCCGCTCCGTGGGGCGCCAGGGGCCCGGGCAGCTGCCAGCGGGCTGGGTCCGCGCAGGGACAGCCCGGAGGAGCACGGGGTCAACTGGTTCTTGTCAAAATGAATTATAAGCGAGCCCGACCTCTAAAGACCCGGCTAATCCCAAACTCCGGATGGACGATCGCCAGCTCAGCCAGCGACGCTGGCCCGGGAGATCAGCAGCTGAACTAGGCAGTTTTACTTCCAAAGAGGCTGCCTGTGTCAAGCGAGCAGCAAACACTGTGCTGGCAGCAGGAGAGCCGTGCGGACACAGACCCGCGCGTCCCGTCTGTGGAACTGGCTGCTGCTTCTGAAAACGTGTCTGCAGCAACACTTATTTTCCGGTGTTATAAAGAGCGGGTGAGGGACTGACGGGAATCAGTGGTGTCTTTCCAGGCCCCGGAGGTGTTGCCCAGCAGGTGATACCACTAGTGAGGCCACCCATCAGAGGGCAGCCTGAGCCAGAGGGACGCTTTGGAACCCGCTCAGGATTTTGGCGGAAACCTTAACGTCCACCCAGCACAGTGACGGACACCCGGACTGACACACTGCATCTGGATTTCACTCCCTCTTCGAGCTAGCCCACAGTAGCCTGCAAAGCCACATGCAAATGCGGTTTTCCAGTGCAGACACCGCAATCCGCCCTAAGAAAAGCCGGAGGGCTTTTGGCCAGGCGTTTCGCCGCTGCAGGGGTGAGCTGCCTTGCATGATGTTACCTGTAGCTGGGTGGCCGACAGCAAGTGTGAAATTTCCTTCTGGCCTTTGAAGAGCAAACGAAAGCAAAGATAACTTCCAGCTTTACCACAGAAAGGAAAACCACAGCCCCGGGAGTTATCTTGGATGTGTCTCCCCGTTGGCGCTAGTAGTTAACACTCAGCATTTTTCAGGCTTTTTCGAGATTGAGCCAGCAGCAACACGACGTCCTCGCCGGCAGACTTTGCTGGTGCAGCTTTTCACAGCTCAGTGCAGTTAATGGGTGGCTTTTCCTCTTTTCCAGCTCTCCGAGGAAGCATCCCGCTGATTTATTCAGCATGCTCTTGCAGAGCCCCATCACTGGTGGGAAGCACATCTTTATTTTGTACCAGCCCCTCAGCTGCACTGACCCTCAGATGCCGTTGAAATAAGGCTGCCTGGGGCAGCAAATCGTACGGGGCTGAAAGGCGCCTCTTCCAGACCACCCTGGTTTGCAGCGACCTGTGCGGCACGGGCTGCAGGGCACCGCCGTTCTCCCTCTTCCCCACCGGCGGCCCCCGACCCCTTCTCGCGAGCACGCCCGCCTCCGTCCGTCGTGCTGCCTGCCAGAAACCCAGCTGCTCCTCGCAGCTGGATTTAGTAAGCAGAGCCGTGTCAGTGCCTTAGCACTCGGTAGCGCGCAGATGTCTTGCCGCCCAGCCCAGGCGTCCCGGCTGCTTCCGGGCAGAGCGGCTGCTAAACCCCAGTGCTGGCGTAGAAAGGGCTGCCAGGTGGGTTTTGTTTTAACTAAGTAAAACGTTCTCTCCTAGGGGGGGAAAAATAAACCCTTTCTCATAACACGGAACATACTGCTTCACGAGCACAGAATAAATACACATAATAAATACATCGCAGTAATAGGATTTTGTGCCCAGGACATCCTTTGTGCGCGGGTCGGATGTGCATTGCAAACACAGGAACCAAGYCTTACTTATGCCTTTCTCCAAACCAGATCTGCATCGTTCCCCGGTGCAAGGCAGGGTGCAGAGGCCAGCAGATAACGCTTTCCTTGGAGGGAAAGTCTGGTCCGCTGCAGCAGCAAAACGCTTCTTGCACGAGCAGCGCCGTATCAGCAAAGCTCTGCTTCATGCCAGCGGATGGAAACATCTGCGGGAGAAAGGAGCTGCGCTGGGGAAAACGCTGTTTTGCTGGTGCAAGCCTTTACTAGTCGAGGCCCCTGCCCGGTCAGCTCGGTCAGTTGAGGTCTCACTCGTTGCCTTTATGCATTTGACAGCACAGCARTGTGGAGCGCAGGCTGCATCGCTTGCCCTGGAAAGCCAGAGGCAGACGCAGCGCCGATCCCAGCCCGCCAGACCCCCGCGTCTCCGTCAGCCGCAGCCCTTCCTCAGGGCAGCGCYGGCCCTGCTAGGGAGACCGCAGCACGAGGGCGAGAGCGTCCCTGGGAGCCACCAGAGCTCCGATCCCCGCTAGCAATCCTTGTCGGCTTGGCAGTCCTCTCGGGGCGCCTCCGGACAGCAGCTAACGGCCACGTTCCCGGCAACTGATTTTCCAGCTAACGTGACTGAACACCATCCCCCGTGCTCCCGCTCGAGCCCTAGCTGCCGTTCCGGGGCAGCAGCAACTGCAGCTCCGCTTAGAGCAAACGGTTCCTTAAAATAAGGATTTAAGGCCAGGATTCAGCCGGGGCCTGATCCAAAGCCCGTGGCGCTCAGCAGCCCTCCTCCCTTCCGCCGAGGTCAGCGGGCTCTGGATCAGGGCCTGGGGGCAGCTCGCAGTGTATGGGCAATTTAATAACTAGAGATGACTCATATCAAACGCTGTCTGCTTTACAAAGAAGTCTCAGAAAAGGAGCATCTCTCTGTGACAGAAATAAGCCACTATTCATTAAAATAAAGAGAGARAAGGGAGCCCATGCAAAACTACATTACCACGTCCCTGGGGAGCCCGGCGCCCAKTCCGATGAAAGGCGAGTGCCTTTGCTCACAGCAGCAGCCCAGTAAATCCGAGCCCGGAAGCCGGTCGTGCCGCAGACGCTGGAGGACGCTGTCGGCGTGCTCGGGGCTCGCACGGCTCCTAGCGCGGGGGGTCCTGCCGCGAGCAGCCAGGGACCTCAGCGGGGCGGGCGCCGCGGCCGCAGAGCCCCTCTCGCAGCGGGGCAGAGCCGAAGCGGGAGCCGAGCTGGAGCGGGACCCGGGCGCCCGGCYGGAGGCGGGAGAGGGCGAAAGGAACCGCTTTGGTGAGCCCTCGGTCACTTTGACCCCGCAGTCCTTGGAGTTCGGAGGCCGAAATAAACAGATGGAAATAACGGCACAGCTTACAGCACAGCTTTAAAACCAGGTAGGACTTTACAGCTGAGGCCCCGGTGTCAAAACTTCATTTGATTTGCTCTGATGACTCAACCTGTTTCGCAAGCCATTTTCATATTCCTTATTTAGCGAACTTACTCATGTCGCGGTGAAAGCCTACGATGTGATAAAGCCAAGGAACCGTAACGTGTGGCAGCAGTAACACCTCCCACGCCAAAAAATATCCTACTTCCATATCTAAGTGGCTCTTCACATTGGTTCCTGCCTTTTTTTTTTTTCTCCCCAGAGAAAGTGAGCTGGCTTCGTGTCTCCTTCCCAGTTAGCTGAGACCTGTGAAAAGTGGAGCTGCGAGGTCAAATTCATCCTGCCTGGTGCTCCGTTTTCTTTCACTGTGTTACACAGCACATTTGGTCCTTGACTTCCCAACAAGGCAAGTGTTATTTTTAACATACAAACACCAATGCCTGCAGATTGCCTTCTTCATTCAGACTTTGTCTCCTGGGGGAGGGGGGGGAAGTAGCCCTCCATCAGAAATCACTAACGTGGGTCACTGAGCACCTTGGTATGATCTCCTAGGTGATGGATCAGGGATGGTGAATTTTACAGGGATTTTACTAGTCAGGTTCAAGTCTCTATCCCCTGTCCATGTTGCCTGAAGCGAAGACGTACAAAGCATGAGTTTAGGCGCATTCAAAGGAAAGATTTTGCCACAAGATATTTGCTGCCTTTTGAAAGTCCCCCTTCACCAGGAGCACAGGAGGGGTCTTTGTTACCTGACACAAAGCCCACCAGGCAGCGCACGGACTAAAAGACCAGGTACCACATAGGGACCAAAAATACTCCTCATATCTCTTCGCCCTCTGATTTGCGGTCATGCAGACATTCATTCTTTGCGGCAGGTTTCGGAGGCGTTGGTTTGACTGGGAGGCAGAAGGAAAGGTAGCCTGTGCAACCCAGAGACAACGGCCGGGAAGCAGCCCTTGCAACACGACTTTTGTCGTTTTGAGGCTAAAGTTTGTGAGGCTAAAATTGTGGACCAAAGGCTACGCGGCACCGACACGGCTTGGTGCATGCTCCTGCTGGCATCAGAGCTGGCTCCTGGCCAGCACTGAGGAGCCCAGGACACGAGGGCTGCACCACCAGAAGTGCCAGTGGAGTGGGGCCTCAGGTCCCCAAACAGCCCTGAACCACAGGCAGCAGAGCCTGCAAAAGCCCCTTTTCTATGATGATTCTTCTCTTCTTTGGATTCAGATATCCTAAAAGAGAAGTTCCAGCAAAGCTTTGCCTGAATTTCCAGCATTCATGGTACCTTTCCTGCACTTGTTTTTCTGATGTCTAACAACATCCTGCTTCAAGCCTTCCCCTTGTTACAGCTAGTGGGTCTCTATTTTCCATCAAATCTATCAGAAGTTTTCGAGATTTCTACTCCCCTGCCAAGTCTAGCTGGCCAATGGACACAGGCGTGTGGACTGTGCCAGTTCGACCACTATCAATGTTATCAGCTCTGATCCTTCAGCTTTGACATTCCCCATACACCTAGGATTGCAGCCATCCACATGATCTGAACTTCCATTTTTGGGCCTGACCTACCCAAAACCTAAGCCCAAGTGGGCTATGAAAGCCCCCCCCCYCCAAGTCCCCTGTTGTACTCAGTCAGGTGGCTTCCCTCAGCACAGCCCACAAAACATTGCCAGGGATGTTTTTGCCCCYGGGTAGGAGGTAGCTGTGTGTGCTGCTGCCTGGGAGATGGGACGCGTGAGCTTTCACCCCCACGGGGGGGCAAAGCTCACGCGTCCCATCTCCCAGATAAGTGCCATGCTCATTTGTCCCACTGGACCCCCTCATATCCACTTTCAAGTGCACAGCATCTTTCTGGCCACTGCAATGTCTTCTCAGAAAGGTGGCAACTGCTGCGCTGCCCSCAGGGAGAGCTGAGCCGGAGGGTGAGAGCTCACGTTAGCTGCAAAACAGCAAAACAGGCCTCAGCAGGAGTGTGGGAGCACCTCCCACCGGGTCATCCGTGTGCTGCTCTGCCGGGGCTGCTGGGGCTCCTGCAGCTCCCCGTGGCCCAGGAGGGCTGCAGGTGGGACCCAGCACCACGCCTGCCCAAGCAGGGGGCATTACGCCGGGGCAGGAGCGCACTCCGCACGCTTGCGCGCCCGCGCAGGACAGCAAGCCCTCTCCGAGCCGCCTCAGGGCTCTGGACCTGAGCCTACATCTTTTGCTGAATCCTCCCTCTGCTGACGCTCCTCCTCACCACCACCACCTGGTGCTAGAGACAGGGATCAGAGCCACCCTCCCAAAACAGAGCCGCTACCTACCTTCCCCGCTAAGTACCTGGCTGCTCCACCCGGCCTTGGTCTTTCCCAGCTAGTGTCTCTACCCACGTGAACAGCCAAACTTGGCAAGAGCAGCAGCCTCTCCGTTAAGCCCTCCAGCCTGCTGCCACGTCACCGCTACAGCACATCGCCGCCTCTTCGGGGAGCTCAGCCCCTCGTCCTTCACCTGCAA
>NW_028186723.1:111125-153987 GCF_003343005.1 Rhea americana | reverse complement strand
GCGTGCTGCCCGCAGAGGAGGTCCACACGCTGCAGGGAGAGCGGCCGGCTGCCGCTGGCCGAGGCTGCAGGTCCCCGGGCCAGGACGTGGCCCCGCTCCTGGCACGAGCCCAGCAGCTAAGAGGGACCGAGGGGCTTTCCCTGAGGGATGCCATTCCCTCCAGAACCCCGCGTGATAATGCTTTTTAACSTGCCAGCTCGGAAGAGCAGCTTACGATGCTGGCACCTTGCACGAGGGAGCCAGCGGAGCGTCCCCAGAGGAGCTGCTCCGCGGGCCCCGTCCCCCTGCCGCCCGCGCCAGGAAGCGGGGGCCGGACCTGCTTCAGATTTTCATCTTCGGCGAGACGGTAAACCTTGCATGAATCAAAACTGAAGCGGCCGCTCGCCTGCCGGGAAGTGACGCCACCATGACTCACGTCATGCTGGTTTAAAAAAAAAAATCAAATTGAATTAAAAAAAATAAAATAAAAAAGCCCCCCTCGCCCCGCAGAGGCGCACCGCGGCGCTGCCCTCCCCTCGCCCCGCTTGGGCCACGGCCCTTCTCCCACTGCGGGCGCCCCGGAGCGCGGGCGCAGCCCCGGCCCGCTCCAGGCACAACGCGCGGCCTCCTGCTCCGGACGGGTTTTCCCCTTCCTTTATTATTATTATTATTATTTTTTACACTCCATAAAAACCGTCACAGGTTTTCTTTCACATTCACGAGATCGTCTGGAAATTATTGCCGTTTCCCACACATATTACATATAAAAATAAAAAGGTCGAGAGACAGAGCGGCGCATCCTGAGCTCCCGCAGACGCGGCACGAGAGCGAGGAAGGGGTTTCCGCGCGGGGGGCSGCGCGCGCGGAGCGAGCCACGAGACGGGAGCGAGCGCGCTCTGCCACGCACGTTACACGCGGCCGAAACGCTGCGGGGGAGCCAGGAGCGGAGACGGCTTGGAGCCGCCCTCAGTGGGGGGGGTTTTGGTGTAAAATCCCGCAGTTACAGTGTCACCTGATGGGGAGTAACTTGGACGAGGCCAGCGGAGACGTCCGGGTACTCCAGGGCTGTTCTCAGACGGGAACACAACCGCTCAGCAGAGCRGCCCCAGAGCATCGCTTAAGCCTCCCTGCTTCAGTTAAAAGCGCCTCCAGTCCCAAGGCAAACGCAGAAGTACACGAAATGCCCCCTCCGCCTGGCTCGGCCTTGGCRCCTCGCGGGCGCTGCCGGCTGCTCCAGAGGAGGCAGCAGGGCGGAGGGGATTTTCACGTGGCGTGCAGCAGCGTCCTGGGAAAGGAGCTCCCTGCTGCCGGCCCTCTGCTCCCTCCCCGAAACACCCAGGCGGGGAGAAAGCTGGAGAAAAAGCAAAACGGCTATTGGCTCGCACCCCCTCCGAAGTGTCAAGGGTTGTGCTTTGCRTTTTGCTCTTCCCTGTTGCTGCCATTTATTGCTTGAAACTTTAAATAAGTTCTTAAAAAAAAAAAGAAAGAAAGAAAGAGGGAAGAGATGGGGACTGAGAACACACTGAAGGGATCTCTCACTGCTCCAGAAGAATCTGGAAACACAGTAGTGGGTGCACACGCTGTGGATAAAAACCTAGAAAAGCACTTCTTTGTCACTTTTAAAAAAAGGATGTTAACAGTTCAGAAAACCTGCCCCATGTATGGCACTCGGATCTTACAGTCAGCGCACGCATAGAGCAACTGCCACCCGCGATGACTGCTCTGTCTCAGACGAAGTCCATGAGGTTTCTCTATTGCACGTTCATGAAATGTTCAAATAGGAGTCACAGTTAGGATCAGAGGACTGCATGAGCTCCGGTTCCTGGCGGGTTCAGCAGGATGAAGATGCGGTCATCGGGCTAAGTTTCAGCTGATGGACAGGAGAGTGGATGGGCACAGAACTCAAGACTGAGGTAGGAAAGGCRAAACATGAGCCTTCAAAATTTTTGCCTAATGTCAGTTCTTCCGCAAAGAAGGACACAGCTTCTCTTTTGCATGAGGCAACAGGGGGGCTGGGAGTGGAAGACAAGATCTCTGACTCGTACTGTAGTAACTGGCCCATGAAACCAAAGTTTGGTGAGATCAGACTCCGACGTTGCTTGACGTAATCGAAGGCCTCCTCCAGGCGGAGCTTCTTCGTTTTCATGAGATACGCCATGCAGATGGTGGGAGAGCGTGAAATCCCAGCTTCGCAGTGTACCAGGATCTTGCCCCCTGCTCGCCTGACATGATCTAGGGAAAAAAAAAGTACACATTGTGGATGTCAGTTTGATGTGTCCTTTCCATCCCCAAGGGACAYATGCCCAGTGCTGGAGGTGCAATACAGCACACAGCCAGTCCATTGCTCTTCTATCGGCACCAAGGATAACATGGAGAGAAAAGAGAAAGGGGACAAAACCAAAACCAAGGTGGACCTGAGTTGCAGATGACACTTTGGCTCAGGATCTGTGCATCCTGACTTGGTTCTACTCCTGTTTTTGTGAAAGTCCTTCCCCATCTCCCTCTGACCTGCGTATTTCTCCCTTGGAGCAATTCACTTTTTGGAGCGTTGAGACACGAACATCAGGTACGTGGGCAACACTTCTGTTTGCTGTGCCCGGGGCTCAAAGGGCAGCCCTGAGCCCAGCCAGCCCTCCTGCGATCAGGGACTTCAGAGGCGAGAGCTGCCGGACTGGCTGTCCCCCATCAGCTTTGCTCAAATCCCCCCCTTTTTCTGCAAGGCGCGGACCTCGCTGGCTGCTTGGCGGGCTAACCGCGAGCRGCCGTGCCAGGAGCTGTGCCCTGGGCGGGCGCCCGGGATGCCGAGCTYGCTCCCCTACCCTCGCCACGAAGCGCACAAGGACTCGCAGGCAGCTGCTAATTACAGCCTGGGCAAAGCACGGTCAGACTTAAGTCGGATATAAAAGGCTTATGCAAAGCACYCGTTTTACACACGAGGAGCCGCTGCGGTTACTCACACAACACAATGATTGTTGTTAGATTAAAGAGAACGGGCTTAAAATAAGTCCTTTCCGCACAAAAATACAGTGCAAAAATAGATGTTCTCTGGTCTCTTGCCTTGAGCAAGATGTTCAAGCTCCAATTTACGGAGCAGTGGGCTGAGTGCGGTGCTCACTGCACGGTGCTAAGTGACACGGAGCCGAGCAAGTTATCATTTGCCTGTCTTTGATTGTGTGCTGGGGGGCCGGTGCCACCATGGCCAGTTAAATATAACTGCTGCCCAAAATAAGGCAGGCATGGATTTGAGTCATCCCCAGCATCCACACCACACAGCCAGTTTCAAAAGAAAAAGTGAAAACTGAAACCATCCTCAGCATTTTTGGGAGATTTCCAAGTGACTCAACGATTATCAGAAGGGGATGAGGACAGGACAGAAAACTCCTGTGAACTGCCGTTTCCCTGAAAACTGAAAAAAGCCCTTTACCAGGAAGGGAAAGGGCWGAGACCACCTGTGAGTCAACAGGCGTTTTGCCATTTCCCCTACAGCATAGACGGTCTCGAAGCCAGCTGAGTGGTGGCTCCAGGGGGCAGTACCTGCCTTTATATCCTGGGTGGCCCTCGCCCACCTTCCTGGACAGCGGCCCCACCGACATACAGAAAAATAACATGTCCCTCCACCCAGTATGGCTCTCAAATTACCATGAAGGTCCAGAAATTTGTTAGGAAACCTCTTTTATTAAGAGCAGTAGTAAAAACCTGCTTTCCCTTCCACTACAGCCCTTRGTTTGCATCTTGCTTATTTGAATTTTCAGATTTTAACTGCAGTGATGCAAGACYGGACACTCAGTTACCCCAACATTATTTCCAGTGACCCTGCATGAAGGGGACCAGAGAAAGCCACCAGCTACTCCCGGGTTCRATTGCTCCGAGCCACACAGCACCACGCACACCTGCAGCACAGTTACTCAAGCCCCTTCATTCCTACAGGGGAATCATCCCCCAGCTTGTCTTCCTCCTGCACCCATTGCAAAGGCTTTCCGGGCGAGCACGGCTCCGGGATGCTGGCTGGAAGGAACCGCTGAAGCCCGAAGCAGACTTTGGGGAGCCCTCAGCGATCCCGGGAGTCTGCCGGAGGGTTCGGTGCACCTACCGATGAAGTCGATGGCCTCCTGGAAGTGCGAGCTGATGTCCGCCGTGTGGCTGTCCTCCACCGGGATCCACTTGTAGCAATACTGGTCTTGAAAGGACTCCGAGCTCTTCCGGGAGACGTTGAGCAGGGCGGTGATGTGCAGGTTGGCGAGGAACTCGCACTTGGAAGCGTGGTAGGCGCTGCCGAGGTAGAGGAAAGGCAGGATTTCCACCGGACCACCCTGGAAGAGAAGGAGCGCGTAACTCGGAGGGTTCCCTGCCCTCGGCACTGCCACCGGCCACGTCACTCGTGCCGCGCACACACGTAATCTCGGTTCCTCCTTTCTCAAAGCGAGAGGAGGCTGGATGACAAAACCGCACACACACACAGAAAGGAAATTAAAAAAAAAGCGTCACCGCCCAGCACCGGCATTTCAGAGCTGTCAGGTAACTTTCCATGATGCGCCCGGGCGCTGCGGCGGCTCCCCCAACGCGAGGCACCGGCTCTCGCGGTCGTGCRTGCCGGGGAGCCACGGCAGCCCGGGGGCTCCCCGGTGCCGGAAGCGCCACGCTGCCGCCTCCGGCGTGGGGACTTCCCGGGGGAAAGCCCACGCCGCCGCGGGGCTCGGCCGCGGCTCCCGGGCCGGCTGGTGCCGTGCRGGAAGCGGTGCCCCGGCACCCACCTGGTCGTACGCCGGCTTGTGGGGGGCGCGCGGCTGCTCGCAGGGGCTGGCGACGTTCCTCTCCATTTCGTTTCTCTCCAGGGAAATGAGTTTTCCATCCACACAGCACTCGGGATATTGCGAATTAAAGGTTTCATAGCCACCTAGGGAAGCAGAGAAAAAGCAACACAAATGTCRGCGTTTCCAAAAACCAGCTTCAGCGAAGCGGAGGAGCAATGAAACTGCAGCGCCCRCAATGAAGCACGATAGCAGCTCAAGGGGATCAGCCCCTGGGGGTTAATGAATAACATGCCCTTTGGGAAGCCTGTTTGCTTAAAAGGCGTCGGGCGCCCAAGGAAAACCTCTGACAGCTGACAATTATTAACTTGCTAAAAGCCGATGGAGACTGATTAAAACCGGTAGCGAATGTTAATCTGTCGAGTCTAGCAAATGTTAACTYCAGCACAGTGGGGACCAACCTCTCTCCTTCATATTTTATATATGAGTGTTAGTGCTAGTATTTGAGACAGATTTTTATGTACACTGTCCATCCTCTTTAAATCTCTTATTACTATGTACACATGACAACGTAAAAAATGTTTACTTGCATTTTTGAATGAACAGAGGCACAAGAGGGGATGCTTGCAAAGRTGTCGTTAATCACCACGATGCACGAGACAGCAAGTTAATGAAGACAGCCCCACCRAAACCAATCTCTTAAATAACAGCTACAAAACTTGATGAAACCCCGCGACAGCGCTTGACAAGCGAATAGCCCCACGTGAGCTATTCCGCACGGCTAAGTACCRCGACCGTTACGTTCGGCGCATGGCTAATGAAAAGGAATTAATCCTGTTATTACACTGTTGCTCAAAGTTTGTCGTCAGCTGAGTTGTCGCCTGTTTCCCACCCGGGAAAATGCCGCCCAGAAGTGCGTGATCTCCAAAGCGAACGTGAATCAGCCGGGGAGCCCCCGCAGCCCGGAAAACTCATCTGGGCGCCGCGTGTCCGCCCCCCGTGAGTCTTCACGGCGAAAGCGAACGGCAAAAGCACCTGTGGTCGTCGGAGCGGGGCCTCGAGTAAACAAGGCTCTGAAAGCAAAACGCTTCCACCCGATCCACTAATCTGCGACAAGCAGCCCCCCCCGTTACGAGGGAAGGCATCAAAACGGAGGGAGCGCAGAAGGCCCGGGCGACGCCGCAGGGACCGCCGGGCTGCCCCGGCACGGCCACTCGGCCGGCTGGGCTCCGCGACGCCTGAGCGGACGCTCAGAGCCTCGCGGCGGGTGCCCGCGCCGCCGTCGCGCGGCCTGATCCAAAGCCCGCTGAACGTAACGGGAGGTTTTTTCCGTGACCGAGGCCGGGAGGCGCCTCTGCGGGCACCTGGCGCGCGGCACCCGTGCCCGTGCCCGCCCCGGGGCTGCTAGCTGGCTCGCCCCGGCGCCAGCCGGCGGGTCAGGCGGCAACGGGGCACACGGGAAAGGACACTTCGGGGGTTAATAAATCAATGTGCTGTGAAGAGCMAACAAACATTACAAGCTCTCCAGACTCCTCTGCTGCCTTGATCCCAAGCTGCCTTTCCTGGGCTGGGCTCCTAAATCCCTGTGTTTTTGAATAGTTGACATTATCTTCCCCCTCCCCACAACCTCCACCATCTCACGGGAAAAATACGTAGAGTTTATGTAAATAGCCACCATCTCCATTCATGCCCTGTGTTGCTGTTTTCACTCTTGAATGAACACACGAGTCTGAGCCAAATCAGCGTGTGTGTTCGCACACACACGGCTGCCTCGCGTCTCCGGGGCAGCTTCTGCAGGCAGTTGGTGGATGGTTAATCACAAGCCTTGGGGATCAGGATATTTGCAGGCCATCCTTGCGGTGAGTCATCTTCTCATCCYAGCCTCCAGCAAGCTCCACTCTTCCCCCTCCCCACTCAACCTAGCTTCCCRGAGGTCATTTCTGCAAATACCGGATTGCTCATCGCACTGAAAGCCGGGTTCGGATTTGCTTTTAATCAATAAATAACAAATCCTTGCCTTGCTCACATGCTGCCCCCCTGCATTTCCTGGGGACAACCACCTCCACTCCAGAGCCAGCAGCTCCTCCTGGCTCCCTGACATTGAGGGACAACACAGATGTAACTGGGAGCCTCAGGGAGTTTTTCTCCTTTTGCAGAGGAAGAAATAGAGCTGGGCACCATGAGCCATCACACATCGGACAGTGAAAGCTGTGCTAAGGCAGCCCACAGGGGCTTGCTSTGGCCGYGGCCCCAGGCAACCAGYGGCGCTGCCCCCCAAGTCGCGGCCCCTCAGACCGCGCCGGCTCCCTGACGGTGCTGYGGGGCCTGATCCTGCAGCCACCAGYGCTTCCCACAAAGCAGAGGGCACTGAGGCAGGAAAGGAAGAACGTCCCCAGCCACTAAGTAAGGGGAAGTCTTTTTTAACCCCCCCCCTTCAAATCGACAGGTTTTCAAGTAAGATACTTTGCAATAAACAAAAAGATAAGAAAAGTAGAGACTACATTAAAATTCTACCTCAGATAAACTGCTCCCAGCCACAGGCACCACTTCAAAGAGCAGGGCCAGTACACTCGGAGGAGGAAGATCTTGTGGCTAAACGAATAGGCTGAGAGTCAGCAGAGCTTAGTTCAGTCTCTGGTTTGCCATGCACTTCTCAGTGTGCCCTTAGGGGTGCTACCTCAGCCTGAGCTTAAAGGGGTCCTTAAGGATCCACCTGGCCCAGCACGCTGCAGCTCTCCCTGCCCTGGTCCTTGGGGGTGGCTGCAGCACCCTGGCATTACTCCCRGGGACAGGGCACAGGCTCGGCAGATCGGAGGAAAAAAAAGGCCTGGTATGAGCTTAATAAAAGTGCCTTAATCTGGCCCATGAGGAAACCTACCGAGTTTATTCAAGAAACTTCGCCTGATTTTCTCCTCCATTTGTGACCTCCTCATGACCCACAGATCTGGGGAGGGCAGCTTTTTTTGCCAGCTCCCCCTTCAAGCAGCCCCAGCATAYAGATCCAGGGGGTCCGGCAGCTCTCTCGCCGAGGGGGAAGGTGAGCAGCTGGAAACCAGTGAGGGCAAAGGGACAAGGGAGCTGCCAGGCGAAATGCAGGGCCCGGGAAGAGAAAAGGGCAGGCTGCTCTTTTTTATTGATTTATTAGCCCCGCGTTGCGCGAAAGGGAAAGMAAAAACCCGCAATCAGGAGACTACAGAAACACGTTTCAGGGGAGAAGGGGGGGGGGATTTTTACCCCCAGCAAGCCCTAGAGGAGCTCAATACACCCGATGGAGACAAACCTCCATCCGCGGTGGAGGCACCGGCTGCGCTGCCCCCGGGTTTCRGGCGCCCAGCGCGGGCTGCCCCGACGGCGCGGCCGAGAGCAGGCGCCCGGCGCTCCCCGTGGCGGCRGGGCGGCCTAGCCCATCCGCCGCGGCTGATGTTACCTTCCGCGCAGCCCCGACGTCTCGTTTCCCCCCTCCCACCTCGATAACCGGCAACTCTCGTCCTTCTTCCCTAATATTCTTTGCTTTTCATCAGCCTCTTAACCGCGCGGCAGGGTGAGCGGAAAGGCATTTCGGCTCAGCCCGCAGAGTCTATCCGGGATTTATTTCCAGTGGGTGGAAGAGAAGCGAAATCCCGGCGTCACCTCCCTGCCCTCCACCCGCAATAATCAGTTTAACGCGCGGCGCGGCGGTCCGGCGCGCTTGCGGCCGCGCTTCCCTCGCTGCAGCCTCCGCGGCCGCGGCCCGGCCGCGCTCCCCGCCGCGCCTCTCACCTTTCAGGAAGCAGACCCTGGCGCCGGCCTCCGGCAGGCTGGACAGCAGGGCGTTGAGGACGATCTGCGCCGTGCTGTCCTTCTTCAGCTTCTGCCAGTGCCCCGTGCCCTGGTCCAGCACCACGACGGCCGCCAGGCGGGCCGCCTCCGCCGCCCCCTCGCCGCCCGGCAGCAGCCGGGCGCGGGCCGCCGCGTCGGGCACCACGAAGTGGAGGGGCACGGGCCCGCCGCGGGCCCGCCGCATCACCACCGAGTTGAGGTTGACGTTGAGGGAGCCGCGGAGGCAGGAGGCCGAGTAGGACAGGTAGGGCCGGCAGTCCAGCACCAGGCAGCGGGAGGGCTCCTTCCGCAGGAGCTTCCTCAGCTGGCGGCAGTCGAGGGACGTGACTTTCATGCTGGCCGCGGGGCGCGACAGCTGCGGGCGGGCGCAGCAGAGGGGCTCTCCGGCCGGCGCCGGGGCCGGGGCCAGGGCAGGAGTCGGGGCCGGCGCGGGGCGACAGGCCGGCGCCCGGCGAGGCAGCGTCCCGGAGCCGGCGGCGCGGGTGCGGGACGGCCGAGGCTCCACGGGGACGCGCCGCGCCGCGCTCGCCGAGGCAGGGAATCCCGGCCGCCGCCGCGGGGCATTTATATGAATGGGAGGCCGGGCCCTGACGACACTGCCCAAATAAGGCGAGTGACGCGCCCGCGCTCCAAATATGGGCATCCCCCGCCCCGCGCCGCCGGGCGCGCCGCCCCCCGGGGGGATCCCCCCTCCCCTCCCCGGCGCGGCGCGGCGGGGGCCGGGGCCGGGGCCGGGGCCGGGGCGCCGCGCAGGCTGCGTTAGTCAGGCTCGGAGGCAGAGGAAGCTGAAAAACGCCGCAAAAATTCTCCAGTCATCGGCCCGAGACTCACCCCGTCATCACCGCTCCTCTGCCCAGCCAGCGCCGGGAGTCGGAGGGGGAGGAGGAGGAGGASGAGGCGGAGGGGGAGGAAGGCAGGGCTGCGCAGGTCCCTCCAGCCAGGCTGCACGGGGGGCTCAGCTCCCCGGGCCGCCCTCGGTGCTCCCTCCCGGGCGGCCCCAGCACAAGCGGCCCGGGTGCCCCCACTGCYGGGCACCGGAGTGCGGGACCCTGCAGGGCAGCCCGGCCCGCAGCGGCGGCCTTGCCCCAGTGCATGGCGGCGGGGTGGGGGACAACAGTGCTACGTCTTACATCCCTTTGGCTGTAGCAAACTCCTGTGCTGTAAGACTGTGAGCCAARGGACCGGTGAAGAGGCACCACAGACTCACTGTGCAGCACTGATCACGAATCACTGYATCAGCAAACAGGTACTAGAAATGTGGCACATAAGTTGAAAGATGACCAGAAAGGGAACTGGAAATCCTGGAAGAAGACAGGCAAAAGGACAAGGTCCAACCCAGGCWACAACAACCAGGAAAGATTACAGTGGAGCTGCCTGAGAGCAGGCTGTTATTTATTCTGATGGTGCCCTGAAAGTATGTTCACCTCAAYAGCAGGCAGGAAGTGCCATCCCTGCCTCAAATTGCCTGCAGTTGAAACAGAGACACACAAAAGAGACCGTGCAAGGAAAATGTGCAAGYTGATAGGAAGGAGGCCTAGTGCTCKTTTCAYAGCACCTCCTCCTCTTCCTCTTTCCAACCCTCTGCAACCCCCGGATSGCTCCTTCCAACCTGACCCCTCTCCCCCCTCCTCTGAGTCAGCCAGGGTGTGAGACAACAAAAATAGCAAAGCTTGTGGGTAGCGCAGATGTTCACCAAAGCGGCTCAGTGTGGGCGCTGCCTTCACCTGGCCGCCGCTGGGGCAGCGGCCCGGCTCCTGCCCTTCCCTGCAGCCACCCTTYGGGGGCAGCTGGCGATCCCGCCAGCCGGCCCCGCGCTGCTGTGGTGGGGGTGCCCACGTGTCGGCTCGGCCTCTGCCGCACCCCCAAGAGCTCCACCACGAGAAGCATTTTCACAGCGGCGTCAAAACCTTTTGCCTCCCGCTTTCGCGTGGGCAGGCCAATTCTGGCCCCCCCCCCTTTTCTTTGCAAAGCTGGGGAAGGCGGCACGTGCCGAGGCGAAGCGGTTTCTTGGTGCTCCCACCGGAAGGCCACGGCACAGCGCGAGCCCAGCCGGCGCTTCCTGCCCCCAGCCCCGGAGCCGCTGCTGCCTCCCCAGCGGGAAGCTCGGGCGCCTCGCAGACCCGCTCCCGCCGCTCGCACGGAGGGGGCAGGAGCCGGCGAGGAGGGCGGCCGAGCTCGCCTGCCYGCCACGGCCCTTGCGGAGGGAAGCGGTGGCCGCCGGGCAGCCGTGCCGGCGCTTCTCTCCCTGGGGGAAGGAGGGGGCCAGCCCGGGTGCACGACAGCATCATTTCCTCTCAGGAAACCCAAGCAAAATGCGGAGGGGAGCGAAGGAGAGCTTTTCCCCACGCTCCCCCTGGCTGAAAGGTTTGCAGGAGAGGGGCAGATTTTACCAGCCTGGAAAATAAACTATCTGGGCTAGACACGATGTTTGCCCCAGAGCGCCAGCGGGAGCCCGACCTGCYGCTGACCTTCCTCTTTTGCACACCTAGCGCCAAATATCCAAACAACCGCCTTTCGGCAGACTATAGCTTCGCTTCTCTTTCTTAATGGAGCGAGTCATGACCTCCTTTTTACTAGAAGAAAACAGCCACGCTAAGGACGGCGGTATTAACGCTCCCTTGCACTGCTGGGCGCCCAGGCAGGGCTGGGCGCAAGAGCACCTTGCTCCTCTGCCCACCAGCTGCATGACTTGGCCGAACATGGAACTAGACGGGCGRTCGGGGGCTGAGCGGCTCCGGGCTGCGGCACGGAAACCGTCTGGTGGGAGGCCCCGACGCACTTCCCTCACTGGGCAGGTGCTCGCGGCAAGACGGGAGAACGGGACGGGATTCTTGTAAGCGGGGACGGTTGTGCAACTTGAAAACCACTCTGGTTTAGGTAGGAAACTCCCCTCCTCCGTGCAGCCACTTCGCATCATTCCCGCTCAGGTTCTGTGGCATCTTCCTGCTCCTCCTCCCGCTCCCCCTGCCCTTTCCTCCTTTGGCTTGGGCTTTTTCCAAGGGTTTTCTCACCAGCCGCTCTCCCACCTTTTCTCCCAGGCTGTATTTCCCTTAACCTTTTCCACTCTTCCCTTCTTCCCTCCCCATCTCCTCCGGGCTCCCCGTTTCTGCCTGTTCTCAGTACCACAAGGAGAAACGTTTTCACTGCAGTTCAGGAGAGGTGGCCCCAGCTCCTGCTGGAAAAAGTGGCAGAATAAAGCTGAACCTCTACATGCAGGGAAGAGACTAAAGAGTAAAATGCTGCTCTTTGGAAAGAATAAAAACCAAAATGGGCATTTAGGAAGGGCTTGGGCAAATAAATGAACACCCTGTTCTTTGGAAAGCAAAAGCAGCAGGATCAGCCAGGTGCCTGSGGCTAGGGTTGCCCGAGCCAAGGCRAGGGGCGCCCCATGCTGGGTGCTGCACGGGTGCTCTTCACCCCAAAGAGCTAAGCCTTAACCTCAGGCAGGTGAAGATGAGGTGAAGCTCCGGCCRCAGAGACCGCTGGGGTGGCAGAAAAGGGGTTGCACATGGGACCTGTGAGGGAGGCGGTGGGGAGGGAACACCCGCAACGTCTGGAGTCCTGGCCGGGGCTCGCGCTGCGCCGGGGCACGGTCCTGAGCCTGTGAAGCACGAGGAGTTCTTCAGCTGAGGAACAAAGCACAGCATGAGACACAGGAGAAGACAGCTTCGCATTTCTTAAAGGTTATTAAGTTTTCCATAACCTCATTTTCTAATTTTGGAGTAGTTGATGTCAAAACACTTGCAGCACAAGCAGTGAGATAAGTTTGTGCTGGTAAATGGTGAGCTGGAAGAAAGATAAAATTATAACCAGGACTAAGGACAGCTGAGCAATGCCAACACGAGATTTGTAAAGCTGAGATCCCATCAGTATCATGACTTGATCTCACCTGATAAATTCCAGCAAAAGACATCGGCTCATGAGCTAACACATCACRTGTTATGAACTTGCCTCAGTCTCAACAGAGTAACTCATGGTCAAAATCTGATTCTAGAGGGTGAATTGCAGTATCTGAAACGGCCTCCATGCCATGACAATCTTCTCCCTCACCTGATGGCACCAGAGACGGGATTTGCTGTGAACTTGAACCTTTTCCCCAGGAAACTATCTCTCTAAAAAGGATTAGTAGCTGCTTTTTTTTTTTTTTTTTTTTTTTTTTTTTACTTTAAAATCTAGAGACTGCAACAAATCCATAATCATAAGTGCCTTTTCCCAAAGAGTTAGACAAAACTGCATGCCACAAACGATACGGTTAGGAAGACCCAACCAAAATTAGGTTCCTGGTGGCCTGGGTGTCTTACTGGGTTTATATTGCCACCTCTGCTGCTGCCAATCCTGGAGCAAGTCTCAGATGTTTTGTGCCTCAGTTTCCTTCTCCGGAAAGCGGATGCAGTGAAGCTGTCCTGTGCTGGTTACATGCTTCAGGATCTAAGGGTTGAAATGCATTTCTGACATACAGGCAGAATCAGGCTAAACAGTGCAACAGCTTGAGTTTGACTGCACTCAGCACCTGTGAAAAGCAGGCTGCAAGTGAGTATAAGACTTATGGCCGATTTTTTACCTGACTCATGCCTACGTGACTCCACTGACTGCCGCAGACTGCTGTCAACAGCCACTGACAGCAGTGAAAGAGGAATAAATCAAGGCTCCAGCCTCCCCTTGGAAGCTGTTCTTTCCGTTCCACAAGCTGATTACCTTTGT
Source organism: Rhea americana (assembly GCF_003343005.1). NCBI lineage: Eukaryota > Metazoa > Chordata > Aves > Rheiformes > Rheidae > Rhea > Rhea americana. The sequence continues at coordinate 140,740 of NW_028186723.1, read as the reverse complement.
TTATAGATGGGCAGACAATTCCTAAAACGGGGATTCCAGCTATCTGCACAATCAATTTTGAATTTTTTACTTGCCTTACATGGCCCAGAGCATCACAAACCACACTGATGGAGTACTTGCGAGAACCAGTTATGAATGTAAAGAACTTGTCTTCCTATTTGCAACCACATAATATCCCTGGGGTAACTACAGTAATTGCTTACATGGGAAAATTCTTTGTATAGTTAGCTGCCTTTAACGCGAGACAAAGCCCTTTTGTTCTTTTATCAACTTGCCAGTTCTCATTTGTTCTTTCCTCTTCCTGCTTCTGTTCCCCTGCACGCATTTCTCGTGTCCCAGCTCTTCCTTTTCCCCAGATATATGTCCCAGGAACCTGCTCCTCTTCCACCCAGGCAGATCCTCCCCGACAAACGCAGCCATCATCAGCCCGGCTGGGTTTTCACCCGCACCTCCCGGGTGTTCCTGCCCTGTGCCCGCTCTGTGTGGTTACTATTTCTTTAGACTATAGGGAGCCATCAAATGATGTAAGATATTCTTTATTCTGCAGTTTAATTGACTATTAGGACAARCATATATCTTGGAGAAATCCCGGCTACTTTGGTGCAGATCTTTTGGAAGCTAATCTTATCATCACTAAATCTGATTCTCTCTGCCATGGTCTTTCTGACTGACTCATTTCTTAAGCACCAGGTTGTTGTCTAGAGGGTATAATCACATAAATATAATCCAGTGCAGAGCACATGTTGCTGTGCCTGCTCCACCGAGAGCGAGCACAGCTCCTGGGTACAGAATTGACTTCTTAAGCTCAAAATGGAGTAATTCATGCTTTTAGCTTGGAATATTTTGGAGTCATTTCGGTGGGCTACATGGATATAAGCAAACAAAATCATCACATTCAGTGAAAAGTATTGCACCTCTGTTTTCTACAGCACATCCGGAGGCAGAGAAAAGCAAAGCACAGTCCCTGCATGCTCTTGGGGTCCCCAGGCACAGCACAGCCAAGGCTGCAAGTGGGTCCCAACGCAGATCAGCAGCTCCCCTTCTTACCCCATCACGAGCATGCCTTCACACACCYCTTGTCTGAGAAACTCTTCAGCCAACCTTTGTAAAGAGAAAACAAACAGAAAGTAGATCTAGGCCTTGGTCAGTCCTCTGAATATCACCACATACTGTTTTTCTGCACAATATTTGGGTCTACCTCAGCGTATCTAGCAGCAGGACCGGCCTGTGGGGAGAGAGGAAGCAACCGGGGCTGGCTGTCTAGAGAAGGCTGAAGTGATAACAGCCTACAGATACGCTGAAGAGCAGCAAAGAGGAAGGAGGTAAAACAGTCCTTCTCTTTCAGCGGGGTRACACAAGAAGCAACAGGCTCAGACTGAAGCGCAGCACATCTGCTGTCGACACCAGGGAAGTTTCTCGGAGGTGACGACCGCAGGCGCTGGACTCGCTCACCGCGGCAGGCGCTGATTCCCTGCCATCTGAGGGCTCCAAGAATAGGCTGAGCAGAACTCAGGCCGGAAAGACTTACGCAGAAGTGATCCTGCCCTGGGGTCGGTGATGGACTGGGTGACCTTGCAAGGAGTCTTTCTACAAATCCTTGTTCTACAGGGTTGTGCAGGTCATAGTCAGGCATGCAAGTGTGTCACTTGGTAACTTTCCTAATATTTATTATATTACAAATGTAAATTGAATAAATAGATCTGATGACCGATTAATTTTCTATATGCAACTTCTACTGCATGTCCTTTCTGCTCCAGTTGTCCTATGATTACTTTCAGAGCCCTTTCCACTGGCATCTGAATCATCCAGAGAAGAGAAAAATCGTTTGAATTATTATTTTTTTTTCTGAAGTAATCCTAGGCAAATAAACTTGTGAAAGAGAAGAAATAAATTACATCCCTTATGTTTGTTTCTCCTAGGCTCCCACTTACTTAACCCCATTTAAACTTTGTATCAGCTTATGACATCCGGTGAAAGTACACTACAGCTTATTAAAATTTAAAGCTTTTACTCCAAGGGAAAACACTGAAAGCTCTTTTATGGATTAGCCAAGTCGGCAGGATGTGGCTTCTACTTTGAATCCTTCTGATGGCATACCCCACTTGAGCATCTTTATAAAATAAAACGTCCCTGTCACTCCCAGCTTGTTACGGTTTTCCTTTTGTGCACCCAGCTGTTCCGTGCTGGGATGGCTGCCTTCTGCCTCGGCAGTGGTTGCAGTTTGCAGTCAAAGCAAGAAAGTAACATRTGTTACCCCTGTAAATACATAAATAGCTTTAAACTGAAGTAAACTGAAATAATATCAAAAGTGTCACTTATTTAAAAATATAGTTGAGAGAAAGTTTAAAAAAAAAATGAATGGTAACCTGTCAGGCATTTGCTCACCTTTGTCCTGCATGAAGGGCATGAGCTGAGATCTCAGCAGTACCTGAAAGCAATGAATTTTGCTGGTATTATTAAAAAATACGGTTGAACCAGTGCAGCTCCTTGGCTTCTTTTAAGTCAAATTTACTGGAAACTTTTCCCAATATAATGCTGCTGCTTATTAGTCTTCACTGCAGTTTTCTCCYGGCAGAAAAAAGCCAGCTGAGTGACATAATTCATTTCCTTGGTAGATAKGACAGTCTGTTACACAGGAGCTTTTGCATGAAAAACTGCCTCTCTGCTAGGTTTGCTGGTACAAATCTACTAGTCTAATAAACTGAAATACCAGCAAACTCCTGTAGATATGGACAAAGTCTTTCATTTAGCTTATGCTCCTGGGGAAAGGCAGTCTCATATGGGGAAGAGGCTGTTTCTCTATGGGCTTACTTTCAAGTAACTCCGCTACTTCAGCTGACACCTTGGCTGACACGAGTGCAGACAGGCCTTGGGTCCCTGCCTCCCTGGCCCCTGGAGTTCAAGCGCRTCGCACTCAGCCTCTCTGCCGATGGCTTCCTCCCTGAGCGCTTGGGAGCCTGCAAGAGGCTGGCGCATCGTATCTGAAAGGCGTATTTCGAGATTGATTAAGGCTCTTTTGCTTAACAAAACCAAAACCAAATCAAAGCCAGGCCCTTCTCCTAATCCTTCCCAAGTTTTGTCWGGGAAATGCCCCTTCCAGTAGGGATTGCTCATGAGGGATCTCCAGCCCGGCCWGGCTGTGTGCTGCATTGCTCTGCCAGAGGCTCCTGCTCCCAGGGCAGCCGGTGCAAGGAGGTGCTCCTGGCTGGMAGGTTGGCCTCACGCCAGTCCCAGCTGAGCTGGGGGTGGACATCGTGCTGGTGGGGCTGCAGCATGTTGCATCGTCTGTTCCTCCAGCTCTRCTATGGGGAGAGGAACTTTCAGATGAAGATCAGTAAGGGGTGCTCATCTTTTAAACCCCCACAGATGCCTGCTGCATGAATGTGTGCTGGAGTCCTTACAAAACACTGACTTGAGGCTGTGAGCTTTGGGATGTCTTTATTATTCATAACTTGTGAGTAGGCACTTCAGTCATACAGCATCATGTTGCTCTTGGTCTGCACGCCTGAAAAATCTAGAAACCGAGGGGAAGAAAGCGTGCATCAGTACAAACTCACCATCTCATCAGCGTGCTAAGAATAGGGGCATTCAGGCTGGTCTCAAAGCAKCTGTGTAGGCAGACCTCGACTCACAGGGGAGAAGGGGTGGGGAGGTGGTTGTAGTTGAATAGGGGAAACAATTTGTCACTTGCCAGAACATTTGTCCCCCGGTGCTCCTGCCATTCTCCCATCTCTAGTGCTGCCCACTTGAAGGTACCAGCACAGCACCCTGGAGCAGGAGCTGAGGTGCAGTGTGTCCGATGGCAGCTRTGATTTACAAGATCTCCAACTTCCTTTTATTCTAAAGCAGAGGCATTCACAGACGAATGTGCAGGGTGGCTGCAGGCAGGTGGGACTGCTGCTGGAATCCCCGTTCAGAAGGGGAGGTCCTCCATGACCAACACTGGGCTCTCGTTTCTACCACAGTTCTCCTCCAGGAGCATGGTATGGGCATGCACATTGGGAACCTCACAAGAGCCCCATGAGAACCTGTGCTCTGTCACACCAGTGCAGCAAGAGTGTGGTGCAAGGGGCAAACTCCCGCAAGGGAAGGCTGATCTCACACACAACCCTGCTTAGACCTTAGCGGTGCTACTATGGGAGCCTGCACATCAAACACATATGCCATTGGTTGACTCACTGAGGGTTTTCAGTTGTTTACAATACRTTTCTTACCGACTGTGAGGAGAAAAAAAATTTTTGTTTGGATTCATCTGGAAAGATCGTGGGCAACTGAACCTGCAGGGCCTAGAGGCACACAAGACAACTTTGCATTTTGAAGCTGTTCCATCAAGGAAGGTCAACAGTAGAGAAATTCAGCACCACACAGACGTGGCATTCCTGTCRTACTACTTGAGTCTACAGTCTGCTGAAGCTGCTGCTCTTTTCTTAAACCCTAGTAAACATCAGGAACTGACTACCAGTAACGAGCTCCTGAAGCCTTCCCAGGAATAAAACAGATTTGTGATATTGTTCAGCCTGCTTCTGAGGCTGTGCCTTTCATTGCACTTAGCATGATGACAGGGACTCTTTTCTACACCTGTGCTACATGGATCACAGCTGTACACCCTCCTACACCATGCTCTGCTAATCATCAGCCACAAATACCGTCATAGCATCTARGTTTTCCACTAAGAAACACATACTGATGGTGTGACACCTCTGAACACGAACTCCCACAGAAAGACAGGGAAGACAGCAAGGGATGAGGTGTGGATGGAGTTCCCTGGGAATTTTCTTCAACCACTTCCTTCTTCTGGTGGGAAGACAAATGGAGAGGAAAGTTATAGCCACAAAAGTGCAGTAGCAGGATGAGACATGCCTGGAGACGCACAGCTGGGCACATATTTCCCATATGGTGGTCTATGATGGCTTGATTCAACCTTGGTCAGCACAATGGCATTGCCTGTGCATTTTCTACTGGTGTGTTTAAAGAAGGGAGAAACAGCCCTCACTACAGTGAGGTGACCACGTGAGAACTATTTGCATATTTGGAAAGACCCCACAGTAGTCCTCAAAGGCAGGTTAAGTGTCTGTTCMCCCTTTTCACTGCCTGTCCAAGCTCTCTAGTCAGGGTGACCCAAAGCAGCACAACATTCATTTCAGGGGCCAWGAGCTGCAAGTCCTCCTCCAGCCCTCGCCTAGGGCAGAGTCACAGGAAATCTGGGACAGACGAGAAATTCCATTCTGAGATTTCATGGATTGACACAGGTTAGACTGCCATTTCCCAGAGGGCTCAGCTTGATCAGCTCACAGTTCAGACTGACTTTGCCCTTTCCATGCTGCAGCTTTAAACCTAAAGAGATAAAATAGTACGCCTGCTGAGCTCTGGCAAGCCATACCAGGGTGGTGCAAGATGCTCTATKTTAAGATAATACTCAGGCTGTAAAACCAAAGAAGCAAACAAACAAACAAAATCAGGAGAGGGACAGATGTGCTTGCTTCTGCTGCTCTCGCTACAGGGATAGAAACCTCTAACAGGGAGATGGTGGGGATGCCAGGGGACAATTGCTCCTCCCAGGAGCTGCAAGTAGGTATCCTGCCCTAATCTAAGCACTCAACTTTCTAYTAGTTTGGATCAGACCCCAGGCCTGGTACTAGAAGGTGCTGTGAGCACTCAGCCACATCCCTGCAGGCTTATTCCTTAACCACAGGGTATTGTCTCTCCCTGCAGGAAGCGCAGCCTCATGCGGCTCAGCAGGACAAAGACGCAASTTTATGTCAGGGAAGAGCTGGAGACCAGGAACAGGCCTGAGGCAGCCAACGGCTGCCCTCTCTGTTTGATACGCTTTGGATTTTGATGCAAGCAGGCTCTCCTTATGAAGAGGCTGATGAACTGCAAACAGAAGTGAACAGGGCACTCTGCTTTCGGCAGGAAGCGTTCAGGGAGCACGTGGAGGTGGGAGGCACAGGGGCCAATTGCGCTGATCCTCTCCATTTCCCACGGCATGAATCAGCAAGAGACTCTCTCTGGGTATTCCGGAGCCACACGTGAACATACTCAGCTCATGTCTCACTWGACATTGGTCTCCTGCATATAAATATCCTCCACAGTGCAAAACAGTAAATAGGGAGCCTTGATGTTTGAAAAAGCCACCTGCGATCCTTCACCTTTGATGCTGAAGATGCCCTGCCTGTTACAGAGGACAACATAATCTGTTATTCTTTCAAAATGCCTAGTTCACAAACTGCTGCTTCCCACTGTGGAGCAAGATAACCAAGAAAGGAACTAAGAGGATCTTCAAACACCCCTATGAATGCAGGCAAAGGCCTGCAGAGAGAGAGGAGGAATCCCACGGTCAAAGGCAGTGGCAAACAGTGGTGACCAAGCACACGACTGTCTCTTTTAAGACAAGCTGCACTGATCAACAGYAGCTGCAAGACTCTTGTGCTGCCCTGCCAGAGGGTGGAAAGGACCCCAAGTACCACTGCCTCTGAATTAAAAGAGCTAAAAAGAGTTGAATTTAAGAAGACAAAGGAAAAACTGTGGTAAGTGCCTGAAAGAAGGTGGGAACATGGAGCCACAGATCACTTCACACATGTAAGAGGGAGGAGCTCAAGGCAGGCAGTGATGGGGACCACACAGCCACCCAAAGTAGAGCGAGTCTTGAAACTATTGTGGGAAATGCCTTCTTCCAGCCATAAATGGGACAGTTTTAGAGCTAACCAGATAATGACCTGGCGAGGTTGATCCTCACATTCATGAATTCCTYCAAGCTGCTATACCTAGATACAGGCACATAGACGTGTCAAAGCAAAACATCTCCTAAACCCAAAGCACTTAATTAAGGTCAGGAATCAACATCTATGGTTTTCCACAGCAGGAATTTTATCCAGTTTCCATTCTTTGTCTGCAAGTCCAGTACTTGGATAGAAGACATTTGTCCAGTTCAGAACTGGACAGGATTCAGTTCTGACAGTTAGAATACATCCTTATTGCTTTGTATTTTAGCTGTCAGCCTATATCAGATCATTCTGGACCCACTAGGAGAAGCTACAGGGAGCATCATTTCTGCTGGCTGCCACATGGATCGGGGCAGCAGGAGGCAACCTGACAAGCTGAGCTCAGTGCAGAAGGAGGTGGCCACACAGGCAGGAGCAAACCCTCTCTTGTGGTGGATACTCATTAAATATTTTGCTGCAACTGATTCCCTCCCTTATTTGCAGGTGGTTCAGGCACTCGTATCAGTTAGACACTTTATACAGAAGCCAGAGGAGTGACTGTAGCAAGTTTTGACCCTGACATTTCAGATTACAAAACAGCGTGCTGCTGTCATGTCAAATACATCCCATTAGTTCTCCAGTGAGCACAGGTCAGTGGGAGCTGAAGCCCATCAGCAAACAGTGACCGTGCGTTGATATTTCCTTGCTGTTAAATGCTAACAGTTCCAACTTGCAATTTCAGCATCATTACCACTAAACACAAACACCAAGATACGGGAATTCTCTCTGCCTGGTCCCTAGTATTTATTATTCTCTTCCATGCAGTTTGAAACAGAGTTCAAGAAAGGATATGGAAGAGGAGAAAGACTTGATGTAAGACTTTGATTTTGGTAACAGCAACAATTAATTGCAAGGTTCTTTTAGCTGAAATATGCATTGCAAAGGATTTATATATTTTTTTWWAAAAAGTAATTAAACCCCATTAAGGCGTTTTCTTTTACTATACCACATAAAACCTGGATTGCATCTGTACAGCATGCTGTCAGCCAGCTTATTCTGCAGAACTGAAGATGCTCTTGCCGTGGGCTACTGTAGGCCTGATATATGCAAGGTTCCTCCCAACAACGCAATCCCAGCTTGATTAGATACCCAGTGACTTTCTRAGAGGGATTTTTCTATTTTCGCTTCTTTCCTCCAGCAGGGAATTCCTTCTTAATTAGCTGCAGGCAAAAAAGTGCCACAAAAACAGAGGCAGAGATGGGAGGAGAATGTGGAGGTCAGTTCTTTCAAGTCAAAAGTGTTATTCCTCACCAGCTGGTGTGGAGTATTTTGTCCACCACTTTCCTGGGGAAAGTAAGTTGCAATTGTAAACAGAATTTTGGAGGATTACTGGAAGTTGAACTTGAGGCACTCTCACTCCAGTTCCACTGGACACTGAGAGGGACACCAGAACAAAAAAGCAGTACTGGGAAGCAAAAGTCAGACAAGTTCCTGTGAGAAATGAGACACAAATTTTAGTAGCAATGGCTATTAACCGCTGGAACAAACTACCAAAGGAAGTGGTGGAGTTTCCCTCTCTTGATGTCTTCAAATAAAAAAATATGCTCTAGTCAAGTACAAGTTATGGAGTTTGGCTTAGGAATAACTGGATTAGATTGTTCCTCCTTAAAAACTACATACGTAATGTGAAAAAGCTGGGATCATACGGCTGTCCCATGTTCAGGCGTAATGGTCAAAATACATCAGAAACTAGCTGTATTGTAGCTACAAATAAAGCATGTTTTTATAGTTTAGACTGGCCTTTCTACCACTGTGAAATGAGTAGGCAGAAGCAGCACATCCTTTAATGGGTGAGCTGGTAATTCCCCTGGGAAAGCGGCTATTTTACAGTTAGAACTGCTTAAAAGCTGGCAAGCAGATCTTCCTGCATACTTACAGCACCAACCATCAAGTAACTGAATATTTTAAAGACGAACTGGTAACAGGTCACCAAAGCAACTGAGATCTGAAGTGAAAAAGAAAGGAGCACAGGAACGCTTGGCTTTTACACCACGTCCGCACAGGGATCGGAGTGCTTACACAAGGGAAGTAGGGCAGGACGAAGAGGCGTCAGGAAGGCAGAGCGCGGCAAGCGCGGCCATCTGGTGCAGGCGTGTGCTAGGCCGGCGGCGGAGACACCAGACCTGCTCCCAGGCCAGGCTCCGCGCTGATCGCGGCAGTAGCCCTCGCCGAGCAGGGCGGTGATCTCCCCAGCCYCCAACAGCAGGAACGACGGTGTCTGCTTAGAGTCACCGCAGAGCCAGAATTCATCTCGCTGCGACTGCAGCCACTCAGAGGACAAGGCGTGCGCGCAGCTGGCCCGACAGACTTGAAAGATGTTTTCAGCTTCAGCATATCTCTGCCAGTGGCAGGACCATGGAGGATTTACAGGTCTCAATCAGAGCAGTCCCCTTGGACCTGCTGTGGCAGGTACCACCAGGCCTCTGCAGTCTTAAGACCGCAGTAGTAGGAGTGCTGCAAGGGTGGGATCCTTCAGCAACATAGAAAAGGGGGGAATAAAATTGATTATCTATTTATATCTTGGCTACAGCCCAGTGGATACCAGGAGTTGTTAAACCAGTGCCTATAGTTGCAGTTCTGCCCAGACCTAGGATCCCCTTGACCTCACAGGGACGTCACTCTCCAACTTCTATTTCCCTTGAATTTGGTGTGAGGAGTTTTGAAATGAGGGAATATACAGGTCTCCTGCCAGCCCAGTGGCAGAGATACAACCAACATAAAGAGAAAATCTGCTGTTTTTCTTCCATCTTCTACAAGTTTTATGGGGATTTAGTTTCCAAGACCTTGAGAACAAAGTTATTTCTGCGCRTAACAGGCACTGCACAAGCAGCAACAGTTCAAAGCTCACCCTAAACTRCAAGGACCTCTTTCAGAGGTTAGAAATTCCCCTTGTTCGTTCTGGCCTCAGGCACTTTGCTGTGGTTTTCAGTAAGGCGGTAGCTGAAACTGAGCTTTTTGCATCAGAAACACGTAGTCTCCAGGGTCTGAACTGAGACTCCTGGACAAGATAACTTTGGATCACTTTTAACTGAAGCTGAATTCATTTTCCATTTCCAGCCCTTTAGGCTGACCCAAGGTAAAATCCTTTAGCAATTTCTCTCCTAACCAAGTAGGAGAAACTCTCCCTCTGCCATGCTATAGATATACAAAATCCCCTGCAGGTTTATGTTTATACTTCAAATTAAGCATTAGACAGCAACTGGGAGTAAGGGGTGTCTTTGCTTTGACTATTACCTTCCCAAAGATCAGCAGTATGACTTTTACCTAGGAGACCCAAGACCAGTAGGTTAGGGTGGACATGCCTAACATCACATGGGCTCACCTTGGACTTCCCCCATCAGACAGGCCAGAGCAGCCAGGATCGATGCCAAATTCATCCCGCCTTGCGACAAAACACCTCCACCGCTCTGCCCGCTGTGCTCCCGTTTGCTCTCCCGGTCAGCAGCCAAGCTTGTGACTTTCTCCTGCTGCACACTGAGCACAAGGAGCGTGAAGGAAGTATGGCCTCGAGGGACAGCAGTGTGCGGGCCTCCCAGCGCTAGCAGCTTTGATCTGATTTTCAAATTTAGGCCGTGACTGGTATGTCAATTACCTTTGAATTYGCTGTAGCAAATTAAGAAGTATTTCATCATTCAGCTAGTGCTCAAAGTTACTTGAAGAGCTGCAAGAGGTTGCTCCTAGGCTTTTTCTGGGATTGTCTCTAAACAACCTCCTTCTGCTCTGCACACCAACCCTTCTCACTTAAATGCAGGGTGCATGGCATCTGGGGATAGCTGCCCTACTGTGGAGRGAAAGTATTTTGCTATCACCAAAATCACAGCTTGTAGAAAAGCTGGAGGCTAACCAGTGCACATGGAGGTCCTCCAGCACTGGCGCACGCTTCTTAGTGTGCAGAAGTAGAGATGATTTCACTCTGCCATCGAACGGGGGAAAAACAAAACAAAACAAAACAAAACAAAAACAAGTAGCTAAACTTGTGGAGATCCAGGGCTTGTATTGCTGTAAGTCCTAGCAAGGCATAAAAATGGGAGCAGCAGCAATCATATGGATATTTGAATCAGTAAAACACCCTTGGTAAGATTTCTTCAGCAGGTGGTATGTGCCAGGCCTGTTAACAACAGGGTCTCAAAGGTGTTAACTGGGGGATCTCAGGGAATCTTACTGCAGAGGGTCTCCTCGCTCCCCTTCAGTGCTACACAGCCCAACTCCTAGGCTGTTCGTAATTACAGACCATCCAGAAATTGCTTAGCGCAGGAAAATTACAAGTAACAGTAGCAAAACATGACACAGATTTGGGCTTCTTCTCATGCAATTTTACTGCTGGAAACAAAGCAGAAAAGCATTTTCCCTATAAGCCCAGGGAGTTCCCAGGGCCAATATGAATTTTACCGTTCTCCAGTGGAGGCTTATTCCACTTTGCAAGCACAGAATAAAACATTTCAAAYAGCAGAAAGAGAGAGACAGAGAGGGACAAAACCTCCCTAGCAAAATAAGGGAAGCAGGGTATTGCCAAGTGCCTCCTGATCCTGCAGTCATTATCTCGAATGGCAATTCCCACTCCATCAGGGTGTCAGGCAAGAGGAGGAATGCAGGATCTGGGACCCAGCATGGGTGATATTATCAGTGATTCATTGTGGCAGAGCTGGGAGTTCCTGCCAACATGTTAACATYCCCTGCTACCCACATTTTTATTCTATACCATCACATATTCTAGACAGTCGCTTGCGGCTGTTACACTCACCTTGAAACAGTGYGGCTGCTGTGACGTGAACTCCAGCTTTAGAATTCCTCTTGCCATTCAAACCACCTTGAGCTCCTTCCGAACAAAGGCACAGGGCTCACCTAGGCACAAAGTCCATCAGGGGATGCACAAAGGGATCAGGTAGAGGCGTAAGGAGGGGACAKTAGTCAGCAGGTAGAACAGCTGGGCTCCATGGCCATCCCTGCCAGTCAGCTGTTGGTCTAATTTTGAGTGTGATGCAATCTGCTGGCAGAGYGAGGGTGCAGTGATTTCATTACACATCCACTCACCACCTACATTTTCTGACCTTGACCCACCGGGATGCAGAGCACTTGCAGCACCTACAAAGGTCAGTAGGTTTGGGAGCATTCAATACCCACAGCTGTATCTCTTACTGTTACACAGATCTGAAACCAGACAGTGATGTGGTCATAAGATTACNCACTGTATTGCCTTTCTTTCAAAAATCCTGCAGGCCTTTTCCTTCCTTCCTTCCAGAAGTATGAATGGACTTCAGAGAAAACAAAAAAACAAACAAAAAAAAAAGATAGATAAGAGACCAGAAATAGATTGAGTCTTCTATTGCCATTTGCAACAGGGTTTTGTATCTCTCAAGGCAGAAAGAGAATTAATTCTTGCTCTCTATTGCCTAAGAACTCACACTGAATCAATGGCCGTGCTTGCAGGGAAAAGACAAGGAGGGCTAGGCTGTTCGGGTGTGCGTAYGGGACACACACACCACAGGAGGAGGTTATGCATCATTCTTTTTTCACAACACAGGCCTAGAAAGATTCCTCGTGCCTGTTTATCAACATGAACTGCCAGGCTGCCTCAGCTCTCTGGATTTTGCTCTTGTTTCCACTGAGAAAAGATGTGGTTACAAAGTCAGCGTTAGTCAGGAGACAGTGCAGACAGAGCATCCTTGGTGATCACTCTGATCTGAATGACATCATGCAAGTGTAGGAGGAAGCTGTGCATGTTGTTTACCTCCTTGGCTTTCACCTCCAAGCGGCTTTGGAACAAACAAATGGTTTTTAACGTTTGCCTCTTGACATCAAAGCTACGAAGAAAGGAAATAGCTTGATTGAATTTTCTAATGGTCAACAGGAAGCTTTACCTTTCACTGCCACTCTTTAAATGTTAATCTACCTTTCATTTTCCACCCTTGGTCTCCCTGCGGTGTACTCTCTCCTGGATCGGATGAGAGTGCCACCCTCATTCGAGCAATTAGCTAGGCTGAGAAGCACAGTACCAAAGACCCCAAATCCAAGCAGGCCTTACGTTCCCTTTCAGTAATTTCTGTATCAGCAGTCAGGCTTTGTTGAGATTTGTGTTTCTTCTGTTGTGTGTGTGATTCTCCACTGCCAGTTTCTCTGCCAGCTGCTGATCTTCTGCAGATGTACCTAAAAACAAGGGTGAGAAGTAACAGGACATTTTGGGYCAGAACTTGCTTTCATTTAGGTCTCTATGAAAAACCACAGTAGACTTCACAAGCTGCAAAGCATGAGAAGATGTTTTTATTCGGATGGACCTTTGCAAGATTAGTGCCCTGATGTCTGGCATTAGGTATCTTCCCTGGTTTGTAGGTTCTCTCCCAGTCCACCCCCTCTCCACTAAAGCACAGCAGCAATGGCAGAGTAGAAGAGGAGCTGGGGAGCATTATAAAGGCCATGTCCTTCCAAGAGGCTCTTCCTCACAAAACCGCATGCAGAAATGAGACGTTTTGGGACCTCTGGCATTGCACTGATAGCTCTCCAGAACACCTCTGAAACCAGTAAGGGCAGCATGCAGATTTCTCTGCTTCTCTAGGTTTGCGCRTGTCCTGATTTTGTAAAGAGCTAAGAAAATCAGGGGAGTGAAACCACACGAGTCAACGCTTATTAGCCGAATAGCACCCAGGGGAGCTGAACTGGGGACCTGACCCTGAGAGCAGACGTGCCAGGGCAGATGAGTGGCTGCAGAGGAAGGGCTGYTTCGGCGGAGCGGGAAGCCGTCTGCAGAGGCCAAGCCTGTCACCTGAAGACTGACAGATCAAGATGGACTTAGGGGAGGCGGAAGAAACACAAGCTCTTGGAGCGGGAAGAACGTGGTTGGGTCCCCGGAGGCTGGGAGAGCAAAGCCGCAGGCTGCCTCGCGAACTCGGCGTCTAAACCGACCGGCAAAGCTAGGTCAGCAAGCTGCAGTGGGTACCTGGCTTCGAGGGACTCGTCTCCACCAGCTAGCAACGCGTTCGGGCGCTCCGGCCGCCTCCGAGAGAGGTTCAGCCTTCCACGCGACTCCGGCGCCGAGAGCCGTCCCGGCCCCCGCCCTCGCCCGCCGGCGGGAGCGCGGCCACGGCCGCGTCGCGTGGCGGCCCGGAGCCTCGCACCCGACGTCCTCCGGAGRCCCGCGGGGCGTCGGATTTGTCACGCGTTTCCTGCCGGGCGAGCGGGCCGCCTTCAGCTCAGCGCGGGCGAAGCCCTGATCCAGACCGGCGCCAAGCGCAACGGCGCTGCCTCCACGTCCGTGCTTCGGCACGGCTCCCGGTGGCCTTGGCAGGCCTGGCCTCTTCCTCCTCCTCCGTTTTCCCTCGCAGCGCGGGGGCTCGATTCCCGTGCGTGCGCTTGCGTTGCCCCCACGCACACCCCCGAGGGCGGGCAGTGACACGAGCAAGGCGCGAGCCCTCACCCGAGGCCGCAGTGTTGCCCATGGCTGTAACTGGCAGCAGATGAAGACAGACTCTTTCCTGAGACGCAGGGGTTTTAACAATCCCTAAAGCCTCTTAGGCAGCAGCAATATTCTAAATGGGAGCTTTATTCTCCACGCTGCTCAACAGAGGCGGCATTCAGACGTGAAATGCTGGAACACTTGCTGTGAACCCCCACTCGGGGCTGRAAAACCTCCCTGCAGGCCTGGGGTCTTCCCGATGGCTCTCCAGGAAACGGCAGAAAATACCGTCCCACGCTGATCTGAGCTGGAAAGGACAGAGAGGCGAGATGCCCCAACCCCGAGAGCTCCTAGAAAGCATTTAGAGGGCCCAGGCAAGAATTTCAACCCTGGACTCCCAAATTCCTCTGGTTCCCCCCATTTGCTAGGATTTTCCAACACACTAGAAGCATAYGCATCCTAAACTGTCTCCTGTGCTCATGGCTGGCAGCGTACAGCAATTCCCAGTGCCCACAGCAAAATCCAGCACGGGGACCCTTGCAATCTCTCCATGTATTGCTGTCTAGGAAGCCAGAGGCTTCCCTGAGCTTGCAAAACAAACCACCCTGCTGGCCCTTGGTCTCTTGGGCTTGGGTGGAGGGAGTACTGCCACTGGAGGTGGCAAGAATGAATCTCAGTTCACCGCAGCTTCCTCCTCCACTAGTTCTCATGTGTCTGTCTCTCTCTCCAGTGTTCCTGGATCTCTTCTTCAGCCAGGGATGTAGGACGGCTGCTGCCAAAGGGACAGAGAGGCAGCAGTTGCCAAGGGTTCATGTGAGCTTGCAGCATTCCTCCAGAAGCTCCTCTAATCTCAGCAGACCTTGGTGGGTGGATGGCAGCCAGTTGCCATCACTGCATCCTAACCAGACCACTCTGCAAAGCCAATGCAGTGTTATCACTGTGGGAGCTAAAAAGGAAAAAAAATATATAAATAAATAAAAAAGAAAGAAAAAAGTTGCCTGGCCAGTCTAACTGCATTTAGTTGATCTGATTTCAGGCATCTGCTAAGACACAGCATGACTATTTATCATAATCAGCTTACTGTGCAAGGACAGTGTTAACCAGGCTTTACTGGATTAAAACCTGCCAACTAATTCACAGCACGTAACCAACCCGTACAAGTGGGCTGGGTCTCTGTGTTTTGTTTAAAACATTTTAGCTGGCATTAAATAAAGGGGAGCACCTGGGCAAGGGGGCAGGATACAAAGGCTCTATTGGTCCGTGAGCGTAGGAGCAATCCCATGGTGAAAGGGCAATGGAAATGAGAAGGCTGCAGTCCGACTGCAGGCAAGTTAACACAGAGCAGAGTCCTAACAGCGCTGAACACAAAGACCGTACCTGGGCGAATCCCCTTTCTCTCCAACTGCTCCTGGCTCTTTCTAAAATCACCAGCAATACGAACTTGACGTCAGCTGTAAAACTCCGACGAAGCTGGAATGTGCAGATCAAACACATTGTTAAACTGGCCTGGAGGCACAAATACAGATGAATATGTTGAGGAGCAGAGGAATAAAGTGATACAGGATTTTTAGAAGTTCCCAAAGAGCAAATATTAACTGCTGTGCCACCATGCCAGAGCCATTTTGTGTGCAAGCAAAAATAGGATGTCACCGAAAACTATGAAAAGGAAATGAAAAAGTAAAGTTATCCTTAAAAACAAAACAAAAAAAAAGACCCACACGAGAAATCCCCCCAGCAGAGTAAGGCTGGAAACTCTCAGTGTCCATGACAGCACCCTGAGGCAGACTTTAAGTCCCTCTGCCACCTAGACCATGAGGCATCACACATGCTATAACTTCTAACCATAGACTCATCTGTATAGAAGCCCTGTCAAGCACAAGGATCTGATTTAAATATGTAAAATGCTGCCTGTGAAGGTAATTGCTCTACAGAGAATTTCTCCACATTACAGTGAACTTCTGCTGGTCATTTATTAATGCTGTCCTCAGAACATTTGAGATAATTTTCTGAGCAAGACTAGCCATTTCTAAACTATTTTAAATGTTAAAAATCCTCACTCATTATAAAAAAAATAAAGTCATTCCTGTAGTCCTGTCCGTGGATATTAGCTCATCCATCCTCCTTGGAGAAGCAGTGGCTGGATCAGGAGGTGGAAAGGGCTGCAGTCCTACCAGGGAGTCACTCAGTGCCCAGGCAAACACCTGTGTCTAACCTGCTCATCATGACTTCTCTACTTGTGTATTTCAGTAATTTATCTCCAGTCCTCTTATTGGGAGGTTTGAGGAATATCTATTTAACAACAAAATCCCTGTGACACCCCCCCCCACACACACACACACTGGCAGGACCTGACACAGAGTTTTCTGATTAGCTGGTGAGGTGCTCTCCAAGCCTAACTTACGCACTCTTACAAGTTACACCTGCTTTGATTAAAGAGAAATGCAAACCATGTCCCCTGAAGGCTCCAACATAAGAAGGAAACAAGAAACCAGGGTATTCTTTTTGCATGGAAATCCCATACTGAGGGGGGGGGCAAGGGAAGTAGGCTGACTCAGGATATTTGTATGTTTGAGGTTGGCAAAGCTGATATTTGTGCATTGACACATTACATAATTAAATACAGGCAAAGTAAGGTGTTGGCTGTAAGCCTCTGCTTCCTCCAGCRGAGCCTCCACCTCCTAAAATAGGGGATGACCTTCGATTTCCCAGAGACACCCACATCCTTACATAAAGATAGCAGCTGCTCCTCACTGGGGTGGACAGGGAGCTACTGCAGCTGCACTGGTTTGGCTGTGGCTCCTAACCACATCCCCTAATGCAACACCTGGTAACTTTCCCAACGCAGCCCCTGCTGCCTGCTGTCTTGGGGGCACTACAGAACAGTGCCTCAGAAATTCCCAGATTCTACAAGGGAAAAATGAATGCAGATGGATTAAAACAAAATGGTGCATCTGGCAAAAAAAAWGGGCTGGGAAAGGCATTAAATCAGTATAAGGACCTACAAGACCACCAAAACTTTCATGCGGCCAAAATCCCTACTTAGCTATCTCAGTTCTTATATTGACTTCCCTTGGTCCAGGCACGCCAAAGAAGGAGGTGTAGGAAATAGTAAATGGGAGGATCATAACCAGACATTAGGTCTCAATATYACACTGACTCTGTTAAGCCGAATTGGCCATATGCACATTCCAGGCTGAGTCCCTCGGTGAGAAGTGCCAGACGGCCAGCTCGAGCCTGGAGCATTTATCAGCCTGCTCCCACCCGGGGCTGGGCTCACTTTGTGGGGGCTCTGCCCAGCAGCTGAAGTGCAGGTATTGTTGCCTCTCTGTTTATGCTGCTTCTCAATTTGCATGTGAGCAGTGTGTCGAGGTGAAGTCTCCAGCTACTTCCCCTTGAAAGCAGCCAAACAGCCTTTGCTGTGGTTGGGAGGAACAACGAGGCGGGGGGGAGGCGACAGGGCTGGGCCAGAGCAGCAGGGTGTAAGGCAGCAACCCCAAATAGTTTTCCTCTCCCACCCACTCTTGCTACTATTGGCACGTTTATTCCTGCAACCACTGATCCCTTGTGATTCAAGTAATACAAAACAGAGCTGGSTCCTCTGCAGCACCCACATAAACAATTCCCTCCTACAAGAAAGTCAGCCCATATGTAAAGCATCTCCAAAAAAACTCTCCTCTCCCTCATTCCTCAGGTCCTCTAATTCTCCATTAATGCTTCTGCTGTTGGCCTGATCGATAGGGTCTTATCACTGCTGGGGCACAGGAGCTTTAGAGGTGTCAAATCCAGACCCCTCCAGCAGGGCAAATCCTGCTATCCAGCTTACCTGTGGCAGCAAAGGACTACATTGCATCTGAATCTGCATGCACAACTATGTGTGGRGGCTTCTAGGACTTGGAACACCATGCTGGGGAGCTGCAGAGGAGCCAGCAGGATTTGAATGGAGCATAAAAGTCTGCACAAYGGAGTTTTTTCCTCCGTTGCTAGCTGATTATATGAGCAAGGACACCTAATCTCCTATCCACGTGCCTCAGTTTCCCTATCTGTGCAAAGGGGCTAAGGAAGCTTGAAGCACAAACCACTTTGCACTGGCACCTTCCGCAGATGTTCTTCTTGTGGAAAGATTCAGCACAGCATAAGAGAGAGCTTACTGTGCTTTAAAAATGGCATACGATAGCTGAAACTTAGTGTACACTGTGCCTGTGGACTTTTTGTACTGAGGCACTGTAAAGTCACGTCCTGATGGCTGGTCTCCTGWCTGCATGGGTCCTACAGAGGTGTGGGGAAGGATTCAGCACCTAGACATGTAAGAGGCCAAGAACTGTTATAATTAATCTTTCTCTCTAAACAGAGACCCAAAAGACCATTTCTGTCTCAAGGCATCTAAAACCTAAGATGTTCTATAGGCATCTTATGTGCAGCAGAGGAGAATCCAAAGGGAAGGTGAAGTTGTTACATCTGAATGTGGAATACATTCTGGCCTATTGCCAAGGCTACTTTTGAGTATCACAGTGAAGAATTTTGGTGTGGTAAAGTTAATGGCAGTTTGTGATACCTATGTATCACATACATCCAGGATCCTTCCCAAGCTGGGGATGTGCAGCCCAGCATTCCAGGTTCAGAACGTAAAGCTCTGGATTGCCCATCAGTAAAGGCAGGTTAACAGCTGCCTCATGCAGAACATGCACAGCCAGGCAATGCACGCTACTGCACCATCACCTCCTACCGGAACCGGCCCTGAGCTAAGCACGTGGARCTATCCTTTCCACTGCAGAGACAGGAGACAGCACCTCAGGGGGCAGCTCGACAACACAGTTGCACTGATTTAGCGGCTAGTGCCTTCCCCCTGGCCTCGGCTTAGTGAAAATGATGGGACCTCCCCATAGCCCACGAGCTGCTGCGTAYGAGGTCCATGTACAGTGGTGTGGGCTCCTGGCAGCTCCAGGTCAAGACCACCAGTACATTAGCCACATGACTGCTACCAGAAATAAATATGTACAGCAGTGAAACTCCACAGCTAGCAAACTTATTTCATCTGTAGCACTCTCTGGATTTGTTCCAGTATTACACACAGCAGATATTGTTTTTTGTTAGCTTGATTTCTTGATGAGCTTTCTTTAAAAAAAAAATCTCTTAATTATATCCTAAATTAGAATGTAGACTGGAAGGCTTCAGAATAGGAAAATCCAAACCACATCTGCTTCTGGGTTGCAGAGGCATTCTGGAAAATCTCTTAGACTCTTAAAAGCCCCCAGAATGAGTGCACTGTCCACCTTTCATGCTCTTCGTTCATTTGCATGGCCTTTCATGCTGTTTGGGTAGTAACTCTCTTTCTGTTGTACAGGGCTTTCCCAGAACTGTGCAGGTAAAGTTTAAAATCCACCCAMTCACACCATCACTGCAGCGAGAATTCTGCATTTTTATATGGCAATGACTCATGAGAATAATTCTGTTATCTCATAAATATTATTTGCAGAGAGGGTGGACTGGCTGTGAGGAGACCAGTGCTTTGTTCCTAAATCTGCTTTTGACTTGCTATAATTCTTATCTGCCTGTGAGCAAGTCACTTATTACCTCTCAGTTTCTGTCACCTTTGCCTAATTTTTCTTTTTAGATTAATTAGATCGTCTCACACAATGCCCTTTTGTGTAAGGGCGCTGGGCAATTGTCCCTGGGAACTGCTCACCTACTTTTCCTCTTCAAATGCAAGCTAGAACAGGGAGCACAGTTTAATGTCGCTCCCTTTCAAAGCCTCTTAATTCTACTCCTTTGAAAGCTGGGTGCTATTTTCTCTAAAGACTAATATCATAAAATAGGCACAGCCAGAGGATAAATAGGTAAAAATCATTATTAAGATCAGAATGACGTGGTTTTGTAATGATTCAGAATTTTCTTAGAAAGGCGGCAAAAAATCACTTTTCCCTAGTGTAAGGGACTGAAACTTTGCTGAACAGAGATTTTAAAAGTGTTCCAAACATCCTCTGTTCAGAGGAAACTCTGTTCATTAATATCATATAGGACATAAAAGTCTTTTGCTTTTCTTTTGGTAGGGTGGAGAACAAAAGTTATTCCAGTTATATAAGCAGGATCCCAAGATAGCTATTTTTTCCATACGGAAATATGTGAGTTCAAGGCTTTTATTTTAATAGAGAAGAGGAGTCTAGGACTATCTAACACGTAACATAAAAAGATCCTCCCTGGGAGAGACCAAAGACTCCTCTAAGCCAGTATCCTGTCTCCAGCAGTGGCCCACAGCAGGTACCTAAGGAAAAAGCGGAAGGTTAAACAGGCAGAGAAACTTTGCCAGCACACTCTGCCCATGCTCCTCTTCTGTGGCTATGGGATCTCCTGAGCCAGAGACACTGTGCTTGTGTGTAACAGTCCTTGACAGGTCACTTTGTACCTGAGGGCTTCCATGAACTGATGTGGTTTCCACAGCTGAGCTACAAGCCGTATGACCAAGCCCCTCTTTCTGTTTCCTTTGAACTTGCCACTTGAAAATACTATTAATGCCCCATGCTCTTGAATGATGAGGAGCCACAAATAGCCATTCCCAGCTCTAGCCCTCTCTCAGCCACTTCTCAGACCACATCTCTTCGAGGCTGCAGAGCCTCAGTCTATTTAGTGGTCCCCACTGCTCCATAACTCTCCCCAAAGAGAGAACCAACAGCTTATGCCTGCCTTTCCTTTCTCTCTTTTCATCAGCTAAGTAGCGGGAAAAGGACCTTTTCTCTTACCACCTGTTGTTGACAAAGAGGTGTCTGGGGTAGGAAGAGGAGCTGCTGTTTTGTTAGAGATACAGAGGCCAGCTACCCGCTAGAAAAGAGTTAAGAGAGCAAGGCCAAGGGAGGGTGACTCAGAAGGCAGCGTGCCCGGCCTGTGACGGTAACGCTGGGACCTCCCCAGGCTAGGAGGCCTGGCGTGTATAAGGAACCTGCCTGTCACGGGGCAAAAGATGTTGTCCTAGATCTATTACCTTCAAGCCCCTCAAGATGGTGAGATGCAGGACTCAGGAATGCAAGTGTGCAAGGACTGACTCYTGGCAAGTCTCCCTGGTGTGAGCAGCCTCGTGGGGTCACCCTTCATGTGAGGGCAGGACTCCTCGCATCCGTAAGATGCTGCTCAGCCTGTGCCTGTGATAAGTGTCCCACTSACGCCTGCTCTCACTGTCTTCTGACATGAACAAGTCCCCACGAAACAAAAATAATTTGAGGAGATTTCGCTTCACTAAGATCTCCCTCTTCAGCTGCTGTCTTCARTGGAAATTGAAATAGGTCAATACTGAGAAACTAATGAAAATCCAACCCTTCATTAACATTTGCTTATGATATTAGCTCATCCTGAGTTATGACATAACTCTACCCAGTAACCCACATACTGTACACAGGATATGCTTGCACTGCAATCAAAGAAATAATCATTGAGATGTTTACTGCAACTAGACATTATATAATAGTTGTGGCTAGTCTTACTGTCTACATTGGTCACATAATTTAATATTTTCATACTGATAACACATAAGTAACAGGAAAACAAACAAGCGCCCCCCCCCAAAAAAAAAAATCCAGTCAACAAAACCCCTTCCAAACAAATTTGCACCAATTTTACTCTTCCACTCAGAACTTCCCCCTATGTATCTCACAAGAGAATCCACAACACTTGTTGGCAGGATCTCTGGCCAGATTTCAAAGCATTTATACRCAGACAGACAAAGAAAGCTGCCTAGTCAGGGTTTCTAAAGCACTTGACTTTTTCAGGTTAAGAAACTGATACAGAAATTTTAAGTAACCTTTCAGTGACAAAGCTTTGGTTAAATCCTCAGACAATMTATGTCATTAGGGTGGGATTCCTCTTCCCTATGCTTATCTGTTTGATATTCAGGAGCTTGTTTTTTTCCAGTTGTCTGAACTTCTAAGCAAAYGTACCTCCAGAGTATGCCTTATCTCATTTTAAGATAGGCAGCTAAGAGGATAAGGTGAACTGCTTTCACAGGTGTTTCTCTCCATTAACTATAGGAATTGTATACAGCTGTTAYATACTGACACTCAGTGTTTGGATAACTACTGTTAGGTGAGAATACTACTGCTTTCATTACTAGGCACTTATATTTGTGTTTTAGATGTGATTTAGGTACTGGGAACTTCAAGCGTGCTGCCAAGTAACAGGACTGAGGTTTTAAGACTGTTGGATGCTTTTGAAAATACTCCTCTAAACATGCCTCAATTTATGACAGTTGGAAGCAAGGGGAAGCAGCAGGGCAATATTCCCTTCCCCRTTCTGCTGAGGCATTGTCTGTGGGTGTTTCAGCAAACTGCATTACCACTCAACGCCTTGTGTTCCCCCTCAGTGCGACACAGTTTTCAAACTTTACGAGACATTACAATACTTTGGAACATTGCAAGGKGTGTTGAACTCCTCACAGGGATGGCACGCTGGGCGAGCAAAGCGATGATAGCTTCATGTACCACTGATCTTTCTATCCCTAGCTCAGTCAGTATCAGGATGCCAAGTCCTAGTTGATCTTCTCCCAGGAAAAGCTTCTGCAGGGAGTCCTGCTGCAATCAATAGGTGATGCTGCTCTCACAGAGCACACAGCATCTCAGAATACTTCAGGTCAGAAGGGACCTTAGGAGGTCTCTGGTCCAAACCTCTGCTCAAAGCAGAGAGAATATTTGCATTTTGGGGCCTTCTCCAATTAAGTTTTGAGTAYCCCCAAGGATGGGTATCAAACAACCTCTCTAGGCCACTGTTCCAGTGTCTGACCACCTTGGTTGCGTAAAAAGCCTGTCACAGCAGGCTGCCCCGAGATGCAGGAGTTATCTGCCTAGTTTATTCTTAGCTGCCATCAGCTCTGAGAATAAGATAATTTCACATCCTTCTGTTTAAAAATCTAATTATGTTAAGGCCTAGATACATTATAATTGGAAACTATTGGACAGATAAAAAACTTTATGCTCTGTCTTCTGCTCATCAAAGTATCTGGTGGAAATAAATACTATGCTTGCTAATTATGGGTATATACGCAGGGCTGTTGGGTTTGTTTTGCTATGTTATTACAATGCTGTACCTGGCAGGGTGAGCAGAAGGGTCAGGGCTGCAGATCAGTAAACAGGAACGAAACTGGGAAATCTTGAAGACAACTGTAAAGCAGAGTTTTTCCACTCAAAGTTTGATCTATTATTGTAATGAATGTTGCATCCTGCGACAGGAAGGTAGAAAAATAACAGGAAAGATTCCAAGGAGAAGAGGACAAACCTGCAGTAAGGGAGAGTTGGGCAAAGAAAGTCTTTGCATGCTCCTCAGCTTTGATTGAAAAATGGTTTTCTGCTCACCCTGCAAAAGGTGATTTGTATACTGTTCGGAGCAATCATTACATGAAGTAGTTAACTGGCCCTGTTATGTATTGTGCTACAGGTGCAAGGTCTGGAATCCCACATAATTGCTGCATATATCTAGATTTAGCTCATCATCATTTTCTCAATTAATTTTGAAAAGAAAAGGAAGAGCTTTGCAGTTGCCGTGTGCTGGCCTGAGAAGCCAGAGCCATCCGCTCAGCTCTAATGGTGATCTCCCCAGGTCAGGGGTAAGGCCAGTGAGCTGGCAGGCCAGGATGAAGTGGTCTACAGCTCCCACAGATRGGCTGTGCTGTACCCAGCAGCAACAACGCAGGCAGCCAGATCCAATATTTAAAAGAAGCAAATAAGCCCGTCACCAAGAAACAGGTAAGAATTGACTACTAGGTAACTCTCTGAGCATGCGTGTGGCACTTTCCAAATGGAGATCCCCAAATGAGTCATGGCCTCCTGGCTGTCTTGTGTATCCAGACCAAATGTTGTACATACGGAGACTGATGCACGAACTGGGTACGGGTTTTGCCCGAGGTTGCACAGAAGAAGACAGGGGCAGGCATGGTACCAAACCTGGCTCGTGTGAATCCCTGTCCTGGGCTTTAGCCACAGAAACATCACCATTACGTAGTCAGGCTTTCTTGGCAAGGGAGAGATTAGTTTTGTTTATGGRCTTCTAAGAAAACCATGCCCTTAAGGCTTGTTTTGAAGAGTACATCCTAGGGAATTATTTTTTAATAGTCTGATGTCTTGCCTGCGATGCTATTGCTTACTGTTGCATATGTGCTGAGCACACGTACCCATCCCTCAACCAARCTTTTCAGTCCCCTGTTAACCTTGTCTGAACTGTCCGTGCACAGCTCTGGATCCTCGGCAATGGCAAATCTCGCCTGCGGCAGCTCAGCACRAGCATGTTACAACATGCTACTAACCACTGCTCACACGTCCCGACGGAGTGACCCACCCCGGTCCAATCTGTAACTCGTTCAGTCTAACACAGTCCCAGCAGAAGGGCTGCGACTGTATTAACTAACGCTGCGCTAACCACTATCGGGGTGGAGCGCAGGACGGACTCACCGGACGAACAAATAAAACCAGGACACTGAAACCAGGCTAATACCCTTCTAGCAACTGTTACCTTTAAAGACAGCAACCCGTTTTCCCCATTCTGCAACCACTAACACCCAGGGAATGCAGCCGATGGCTCCTGCCTTTGCAGCAATGACTCACAGGCCTTTGGCTGAGCACACTGAAGTGCTTGTTATGCAGAGCGAGGGCTGAGATTTGGAGCCCCCGCGTAAGGCTGAGATCAGGTAAACGTCAGCCTCTGCAGGTGCAGTGCCAATAGCAGGGCTTTTGCCCATGCAGCCAGGGGCAGGGCTGTGCTAGCAGGGCTCATCCGGAGAAATCGGAGGCGTGAAACAGAACAGGACAGCATTGCAGCTCCGCTGCTGCAACTCATTCTTGTCTGGGCAAGCAGCAAAACGCCCGCTGCAGAGCTGAGCTTCAAATTTAGTTTAGGCGTCTTTCCTGACCYCACCAACATCTACGGCATACTGCTGCTGGCTCTGAACTGCAGTCCTCTTCTTTACTGGGATTCTTTAAAAGGAATTCCACCTTTTTTCTCCATATATGTGGGAGAAACAAGGTACAAAATATTTTTTTTTGTCAGCATTGTATTACCCATTGACCTTTAAGACAATATTTTTCTCTGCTTTCTTAGAAGGAGAGATKAAAGAATCTGATCAAAGGAAACCGTGGCCAACCTCACTCAGGAAATGCTCTGATTAACCGTAGAAATTTCAGATTTGTTTATTTGGTGGTTATTTGTTGTGAGGTAACAAGGTCTTAGCCTTTACTGCAGTGAAGAGACTTCCTAAGAAGCCAACTCACTCTATTGTGATGAAATAGAAATCGCTTGTTACCAGAAGAAGTATTCGGATCAAGCTGGGAAGGCTTTCTAAATGCAGAAGAAGCGGAAAGTCCCTGTCTCAATGAGCTTACAATTTAGGACAAAAGACAATAAATAGATGCAGACAGACAAATGCATTGAGAAGGGCCAGGTGGCAGTAAGATATCAATGGGCAACCTGCAGGGCAGTTGTATCAGCTACTGGTGGTACTACACTGGCAAGGGCTTTGGAGGTTTCCCAGCCAAGCTGAAATTAAAGGACACATTCTGAGGAAGATAGCTGGTGGAGTAGCTCCAGAGCATTAAAGGCACCTTGTGAAAGATCTAGYAGTTACTGCAGGTAAGGATTTAACAAGTGAGTAACGGACTTGGGGTCACAGGCCAATGGAAGGTAGGAGCTGACACTGCAGAAGGAAGAGAGAGGTGAGTAAGGGTGGGGTGTGCTTCAGAAATGAGCATGTGTAGTCTATGTTTAATGTCATAGAGAAAGAAGCACTGAAAGCAGTCACACAGAAGACTAGTGTGACCAAAGCAGTGGGATCTGACTCCAACCCAGGCTGCAGCAGCATTTTCAACTAGCTTTGTCTATTTTGTTTCACTGATGTTGGTTCCTGACATGTGACACTCCCAGGGAATTTATACAATATGGGAGAGCAACCCACCCAAGACTGAAACTACTTGGTGGCCTCCTCAATGGTTAACCATTTCATTTTCTGCAGTTTTACTGAGAGGGGTAGAGCTCCAGGGAGCTTATCTGGAGACCTGAACAAACATGTTTCTTTCCTCAAGAGGGTAAATGCACCACATTTCTTGTTTCTCTTCCTGCAAACATGCAGCACATTGCATCATTAGACCAAAACCGTCCTGAGGACACAAGCCTTGTCCCAATCGGATTGACTCCTGTAATGTTGGCAGGACTCTGAACCTGCCCTTCTTCACCCGTTCCTCACTGGATCTTCTTCTCCCTCCCTTTCCCTACCTACCAAGCCTGTTCGGCTCCTAGCCATGCCCCACTTGCAGTCTCAGTGCTGAAAGAAAGGTGACTCCATGCAGGAGCTGCCAGGCGAGAGCAAATGCTTGTCACCATTTTCACAGCAGAGAAGGACTCTCTCAAAGCAGTACTAAAACGAAACACAGCAGAAGACATATATTAAACAACTTTAATTAACTTCTTATGCTTAAAGGCTTAAGGAGCCTCTTGTTCCTTTGCCTCTCGGGCAGACAGTCTTGGGGAGTTTTCTCAGGTCTCAGATCATAGCTCTCTCTCTAAAATTCCTGCATTTCCATCCCAGAGCATTCAATGCACCTGAGTAGAGAGCAGAAGGGCTCATAAGGGTCATGCAGCATGATGGCATTTGCAAACACACATCTAAATGTATTATTGCAGTGACACACASAGAAACTATTTGACTTAAGGAAGGAGGGGGAAGCAGAGTTGCTCCTGTCTGTCCTCCATAGCTCTGCCACTGGGCTCTGAGGAGAAGAGGCTGTGGTTTGTAGCAAAATACCAGGACCTCCTAGTACCTATGAATGGAAGGCAGACAGGTGCTGCAGGACGGGCTGCTGCACACGCACCCAGACAGCCTGTTGTGGTCCCTTGGTCAGAGAAGCCAGCTCCACTGCTTGCTAAGGAAGAGCGAGGTGAATGTACCACTGGCCAGTTTGGGTTATGCTGCTAACACCAGCGTGAACTCACACCTCTGCCAATGCAGCTCCCTTGGTGCTACACTTACCTTAACTCTGCTCATTTCCTCATCCTCAGCAGAAGTTAGGAGAAAGGGAGTACTCAAGTGCTCAGAGCTACCCCCGTCAGCTCCCTTCTTGTGCTCACGCGTTGCTGCGCTGATCAGCCATCACATTTACACGGGGCATTTGTCAGTAACAATCCATCAGCTCAGCCATGCTCAGCTAACACAGAAATCTGGTCTGTGCTTCTGTTTGACCACCAACAGCCAAAAGTCAAATTAATGCTGCACAGAAATAATTGAAACTTGACTTCTTGTTCATTCACTGCCTCCCAGCACCCTCTCCTGCTTCCTTCTATTTTTAAAAAGGGAATGTTTTAAAGACTAATTCTCTTAAGAGGAGCCCTGAGCAAGAAAAACAACAGTTCATACTTAACAGAGTTTTTCCAGCTTGGCTGCCGTTCACTAGTCAATCAAATGGACATCCGTGGGCACTTGTAAACAGCTCTGAGATGTCTGGGAATGTTGAACGTCAACGAACTGATGCTGGTCAGCTTGATGGTCAAGTGTACTGGAAAAAAGAGCATCAGCATATTTTTAGGCTTTTAGGTATTCTCTTCATTTTTGTAGATGCTTTGACATTTAAAGCAGGTTTTTGACTGGTTATGCGGGACTTATTTACCCCTTGTCAAATTAAATTACAAAAAAAATAAAGAAAAAAATCATCACTGTAAAGAAAGCAAAGTCTATCTTTTTCACCTTGCCAGGAAATCAGATAAAATGACTTAGGATGCAGTTTTGCTGTCAGTTAAGGCTGTCAGCAGATGTCACTTGCAGCAGAATCTGGCCTTGATTCATAGGTTATCAATGTTACTTTTCTTAAAATATCCACTGCTCTACTGAAACCACTGCACTTCCGTGAGTTGCAGAGTAACGTATGCAGGGCCTTGGGTAGGTGCTGGTTTAAAATCATGGGAGGTTCGTCTGTGCCAGCACTTCCCCTGCTGCCACTCCTTGGCCAATAATGGAAGCTTCTACTGGCAATGGAGCAGCTGCTTTCCTTTTCCAAGGCCCACTTTCAGGAGTCCCAAAATGCATAGAGGGAGACCGGGGGTAAAAATCCAATCCCAAGAGCTTGTGAAGAACAGAGCAAGCCAGAGAAGTCCAGGGGAAACAGTCAAGTTACATGTGTCACTGTCACTGAATTTTGTGTTTGTATGCACCAAACCTTGCTCTCTGAAGCCAACACCGTGACGGCCCAGGAGATTTTGGATTTTTATTAAAGGGCACGTGGCTTCTGGAGTRGGTGTTTTTCCGCTTTGCAGTTCATTTTCTTGTAAAAGAAAAATTATTTCTAGATTATCTGCAAAATTAATCATTGTCCTATGGCTGCTCGAGAAATAAAATTATCACTAACACCATTAACATCACTTCCACCAAGCTCAAGAGCGGTGCATCCCTGTGAGTAAGAAGTACAGCAAAAAAGGCAGGAGACCTGCATGGGTGAGCAAGGAGCTCTTGATCAAATTCAGACAGAAGAAGAAAATACACAGACTGTGGAAGAGGGGACAGGCTACTTCGGAGAATTACAGGAATGCAGTCAGAGTATGTAGAGACGCGACGAGGAAGGCTAAGGCCCAGCTGGAATTGAGTCTGGCAAGGGATGCTAAGGACAACAGGAAGGGCGTCTTCAAATACATCAGCAGCAAGAGGAGGACTAGGGAAAATGTGGGCCCGCTACTGAATGGGGCAGGGTCCCTGGTGAGAAGGGATACAGAGAAAGCAGAATTACTGAATGCCTCCTTTGCTTCTGTCTTCACTGCTAAGGGCAGCCCCCAGGAATCCTGCAGCCTGGACGTGAGGGAGAAAGTCTAGAGAAGGGAAGACTTTCCTTTGGTTGAGGAGGAAAGGATTAGAGACTTTCTGGGCAGGCTAGACATCCACAAATCCRTGGGCCCTCATGSGATRCACCCATGGGTACTGAGGGAGCTGCCGGATGTTGTTGCCARGCCRYTCTCCATCATCTTTGAAAGGTCCTGGAGAACTGGAGAGGTGCCTGAGGACTGGAAGAAAGCCAATGTCACTCCAGTCTTCAAAAAGGGCAAGAAGGAGGACCSAGGCAACTATAGGCCAGTCWGCCTCACCTCCATCCCTGCAAAGGGGATGGAACAGCTCATTCTGGATGTCATCTCCAGACATATGGAGGAAAAGAAGGTGACCGGGAGTAGCCAGCATGGATTCACCAAGGGGAAATCCTGCTTAACCAACCTGATAGCCTTCTAGGATGGAAGGACTGGCTGGGTGAGAGCAGTGACRTTGTGTACCTTGACTTCAGCCAGGCTTTTGACACTGTCTCCAATAACATCCTCCTAGAGAAGCTCAGGAAGTGTGGGTTAGATGAGTGGACAGTGAGGTGGATTGAGAACTGGCTGAAAGGCAGAGCTCAGAGGGTTGTCATCAGTGGCGTGGAGTCTACCTGGAGGCCTGTGGCTAGTGGCATCCCCCAGGGCTCAGTACTGGGTCCCAT
>NW_028186723.1:25365-110735 GCF_003343005.1 Rhea americana | reverse complement strand
CTCCAGAGGTCCCTTCCAACCTTACTGATTCTATGATTCTACGATCATGGAGTAAAGCACCACTTTGGTAAGCAACAGCTTTGAGAGCCTGGAGGAGAAATCAAAATAAAATAGCATCAAGAGGAATTTTTAAGTTTTTAAAGTAAAGACACTAATTTTACTGCCTGGAGAGGAGCATCCAGCTGTAATGAAAACCATACTGCCCACATTTTCATCCCTGCACAACTTGGCCTGTCTAATGTTAAGACTTACCTTTGATGCCTATATGATGGGAGAGAGCGAAAATGATATTTTCCCTCCAGAATGAGAGTTCAACTCATTGATCCTAAGGTACTTGGAAACTTTTTGTGCTACTGATCATAATTTCTCTCTGAAATCATGGCCACGGTGGAAAAAATTAAACACTGAGCATGCGAGAGTGTCCTACATCACCTCTGCACAAGCTGCTTTGTTTTACACCTCCTGCACTGAGACACTGGGGAGGGCACATGGTGCCTTCATGGTCCTTAGCCCACTGTTTCTACTAAAAATTTCAAAAATCATTCAGGAACAGAATAGTATACAGTGCAGTCCAGCCAGATTTTCCCCCCAAACCCACAATTCTACTCCAATGGCATGAAGATTTCAGCCATGGATGGGCTTCCTCACCAACAAGGAGCAAAATTCTATACTTAAAACTCAAACCTTACTTCCCCCAAAACAGGGAACTGTCAACATGTTAGTGGAAGACAGTAATTTTTGAAATGGGATGTTGTTATACCTATGTCAGGGCTGGGCTCCTCCAAGAGCAGTCAAACCTGTCTGGTCTTACATGAAAATATGACTGGCCATAGCCAGGCATCCTGTCTCTGACAGTAGCCAATAACAGATGCTGAGGGAAGATATAAACTCCAGGAAAGCATGTAGTGACACTTCCCCAGAAATACCAGAGACTTCCTGGACCAAAGATAGTATCTTTGTATTTAATAGTTCTCAGTGAATTTTTCATTCACTGCTGTGTGAATGACAAGTTGTGTGAAAAAACATTTTCTATCGTTTGTTCTAAAACTGCCACCTGTTATTTTAATCTGATTCTCCCTAGTTCCTATACAATGCGAGCTCCCTTGTCACTGTTCCTATGCCACTCCGGATTTGACAGAACTTTGCCATATCTCCCTCCAGAGGCCTTAGAGCCTCATTCTAGCTAGTTGGATCTCGCCTTCTTTGTACAGAAGCTGCTTCAACCACCTTGCCACCTCTCTCTACACCTTTGCCAGTTCTATTATAAGCCAAAAAATGACACACCAAAACCTTCAAAGAATCACAGAATAGCTGGGGTTGGAAGGCATCTCCAGAGATAATCACAGAATCAGTAAGGTTGGAAGGGACCTCTGGAGATCATCTAGTCCAACCTCCCAAAGATTTCRTGTTGCTGGTTCTACTGTGKCTTGAGCCCAGGACCTTCAGCATGTAAAGCRGATATGATAACCACTACACTATCCCTCTACCCCAGCCATCTGGTTCAACCTTCCAGCTCAAGCAGGGTCACCTACAGCAGGTTGCACAGCACAGTGTCTGGATTTTGAGTATCTCCATGCACAGAGACTCCAAAACCTCTCTGGGCAACCTGTATTCAAACACCCTCATAGTGAAAAWGTGTTTTCTTATGTTCAAGTGGAATTTCCTGTGTTTCAGTTTGTGCACATTGCTTCTCATCCTGTTGCAGGCCATCACTGAGAAAAATCTGGCCCAACCCTCTTTACATGTYCCCATTAGATATTTATACTTGCTGATAAGATCTTTCCTGAGCCTTCTCTTCTCCAGGCTGAACAGTTTCAGTTCTCTCAGCCTCTCCTCATATAAGAGATGTTCCAGTGCCTTAATCATCTTTGTATCCCTTCACTGGACTCACTCCAGTAGTTCCRTATCTTTTCTATACTGGGGAGCCCAGCACTGGACACAGCACTCCAGATGTATCTCACCAGTGCCGAGCAGATGGAGAGGATAACCTTCCCTGACTTGCTGGCAATGTTCTTCTTAATGCACCACAGGACGCTGTTGGTCTTATTAGCCATAAGGGCACATTGCTGACTGTGTTCAACTTCCTGTCCACCAAGACTCCTAGGTTCTTCTCTGCAAAGCTGCTCTCCAGCTAGTCAGCCCCCAGCCTGTACTGATGCATGGGGTTATTCATCCCCAGGTGCAGACATTGCACTTCCCTTTGCTGAACTTCATGAGGTTCCTCTCTGCCCATTTCTGCTGTCTGTCAAGGTCCCTCTGACAGGACAACCATCCATTGCATCMACTGCTCTTCCCAGTTTTCTATTGTCTGCAGTTATCTGCCTTTACCCAGCCAACAGCCATGTGGCACGTCTCAGATGGGAGGGGAGCTCCAGGAGTCACTCAGRTGAGAGATGACAGTGCCTCCCCAGGGCTCCTTCTGTTATATTACAAGACAGAGTGGCCCTGACCATGCTGAGATTGGCCAGGAATATCAGCCTTGGCAGCCCTTCCTGTCCTGCTCACTCCCYTACCCGAGATTCAGACTGCATTCAGCTCTGCCAGCCAGCAGCCACACTCAAACCATTTGTGAACCAAGAGAGACTCAGCAGCCACAAACTATCTGTTACTAGCTGATTTCTCTGTAAGCCTTCTGCCAGCTCCCTTACAGCAGAATTGAACTTAAATATAAAAGAAGGTAAGAAGATGGGTGAAGAAAGAAGCTTCATCCTTCATCCTCCTCAAGTCTGGTAAACTGTGGACCAGTCTCCCAAAGGAAGCCAAGAAGGTACCATGGCCGATAATGTCTTGCATCAGACACACAAGGGAACACACTAAAGRTCAATGTTTCTCAAACTAATCTTTGCTGAGACTGTACACAGCAAATTCTATGTTACCACACACTGAATGTTAAGATTTTTTTCTACAATGACTGCAAATGAGGTCTCTTTATGAGCTCTGAAGCTCATAAAGGTCAAGCTCTCAAAGGATCCACCAATTTTCTGCAATTAGAAACAAAAGAGACAAATCAAGTCACCAGTGTCTCAAATCACACACAGTTCCAAAGATTCTCCACAACAGAAGAACCCTATCTTCTTGCCTAGAACCAAGGCAATACTTGCTTCAGACGCAGGCAACCATTTTTTGTTTCTTCTGACTTTGAGTCAGGCTTCAAATCAGCATTACCTCTTCCCTTCTTTTTTTAGCAAGCAGAGATAAAATCACTCAGCACCAGAACGATGACACAGAAACTTGCAGCAGACAATCGAATGTGTAATACACGGATACTGGAGCTGCCTCCAACAAGTGATGTCTGCTGTTAGTCGCTTCTCTYTCCACCGCCTAGGATTAGCCTCATCTCTTCTACTCCTTCCACAGCTCCTTTCCTTGGGATGTTCCTAACATGGGCTAAAAACATCCGGCAGTGCTCTCAGGAAACTCCAGAAACAGGGGAAAGCATGTCCTGTTGCTGAGCCCTCTCTGCGTGTGTATGTGTTATTTTTAMACTAACGCACAAAAGGATGCAGTTCCCATCAGCCAGGGCATGTGCAAGCTTCTGTTGAGCAAATCTCTGTACTTCRAAAGGCAGAAAACATGGCATGCGCTGCTGCTGCTGCGGCAATACCATGCTTAATGAATACCCCAGCACGAAGTCACATGTTAAACAAACAAACACACAGCTAMAACACAAATTACAGTAGCCCAGAGCAGCTTTTATTTGGATGGTGGAATTTTTCTTTCAGTTAAATGTTTTCTTTCTAATTGTTATGAGCAGGCGGAATCTGCTGCTGAAGCTGACTTAGCTGCCTTTTGCTATTCAAGGCTTTGCACAGCTGGGGGCACATCACCAACTGAGGCATTTAGACCCAGAAGAATGGGGCTTCTATTAATACTAGCATGAATGATCTTTCTTGCTCTCCACGCCTGTACCCTCGTGGCATTAGAAAAGCAATTAATGAGCAACAGTATTTAAACAGTTTCACTTCAGGAAAAATTTCTTTTTCAGCATCAGAGGCATTACTTGCTTCTCCGAGTGTCTTTGTTCACCACTTTGTCTCTCTGCTGTCCGCTGCAACTTGGAGACTACTGCTGAAACTGAAGATTGTTTCCTCTCCTCAGGTTTCAATGTTATTGAAATGTTATTTCAGTGTTATTCCATGCTGASAAGGATAAATCTTGATCTGCCTCCAACAAGAATCCCTAGCACAAACAACTGGGTTTTCAGTTCAACCCAGGTGAGAGATGTGGGCATCAAAGGTTAAAAAAAAGAATGAAGAACTGCTAGTGATTCAAGGTCTCTCTTTTTCTGACCCTTCCTGACTTCTTTAAACAATGGACAATAATTATTCTGAAACCCGACAAAACAATTTTTTGAAGAGAGAGAGAGAGAGAAAAAAAGAAATCTCATCCCAAAGGAAACATTGTGTATCAGTGAAATTTAAGGGTTAAATTTCAACTTTCTCATTTAGATTAATTTTATCTTTACTTTAAAATATTTTTCCTGCATTTATATATTTTATAACATGAGTGATAGGTCTCCCCGTGTTTCCAGATTTTAACCCAAAATTTCTACCTCTCTTTTTTTTGTTTCTGTTTTTTAAAACAAGTGAATTAAAATTAGATTGTAATTAAATTTGTTACTATTTAAAACAAAAGCAGACGTCAGCAGAATAGAATCTAGTTTCTTTTTATCCCTACTAGAAAGCACCCTCTCAGAGGAAATCAAAGGAGTAAAGCATATCAAGAATAGCTAACTGCAGAATATAGCCCGGCACATATTCCAGGAAATTAAGTTGCCTGTCAGCTCAGGAAATCAAACACAATTAAACAATTTATATGCTGATCTGTTAGAACAGGAATCTCCCAATGATACGTATACTGAATTCTGTCAGTGAAAGAGTGATTAGCTGGAGATTTTATTCACAGACTGGATGACTCTAATGTTAGTGCAAGTACATCTCCTGGCAGCTGGCAGTCCTCTGGGATTTGGTGACTTCACTGCAAGCAGTACAGAGCATCACACCACGCTGCTAAACAGCTGTGCTCCGTGCTCCCGGGCTTACCTGGGAGTCTTCCCTCCTAGAGCAGAACATCGGTGCTTCCTCCCCCCCTTACAGCAACAGCCCTGCAAGCTTCCACGCAATTTCAGCATGAAGCACTTGGATTCATGGGGCATGTCAAATCCAGCACGGCCACCTAGCCGCTTACCTTTCAGACGTGCCTCCCTCGTGCTTTGCAAGTATCACATAAAACCTGCTATAGTGATCAGCTGCACAGACCACGCAGCTGCCTAACACCTGGCGACTGAGCAGGAAGGAGGTTACAGTACTACTAACGAAGGGCAGTTCTCTTCTACGAGGAAGAAGCACTGGGCTCCAGACTCTTATACTTCTTATACTTCCTCTTCTATGCTCACAAATGGCACTGCTTTCTGTCACAACATTACCGGTCTCCTCCAGCCTCCCTCTACCTCTTCTGAAACAGTCTCATTGTATCTCTATTCAGCTGTCTTACTCTGAATGGCATCCAGAAGCTTTTTCCTTCCTTTCCCTTTTCTGTCTACTGACTTCTTCATTTCCATCACCGTCTGCTCTTTAGCTTTGCATTTGCTCTGCTTAGTACTGTGATTTGCAAGGATGCCACACAATACACGAAATGTCTTTGCAGTACATGAAATCCCATGACATCCCTCTGGATGTCACAGCTATGGAAGCAGCTATCCAGGATAAGGCAACACCAGTCAAACAAGTCAGTCACACATAGTGGGATGGGGGATTGGTTTGCATCCTTGCCATGTTTTTGAGATAAAAGGAAAAGGACAGACAGTCTCACCCTTGCTAATAGCTCCTAAAAAGAGGCCTAAACAAAAACCCAGTTTCTCTCTCTCTTGCTAGCACAAGCATCTTCAGCTCTGTCTTTACTATCCACAAACTTGCCTGCACTTGGTCCAACTTGGTATTGGACCTTTAAGATCTATGTCCTTGTCCAGGGTTTTCATCATGCTTCACAAGGTAGTTCAAATATTCAGCAGATGGGACAGTGATACAGTGTCATGTGTTACAGATGAGTTGGTAACACTTGTCCATAATAGCTTTGTTAGGATGTATTTTATAATTCTTCCACCTGTTCCCCCTTTTCATGGAATCTTCTCTTCCCTGTGGTTTCATCTTCATAACCTAAGATGTGGGATTTGTTTGCAAGGAATTGGAGCTAACAGTGGCTGTGGTGCACAGGAGTCTTTGGAGGACATGTTCCGCAGGCTGCTTTTGCTTGTACAGTATGAGCCWCAAAGACAGAAATGACCTCCCTTAGGTCTATGGAGAGACAATCCACACGACATCCGTGCTTAGGGTTGACCATTTTCCCCCTTCTATCTTTCAGTGAAACCTTGTCTCATTCCAGGAGGCAGAATATCTTAGCTTTCCTTGTCACCACTGATAAATACCCACAGAGATCCACAAACTGCTTCCAGAGCCTATTCCATTCCTGCATATTTTCCAATCAACAAGTGAGAAACTGCAAAAGTACCACCAAGAACAAGTGTTGCTTGAATGCACATACCCTTGTTTTCCTGGCTTGTCCCAGCTGGCACGCATCTCCTCCCTGCCCCACTGGGCAGCAGGTACAACTTCCCATGGTAAGTGTGAGACGCCTCAGGAACGCTTCGGCTGTGACTCACGTCTTGGGAAATGTCAGGCGTGCAGCAGAAGGAATTTACCCGATCATCACTTCCTGACATGAGAGCTCAGTAGTTCCTACTGGGCAGGATGCATATGTTTAGGAAGAATGAAAACAGGCATAGACTCATGTAAGACTGTTACTGTAACCGGCTAATTAATAGTTTATTGACTGCATTCTTAAAAGAAGTACAATTAGAGGAGGACACAAAATGTAAATCTTCTTTTCCTTAAGAGATGGTTGTAACTGAATTCACATATTACACAAAATAAGACTACTTGGCTTGATACGTTACATAATTACTAGGAGCAGCTGGTAGGGAAAAATCGTAACCAAAAATCAAGCTCCTTCTCTGCTGCACAGATGGGAATTCTCTTCTCAGATCCACACGTTAAATCTTGGTTAAATCTTTRTCTATGTATACAAAGCTGGTATGTGATTTTCCTGCCAAACATATATGGATCCCCTCCAAGTCTACACTTCTGAGAATAGAAAAATAAAGGTTTGTGCTGTACCTAAACAGCAGACAGGTGTCCTTCAAGATGCACACTCTCAGATAGCCTTGGGGATGGAATGGTTTAACGGCTAAAGCCAGAGGCTCAGCAAACCCAAGTTCTCTCTCTTGTTTTGGCTACAAATTTCCTGAGAAAGCTTGGTTTCTGACCTAAGAATACAAAGAAAGTACCCAATGCTCTGTCCAAAGTGTCTATGTACCATTAAAAACTACATAGGATCTTAGGTCTGCACATTAATTCCAGTAAGATTCTAGTACCTTAAAACATATGTAGGGATTTAGGGCCAAGTTTTTTTAAAAAATGCATAAAGCAGAGTTACAAAGCATGTCTGTGGTTGAGCAGGGAACTAAACCCACGCCTCTAATTAGCGTCCAACTTTTTTAAAAGATCTGTCTGTGTCTCCATTTCCCAAGCCAGCAAATAGGTAATAAAAATGACTCCACTATCTCACAGGCATGAGTTGAAGCTAAACACTTTCAGGTTATCCATTCTTCAGATATTATAGAAACATATAATGGATGAGGCATTAGCAGCAGTAATCAGAATCATAAATTAAGAATACAAATTATTATAAAACCACAGGGAGGTACAAATCTCTTCAAAGTTCAATTGCATCAAAGCCTGGATTGCGATGAGGGTGTGATACAAACGAGGTCTCGTCACGAAAGTAAACTCAGCGCTTTGGGAGCTATTCCACAGACTACGGCAGCCACCACTGAAATGAAATCTGAACTTGTTCCCATGTTAGAGTGGAAGGCAGGGGACCACTAGATCACTTATTCTGGCCTTCCATATGGTGCAAGCTTTAGTATTTCATCCAGCGACTCTTCTCAAGTCTTAAAACTTGAGATTGGCTAAAGCACAACCTCCAGAAAGTCTCAGCTTAAATGRGAGATCA
The DNA here is from genome assembly GCF_003343005.1 of Rhea americana. Lineage (NCBI taxonomy): Eukaryota > Metazoa > Chordata > Aves > Rheiformes > Rheidae > Rhea > Rhea americana. Next base: position 102,665 of record NW_028186723.1, on the reverse strand, counting down.
GTTGAAGGAGAACCCACCACTTCTCTGGGTGGTTTGTCCCAAAGCTCAGCCATGCTTCATGTGAACGAGGATGAGGCCTGGCTCAAACCATCACATTTGTCATACAAGGAGGAGGCAAGTGCCTCCACTTTCCAGAGGAAATCACGCACTGTATTTTGCTGTTCTGCCCACATCACGCCTACGTTATCTTTGTCACGGCAACAGCAGGGGAGATCTGTCAGCCAGGCGTGCTTCCCAGCTTCCTGAACCCCGTACCTGCAGCGCGAGGAGAGCAGCCCCATYGGGCTGGTGGGCGCCTCGAGTGAGTCAGATCCTGTGGCTTCAGAAAGAAAGCGTCCGTATCATCAGCTAGAGGAGGGCAAGGGCTCTGCAGCAGGAAAAGAAAGCGAGAGTTACACTGTGAAAGATGGCAGATGTCACGATTTACTGATACGTGCCCCTCTTGCCAGCTCATTCCCTCCCCTCTTTGCTTCCCCTCAGCCCAATACTGCTTCCTCTGTTGTGCCAGTGCAAGTGTTCACAGGGCCACGCTCTGGAAACGATCCAAGTTTACACACAAAAAAGTCCATCCAAATACAAACCACAGCCTGCTTTTTTTCAGCAGGGCTAGTTCCAACCCCTGTAACACAACAGAAAATAAAATCATGGCTGAGCTGAACTAGCAGCCTGCTGCGACTGAAAGTGGGAAAYGTTCTTCCTCCTCCTTTCCCCTCCCTTCTCTGCCCGCATCTCTGCTCCTAGATCCGAGTTCGCACTGCCTTGTGTTGGCTTTGGTGCCTGTAAGTTGCACTTCAACTTATTAATTCATCAGAAAATGATCCATTTTGTCTTGCCTTTTTTTTTTTTTTTTTTTTTTTTTTTTGATAGTTTAGTTAGCTGACTTGGCTCATGGAGTTGAACGGAGACCACAGTAGAGCACAGTGAGGGTCCACAAGGACTTCACAAGCTTCCTTCCATGGCTATGGCACAGAGCAGGGTGCTCCTCAGCCTGGCACTGCTTTGATGCCCACCTAATATCACATACTAGCAYGGGAGTGTGATGCCACATCATGGTCAAAGCCTGGTTAAGAGGCTTCTGGCCCTAAGGTAGGGCCCCAGAGTTTTGCTCATAGAGCTGCGYTGCAAGCTGAGAGACTGAATCCAAGTTCAAATGCCCTTTGTAGCCTYTAAAAAATAACTCAGTGACTTCAGTGACTCAGTGATTTCAGTGACCGGGGTCATATTACAGGCCACCCACTGCTGTCCTGGTACAGTGGACGGGGASAGCAAGCAGCAGACTACGTAAGGGCAGGAAGGAGAGCTGGGATCCAGGGAGGATCCTCTCAAACCAGCTTCATTTTCAAAGAAAACAGAGGTGAACAGCAGCCTGAATGCAACACTGGCTGTAATTACCCCAACTGAGTTTTTGTTTTCTGCAGCAAACGTGAGATGTTGCTCTTAACAGTGGAAGAAAACCAACCAGACCTAGAAAAACACAGGCAATACTACAAAGCAACCAAAACTCTAACAGATTACTTACATTACTGTTTAAATGCACAGATTTAGACACAGTGGCTTGCCTGGTAAGCCAGCAGCTCTCTAGCTTTTTGACTCGGAGGGCCAAGCCTCACATTTCCCATAGGATCAGCGTATCCCCACACAAAACCAATGAGTCTGCCAGTTCAACAATTTAATAAGACTCCATTGACTGTTTATGATGTTCTCCAAAGAGCACAGTTCAGGAACAGTTGTGAAAGACATTGAACAAATTACACTGAAAGGCTTGGACATTCTCTTTTTTTTTTCCCAAACCTTTAAGTGTCCACAGTGGGGGAAAAAGAGAAAAAAGAAAAAAAAAGGGGGGGGGAAGACCGCCTTTTGACTGCTAAGACTACCAAAGAGATGGGGTAAAAGGCCTGAAATCTTAATGGTTGGGAGTTGGGCTGAATAATGTGACAGAGTGAGGCACAGAGAGATTTGCAATGCTCTGACATAAAAGATTGTTTATTTCTCAGGATTCTCAATGCAGCATTAAAACACAGAGTCGTTGGAAAGGTAAAGGATAAAGTTCATGACATGTCAGTGGAATAACTGACCAGGCTCAGTGCTGTTTACAGCTTGCTACAGCAAAGAAAGGAGGAATTTTACACACAGCAGCTGATATTTGTGTCCTGGTCCTTTTGCATAAGGGAAGCTTCAACTGTCCTGATTTCCCTGCTGCAGCTCCATTTCCTACAAATATCCGGTGGCCCATCTGGGCTGCCAGAGTAATTACATCTCTCAACTGTTTGATCACTTCTCTGGGTTATTTCTGAGCTGGAGAGCCAAACGTGCACAGTCCCTGCAACACGTTCACTTGGTTGTCACTTCTCTATTCACCCCAGCRCAGCATATGCCACGTACCTGAGCTGGGACCCAGCTAGTAGGAAGGACTGGATGTGCCGGCTCTGACTGCCTGACTGGTCAACACACACTGGGTATCCCCACATTCCCAGTCTGCAGTAGGCGGTCCGGGCTTTTGGGTCCAGCTGGGCCTGGAAAAAGCTGAAACTAGCTGTCCAGGGAAAAAGTCAATTATCCCCCAGGATCTTGGTCATTTATTCTTCCCTTGGCTTTTTTTTGTGTTGCAGGAATCCATTTCCTCTCCTCTGCTAAACATCGTAATGTCTGTCTTTTCTGTTATAAAATACAAAACTCCCTACAAAACCCTGATGTTACAGATCGCTTTAGTTCCTATCAATAATTGTTGAATAATTTAAAAAAATCCTGAAGAATATTAAGTGCTTCTTACTCCCTCCTTTCCCTCCCATTTACATAATACATTGATAAGATCATTAGTAATCATTTAACATCTGATTTTCATGTTTGCTGTTTCTATCACTGTGATATTTTTGTTTTTTAAAATTCCAGGACTTGGCTTTTCAAGAGTGACTGAGGTTGTGTGGGAGAGATGTTTGCATCCTTCCCAGGGCCCCAGGGATATGCTTTATTATCTGGACTGTTTAAAATCTCCTTCACCATCAAGGCTCCTTTTGCAGCTACCACCATTTCTATTTTGTCATTGTGTATGACCTCCTTCTTAGTCCAGCAATATCACTCCAACACAGAGTGATGCAGCTTCTTTTCTTTTTTTCTTTAGACTTGAGATGTGCAAACTAGAATCGTATTTCCTACATAACCCAGACCAGAAATTTACCCTAAGTCGCTAATAACAAAATAAGATCCTGCTAGGCTGGGGCASTTTAAGAACAGAAATTATCAACTTTATTTATATACAGGTAGAAAGAGGGAGAGAGGGTACAGGACGCCCCCCTCCTCTGATCACTGAATTTAAGGATCTCCTGTTTGTCCTTTATTTCAAGCACTAGAAAACAGATTTCTATGTGACTGGACACTGCATTGAAGTGATACTTACCTGGTTACTGCAGAGCACCTCTGGTGTGGTGCTTAACATGATTTGCAATTCTGAAGGTGCCTTAATGCAAAACAGGAGTGTGCTGAGAAGCAAATCTGCATGAGACAGATAAGCAGAACCTAGAGCTGTCCAGGCAGGAGCCTGTCTACACTGGAGTACCCACTTGCAAGAGCCATACTTTCATCATCTTCTGATGACCCAGTGGGGTCTTCTTGACGCAGTAAGTCCACTTTATTGTTTTTGAACTCTATGATAACTCAAACGCTGGCCAGATGTCTTGGAGAGAAGTCTCTCATCACAGAAAAGCTGCACAAACTCCAAATGAAAGAAAACTGCTTGAAAGTCATCTGAAAGTCTGGTACAAGCAGAGAGCCTTCTCAAGAATCCCTTCAGGACAGCAATCCTTCTCAGGAGGATTACACTAAACCACTTACTCAGCTATGCCAGACTTTGTGGTACAGAACTGTGCTAATCCTCGCCCATGAGATAAACACCTCCTGTGATGGGAAGCCACCTAAGTACTCTGTGTGCAATAAAACCTGCAGTAAAACAATGCTGCCAATGCATTACAAAGTCCTATTATGGATCAGTCTTACAGATGCTTCTCAGCTAGAGCTGCGTACTAAGGTCTGAACTACATCTGAACAAGCTGCAGTCAGACACTAACARATCTGTTTTTGAAACAGATCATTCCCCAGTTGTAATTGGCAACATGCACAGTAAAGGTTCTGCACTACTGTCACTTCTTGGCAAGTGACAGGCTGTAAAAATCTCAGCCCCAATGTCCCATGCACAGCTGTCCAGAAGATACAGAAATCCAATCCCACTTTCCTTGTAGTGGGAACAAGTCATTCTGCTCCCTCAGCCAAGCTTGAAAAATCTCACCCTTCATTTTAATATTCAAAACATTTTCAGATTTGCAGAAGAGGGTTTGCTGATATTTCAGAAATGAGAAGACAACCGCTTCGTGATCTTGTAACCACGGAGCACATAAGAACTCATCACAAAATGGGAAAGGATTGCGTGGGAGTTACATGTTTCCCACCTAACTCCTATGGTTTTTTTTTCTTTTTCGCATTAGAATTCAGTAACCTAAACAGGGCTTCTACATAGATCTTGTGATATAAGATGTCTTCCAGGAAGCCTGGCTTCTTAGAGTCACAGCAATATCTAAAGCCCTCAAGAGTTGATACCAAGAATAAAAGCACTAAATTCTAGTTCACARGACTGAAAAATGTAGGCAGTAGGAAGCCTCAAGATTCAGAAACAGGTCATCCATCAAAAACAACTCACCTTGAAATCTTTGCTTTTTGTTGTTGTTTCTAGAGGACCTAGCCAATGGCTTTTTATGGCTTGTGCTTTATCACCAAGTACTGTGATGGAATTACAGTGGAGTGGAGCTAGTACTAGTAAACTTCCCTGTACACTGCCTTGGGAAAGAAAATCAAAAGTGACCGTGCCATGCAGGACAAATTAGGAAAGGAAAGGAAAACCTAGAAAGAAAATCTTTCTAGGTCCATATATGGTAAGGCCAGGCATGACCATAAATTCATCTAGCCATTCTGGTCAAACTGTGGTTGAGGTATAYGAGTGGTAGCAAACTGAAGAACCTACCCACTTCTCCTCGTACTAAACTCAGTGCTTTGCCTAAGWAGGAGTCACGGGGCTCTTTCTCAGTGTCATCTCCACTAGGGAAACTTTGTCCAACTCCATTTGTACTCTGTTCCTTGTGGGATGCTGAGTCTTCCCTACCAGTCCTTCCACTTCTTGAAGGTCCAGCACTTTTGATGAACCCAGCTGGTCTTTTTCAGCTGGTCATAGAGCAGAGCAACAAATAAATAAATAGGCAGTTGAAATGTTTTGTGGTGGAATTGAGAGACTCCCTACCTCTCCCCTCAGCATTTTGTACAAAAAAGAGATGTCAGAAATGGGCTTTGGGATATAGTAACCCCATCCAGTACTTACAGCTGCGATTCCTATTAGCAATTTTCTGTTGGGGGATTGCTTCATTTGATTTGTTCAGGGGCTTTGTGAAAAGAAACAACACAATGCTGAAAACACTTACACCCAGGGCAACTAAAATAGAGTAAAAACCCCAGCTGTAGACAGTTCTTTATCAAGTTCATGCATCAGTGCTTGATGTGCTCTTTCCTCAGGAGTTATTTTTCTCCTAAGGGAAACTTAATAGAAGAAAAATAAGGCCTGTTAAATAAACATTTTCTATCCATTAGAGAAACTGTCTTTGATTTCTGCTAGTGACATAAAGCCATGCAGACTGGTTGCAAACTCCATTACACGGAGACAATTACAAAGACTCACCTTAAAAGTAATTAATCCTATCTAAGTCTTTAATTGTTAAATGCATCAAATGATAATATGCTAAGCTTAAGGGTACTTCATTTGCTGCTGAATACTGGTAATAGGATAGGATTTGTGTCACCTTATTGATCTGTGTTTACACGACAACATTGAGCAGTCAAGCTTAAGGAAAGGGCCGCATTTCCTTTGATAAGGGCTATCCCAACTACTTTCCAATAGCCTGACAACAGGGAGGAAAGAGACGAATTTGCTCCCTTTGATTCAGGGGGGTGGGTTGTGGAAAGGTCTCCATTTCGATTAAGATAGCAGATTTGCAGGCTATATCCTCTTTGATATTCTCCCTCACTGCTGGAAGGACAGAGCATATCTGAATCAAGAAGGTCAAGGTCCCATCTTCTCCTTAGCCCTGGCTGCATGCCCCCTCAGCTGGCATTGTTACTTGACCTTTAGAAGGTAAGCAAATAGGGAATTAATTACTTTTTTTTTCCTCATAATATTACTTTCCTGCCAGGTCAGCTCCCCAAATTGACTCACTTTCCAGCCACACCAATGCTAGTGCTGGCTCCAAGGACAGAAAAGGACCATGGAAGCCTTGAGTTACATCAGCACGAGATGCTAAAAGCTCTAAAGGCTCTAAAAGTGCACCCTCTCAGAYGCACAGATGCCCCGGGGCTGAGATGAGGAGCTCCTCTGGAGGAAGGGCTGCATTGCCCTGCACGCACGGGTGAGTCAAGCACCTTGCGAGCAGCCCTGGAATACAAATCRCAAACCACGATCACTCTAGCTAGTGAGCAGTGGGAGACACTCATTTCTAAAGGGGGATCAGTCATTTCTAAACTAAACAGTGTGGTGGGGGGAGTGTAACAAAAAACCCTGCATGGCAAGTCCATTCATTCGCACACRTTTTTTTCTCTCTCTCTTCCTCTCCTGAAAAAGTAAGCGCCACATCATTTGTATTTCTTAAAATATCCCTTGTTAACGCAGTGACGCCACTGACGGTAATCTCAAGTCCGCATCCTATCGCCATCCTGACAACGMAGCAGCGCTCTCACTCCTCCGAGGAGCTGGAAAACACAAGCAGTGCAGAAAACACAAACATCAACACACAAAGCAAACACATCTGATGCACCAGAGTAGCTCTGACGAGCCTCCAGGGACTGCAGGAATGGCACCTCTTTGCTGGGCAGGCTAACCCCGGGGACGCAACGAACTGGCAAGGCTTCTCCGGATTCGGAAAGTAATTAAAGGAGGCACAAGTCAGCAGAACAGAATATTACACTGTGACTCTGTTAGACTCATCAGCACTCACCCCCTAGTGAGAAGACTCCTCTCTCCTCTCCTTCCCTACCAGGGCATTTTATGACCGAAAACCTAGGCCATCTCGCGTAATGGAGAAGTTCGTTTTAAAACTTCTTCAAAATGCAACTTGGAATCTTAGACTTTCTATGCGGGAAACTCAGAGAGAAAATAAAAGAAGATCAAGTAGAAAAGCGGTTACTCAGACAGTAAAGTGAAATGAAACCACAGCTGCAAAACTTCATGGATTTTTATGGCAAGGGGAGCCCACAGCTAAATCTTGGTCTCCTGCCCAGCACAGGCAACAGCATGAAGCCCACCACTGTACAGCTATGTCTGTACATATCTGCCACAAAGTCATACTGAAACTGGGCCAAAAACCTGGCACTAATACAGCTCTGTCCTGAGTTCAAAACAAGCATTTATTTTAAACTTCAATAAAAGAAAAACCTGTCTACAGTGGATTGCCAGAATATACTGGTCARAATGGGATATTCTGGCATTAAAGCCTATGCAGGGCTAAAGGACTGATTTCAAGCTGGTATGGTTACACACTCCCACTTTGCAAGGTCCTTCGGAGATGGAGCTTTGGCAGAAGCCTTCGCTCTCTCTCATTCACTTCTTCATTTTCACACACAATTAGATATCCTGTGTGCATAGACAAGAAACATAGTCATGAGAAGGGCTCGTCTCATGGCACACAGAGCCCGCAGGTATTACAGCAGCRTTACCATTAATCATTGTAGTAACTAGCATATTAGGGGACTTTTGGAACATTGTAGTATGGAGAACAGTAGRTTTGCCTATGTTGCCTTGCACAGCCAACATCACATGGGTCCAACAYATCATCCCAAGCAAGGCCAGACCCTCTTTTCAAGCTTACATTTCCAGAAGAGAGGAAAAGATCAAAGCTATGGGAGTACTTCTAAATCTAGAAAGAACTCTCTCACTCTGTTCTGCTGAATGAGAGAGAGATGTCGTTAGGTAATTAATTGCTTTTATGCCAGGACAGTAATCTTTGCACTGCCTCCGCCCCATTCCCAGGCACAGTGACCTTCATTACACCTTGACTATTTCAGCCCATCTGGCTATAAATTAGGACAGACAGGTTACGCCCTTTCTTTCTCCTGTAATGCAGAGGAGCATCTCAGCAGTGCTCTTGGCACATAAAAGCTTTTGCCCTTTGTTTCCCTCCCTAGATAATGAGGCATCTATTAAGGAGGCAGATACAGTTTTATCTCATGATATCTTATGTAATTATGTGGGAACAACAGAGACAAACAGAACAGAAGATGGCAGAAACCAAATYCAGAAAAAAGCAAAACTGGTAGAATTTCCAAATCCCAAGAAATATAATATCATTAATATTCAATCATTACATCCCTGCAGCTAAACTATACAAGAAAAAAGCTTGCTCCCTACAACTCCCAAGGAGCTCTTTTCCACACCTGTAGTTCCACATCAGATGCATTTCAGATAAGCTCCAAATTCCAGCATACTCAACCAATGTCAAGTTCTTAAATCAATCAGCTTAGGCCTGGACTCCCAAAGAAATGAGGTTTTGTCTGAGCTKTGTGTGTTTCATCAACCCCCCACTCTTAAATGTCTGCTAAGTGCAAGTGATGGGGCTAAACAGCATCTCCCTAACCCAGCCAGGAAATACTGCAGAGCCAATTTTGTGAAGAGAAAACCAGCGATTCTGGTACCAAACAGTGAACAATGAGTGCATAAGAAACACAAGAAGCTGAAAACTTCTCCCAGACCTCGGTCAAGTATGGGAAGAACRAACAACCAAAGGCAGCAGCTGATCTGATCTGATGTGCAAGAATTCTTGGGTCATGAATCCTGCTTTGGCTCAGTCCAGATCTTYGATTCATTCTAGATGTGAGTGCAAATCTGCTGCAAGTCTCACAGCCTTCTACAAGCATGATCTGAATGGTAAATTAGATAGAAAAAAAAGAAGAAGAAAAGATTTTGATTCAAGTTTTGGGCAAACTTTTATTTTGTTATTCTTCCAATTGCTCACCCATCCCTACCATAAAGCTGAAATAAGCTTAGCTCACAGACCTTTCCTATGGGATCCACTTGTAACTGCCAGCCCTGCAAACACACACACAAACATTAAATATTACCTAATAAACARTCACTGGGGACTGGGACAGTTCATTCACCTGATAACAGCACACACCTCRGGGAATGAAATAACATCCCAAGGCTGAGCATAAATGCACGTAACACAAAGATGTCACTGTTTACCCCACACGACAGTTATTGCAAAGCGCATACAGGATATGAGGAAACCGAGGTAGGGGAAGGAATGCCCTATAGGGCTAGATTCTGTACATTTACCTGGGAACAGGCAGTCTTTCCTTGGAAAAATTTGTAATTTAGGACAACTGTGCATAAGTGAGATGAAGTACTGCTATTTCCACATCACAGATTACGAATTGATGCACAGATAAAAGAAATGATCTGCTGAGAGCGCTCAAGATCTTCGTGGCAAAGCCACAGATCTTCTCTCCTTAAATTCATTTCTTGATCCTTTACCTACATCATCTTCTCCATTACTAGTGGTGTGTGAAACAAAATAAAGTTCAGTGAGGGAAGATTGCTTGCACAAGCATGGCTGCAGTTCTAAAGGTCACCCAAACTTTCCAAACAAAAGCGGGAAATCCTGCACGGACATGCTGTCTCTGGCCTGGGGCTCTGTCTGAGCCCACAGTCCTAGGCAAACAGCTGCTCTCCTGGGATACTCGCTCAAAGGAGTTGTTACACTAGCTCCTTTTCTGCAGTGGAAGTAGGTATTCTCACTTGCCCCTTATGCAGCCGTACAGAGTCTTTAGATCAAATATGGCTGTGCCTCCCTGATCTCCAGTTTTATTTCATGCTGGTAAGAAATACAGAGGTGACTGTACTGCACACGGGCTCTATTTACGCACATGCCAGATTGATGAAATCTTTCCTTCACCTTGCCCAGCCAAAGCACCTGCACCAGGATGTACTGAGACCAGCTGGAGGGCTGAAAGAGCAGTTTAATTTCCATAGTTCACTCCCACATTGGCCTCTCAGTTGAAAACGCAAAGAAAAGACTGCCAAGTAGAGAGGTCAAGGAGGCAGATGCACACTTCTCTTACCAGATTTGCAGTGACACCACACTTCTAACCCACAGGCCAGTAAACACTCAGTTATTGGTTCAGGTTTGATTTTCTCTCTGCCAAATTGATCTAGATTTGCCCTGGTAACAGATCTTCATTCAGGAACATGCTATAAATCTTTCACTTCTAATCTCTTACATTGCTCATTCCTTCTCCCTTCATGTTAGAAGCTGGTCTGAGTCCAAAACGTAAAAGAGCATTTTATCATCTACAAGGCAGAATGAAACCAGAGAAAATAGCATCGATTCTTGTAATTAAAGTCTGCACTGGAATGAGCATGCATGTTGAATTAATATATCATGGCAACTTTTACCAGCGTTTTCCAATTCTGCAACTCAGTATATTTTAAGGTCAGTTTCTGGATGCAATTTAGATAGGTACATAGAACACAGATTTGAATATGTTTTTGGATCTCTAAGAAAGTGAGTATAAATATATTTCAAAACCCATTCAAACATTCGGTGAAGACCATAAAATTACATTTATCACTCAAACTCACTACAAAATGGCTAGAGCCTCCCCCCCTCCTTAGAAAAACAATAGAAAACAAACTGGTTTATTTTACTTTACCTGCTGTAAATACCTTTATGGCAAGGTAGTTGCTGAGCAGATTTGTGTTGAACAATTTGTGTCTTTGTCAGAGCAACATTTGTCATGCTCTTTGGAAATGGCAGAAGAGAATTCCCCTGTGACCTTTGGAAAACGAAATCAGTGGCATTACTCAGTAGTCAGAGTTGAGAAGTTTGTTTTTAAGCGTAAGAAGGGTTTCCTGCGCCTCCTGGAAAAGGCGTGATCTGTACTTCCATGAAAATGGAGCTGAGCTTGCTTATTGCAGCCCTTTCAGACCTTTACTGGTTTGTGCCTAACTAACAGTCAAAGTAGGTGATTCAATCGATTAAAGCACTGCATGGCTCCCCGTCCTGTGCACGGCTCTGCTCGCACAATACAGCAGCCCTGCATTGCTGTGGCGGCCTAGCTCATGAGCTGGGCTGCGTGGCACAAAGGCAGAGCCATTACCCTGCCACACTGCATGAAAAACCATCCCTGGAAATTATCTAATGTCCCCTGGATGTTCCCAGCAGTGCCACAGCAGGCTCGCGCTCACTGCAACGAGGTGGAAGCCAGATCGGGTTCCTCCCTCCCTCCCAGCCTGGGAAAGCTCAGGAGAGCTATTGTGTAGGCAAAATCTCTTATCTCCTGGGAAAGGGCTGCTCATCACTGTGCTGCTCTCAAGTGACTTCCTGATGCGCAGAGTTGCGCAGGGTAATGGATKAGAGGGAGTCCCTGCATCCCGGCAAGCACACGCACTGCAGTGCAGGACTTCTGAGGATACCTAAAGACAGAAATATGAATAATATCACGCTTGTTCCCTTTGTTCATCTATCACGTCCCTTTCCCGGAACCTATGCCCTTCTTGTTTACTGAGGTAGGAGACTCTTGCACTCCAGCTCTGGTTGGTTCCTGTGCATTGCGGTAGCAAACATATCCAGGGGRCAGGAAAATACTGTTAATACAAAGCCTTGGTATATTGAAGACCCCACCTCACACTCAGAGTGCAAGCGAAGAGATGGGRATGGCAGTGCAGCCAGGCTGATACGGTATCTCGTTCTTTGCTGTTCATGAGTCGGAGGAGCATCTGTGCCCACACAGAGGAGGGAATGGAAGAAAAGAGCAGCTGGGGGCCAAGGGAGGGGAGCGAGCTGGTTCACAGCCTCAGATGTACTGTCAAACTGCATCGCGCAGCTGAAATCTCTAACTATCCAAAATTCTCCCTAGAACAGCAAATGGCACCATTCCCAGCTGAGGGGGCAAGATTTCATCGTTAGCAAGTGTGACCATGATACGGTATGCGTGACCTCCCCCTTTTCATTTTGCTTGCCTCAGAACACACTGGCCTGGAATTTCCCCCCTCGGCTACCATTGGTGGCATCAGAGATTTACAAGCCAGCAGGGAGCATTTCCTAATATTGGCTTGGTGTAACTTTCCAGCATGACTGATTGTGCTATTAACTGTGGCAAAGGGAAGAGCACAAGTGGGCAGGCAGGGGAGAGTGCTTCAACCCCTGGAGATGAATGATAAGTGATATTAAATATTTCTATGCATGCATAATACATGTTTGAAGCTTGCAAGGATGTTGTTACAGATATTGCTGGGTTTATTATAAAAGGGGAAAACTATTCAGAAGAACGGAGCCTACGCAGAAATAAGACCTACGTAAACAAGATAGAAAAGAGGTGGGAGTTATGGAGTTACAAAGAGCTACAGCAGAGTTTTTAAATTAAAGACTGTGGGGAAGCTAATAGGTATGGAAGAACACACAGATTGGGTGAGGCCCTAAAGCCTCTCCATTATGAAAAGGGATAGAACAGAAGGGAATAGAGTTAAGGTGGGAAACAGAGAAGCTCAGTCTTAATAAATGAAGTCCCAGCTAAGTCGTGTGTATGTGTGCACACACACAGACACCACAGGAAGATAAGTAGCTAGATCAAGATCATATTTATAACCATTTCTGTACAAAAGCCAATGTTCTGGAAACGAAGAGAGATGAACTAGAATGCCTCGCTTTAAATAAGGACACCAACAGCATGTGCATCTTGGAAACTTGCTAGAAAGAAAGGAATTAGTAGAACCTCAAGCTAATGAGCAACAAAGAGAGATGCTGAAGAAGCTGCAAGAGCGGCTGAAACCTTGTACATTAATGTAAATAACAGCTCTCCTCCTTGTCAGAAAATGGGCCTGTGTTGGAAGAACCCTAGGACCATGCCATAAACCTACCTGATTCTGCAGCTTCACACAGGAGTCAACAATTCTCAGCCCAGTGGACCACAGAGCTAGTGAGGCCCATGAGATTTCCTTACCCACTTTGTGTCTGCGTAGCACTCCGTGGGCRAGGAAAAGCAGCATGTGGAAGATGAGAATATTACGGTTTCCAAGCTGCACGGCTCAGAGACAGATCAGCTGGATGTTATTCAGCCCACTAAGATGATTCATGGAGGTTGGTTAAGGACTGTCGTGCTTTACCTGATACAGAACTGACACAAAGCAAAACATTCGCTCTCTGTGCCTCATTGAATTTGTATATAAATTAAGATAATACCTACCTCATGAGGTTACTTCAAGAATTAATTGATATCGCCAAAGCTTTGAGATTCTTATATGCATACACAAATTATTTAAGCAGCTTTTAGGCAGTTCTCTTTTAAATGTGAAACAGACAGTTACGTCAAGGTCCTTTCAATTGGATACGTAACTGAGATAAAAGCGAGGGCCTGGATCTGATTATCTTCAAAGTCGGAGCACCTGGGGTGGCTGTTCTGTGTGGATGCCAAGCATCGTACAGGCACTGGAAATTCGAAACACTCCAACTGGTGATTTGTTGCATCAACCTTTCTCATTTAAGTTACATCAGGTTGTGAACAAATATGGCACAGACTTCCTGTGATGGACGGAATCATGTTGCAATCATTTTAAATAGCAGCATACTAAAATTGGATCATTTCCCTTTCTTAACATTTCTGCTTCTTCAATAATTAAGSAATTTAAAAACTTTCAGTTTTTCCACAAACATCTGCCACAAGCAGTAACATTTAGCCATGCCTCAGCAGGTCTTGGTTCCATGAGCAGTTTATTTTACGATCATTTCTACTTTAACAGAGTACTTCTCCAAGGCTTTATTTGGAACTATGTTGTGCTATGAGAAGTAGACAGAGACTTTGCACTTTACCCAGACTGAAAAACAGGATTCTCCAACACCAAGCACAGCCAGAAGTACAAATAGAAGACTTCCACAGTATTTGATATGCTAACACCAACTAAAATAAAACAAAATGGACAATCATGAACCTTCGAAGATTGTTTCTTTTTCCATAGAATTGATTATTTGGAGTTTCCTGGCCACATGGATACTCCAAACTGAAAATATAAGTATTCTTCTTTTGCAAGTCTTAGCATGGTCTATCTGAGGGGTTGGCAGTGGAGAGTTCTCACAGAGACACAGTAGGAAACCCATCAGTCCCAACCAAGCTCCTGAGTCCACGGCATGGAGGGCAAGCAAGGTGGGTATGAAGATTCTTCTGAGTTAAGCTGGAATTCTTGGTAAATACTCTGGATGCACTACATGCTTTATTTCTTAAAGCTCTACCTGAAATACCACATGGTACAGCCATGCCATATGCTCTAACAAATAGGTTTAAGGTTTAGATTGTTGCTGTTCTTTATATTAGACCTTAAGTCATCATCCATTAGGCCTTAGAAGTTCATGCTTATAATTTAGTTATATAAAAGCTAAAATCCATCTTGCCCMTACACTATCTGGAATAATGACCTGAAATAAGCTGATGTTGCTTTTGCACTTTTCAGCATTACATAGTGAAGATCAAACATATCCCATTTCTCTTTTTAGGATTAATAAAGAAGTGAACGAACCTCTCAGCTTTCAATACATCCAACACACTGATTTCCAAATATTTTAGCCACTTTCAAGGTTACCATTACTACACTCTCTGACCAGTCTCACAATTTAATATGTATACACACTCATCATATCTTTCTGTGACTGACAGCTGTTCTTATTCCAAATGTATAGATAGAGAACTTGGCCAGAGACCAGACCACTCACCCAACACCACAGGCAAACTGTGCTGGAGAACAGCACTGCTTCTTKGTCCCTAGAGCTCTAGGCATCCAGCCCAATCACAGCAAGAGCTTTTCTGTTCCATTTTCCCTCTAGTAAAAGGTGTAAGCCAAATCCCACTAACCGCTCTAAGTTACATGGACCTCACAGACCTTCTATTGAGTTCAGCAGCCTTGGCTCAAACCTAAGCGCTCCTACGAACCTTCCTGTGTTCCTCGACTTTGCAGGTAACTGTCAAGAACAGAATAAAACCTTTGTTTACTCAGGTAACTGGAGAGCTGCTCTAAGCCCTGGCTTAAAACAGGTGCATTTTCCTATCAGATTCGTGAGTCACTCACCCCAGCAAAGACTAGTGAACTTGGAAAGTCCAGCACGCACTGAATGACACGAAAGGATGACTTTTCAATTGAATGGTGGTAAATTTTATCATCTGTTTTTCCTAGGTGTTTTTTCCTTTAAGTCATGTTAAATCATGAGTCTAACACAAGTCAAGGCTGTTCCCCGTGAATTCCTCTTGTGTGTGGCATTTCAGCACCACATCCAGCTGGAGATGGAAAACACTACCGGCATTAGACTCCCACAGGAAACAGCAAGCGTAACCTGTGACTACACAACCAGTGCAGGCAGGTAATACCTCTGTAACATCCCTCGTGCTTGCTCCAGCATAATCATCAGACCTTTCAGTGCAGGGCCTCGCATTTCTTTTTTTGAGGTGAAAACAAAGTGCTCTCTTTCTACAGAGCTGTTTTCACAGAAAACAGATTTTCTTTTTTCTCATATACCTACTTGTCAGGAACAAATAAAGAATTCTTAAAATGTTACCTTCAAGGTATTCCTCTTTTGTGAGAGAAGGCAAGTATTTCTTTATTTCTTTTCGACAAATTAAAAGAAACACTGCAATGTTTTTTCTCTCCTATTTTAACACTAGAAATTCAAGTCTCATCTCCCCGTTTTTCCACAACTGGAGACTTATGATGACACCACAGATTACAGAAGCTGCGCCGGGGCTATTTCCCCACTGCACAGTTAACTCATGTTCTCACGCAAATTAAAATCAGTGCCTCTTGTCACATACACCGGAGAGACCTCTGACCTGGCTGGGGCCCGGCTCAAAGTCCAGGCCAGCTCACTTCCTTGGCTGTGGAAAGCAGAGCCTAGGACGGGACCCTACCTATTTTGCAGTGTGCTTGCAGAWGGAAAGAATAAATAAATTACAAGTCACTTGAATTCTGGTGGTTCTCCAGCAACACATCCTGTAATTCCCCAGTGGCGGCCAAGTGGAGGGGAAAAAAAAATCCCAGAGTCTCTGAGCGCAGGTGGGGCTATGGGACCGGACAAGGGTGTTTCTCCCCCCCCCCTCCGCCCCCCCCCAAAAAAATAACCGCAAATATTTCCAGTTCCCGTCCGCGTCTCCCACCTCGCGCCAGGCCGCTTCGAAAGGCAGCGGCGCCCCTTGCAGAGAACTACAGAAAGTTAACCGCACGCGTTACGGCAGGGCTAATTTTTAACGGCCTTCAGCTCCGCGGTCGGCACTCTCGCCGACGGCCTCTCGCCCGGCGGGGAGGCTCGGGCGCAGCCATGCCGTGCCGTGCCGAGCCGTCCCGCGGCGGGCGGACAGGCCGGAGGAAGGCCGGYGGGCGACGCGCGCCCGGGGCGCTGCCGCGAGGCGCTGAGGAGGAAGGAGGAGAAGAGCGCAGCGCGCGCCCGAGCCACGCGCCGCCCGCTCGGGTCGTTGGGGAGCCTCACGGCTCCGCACGAAGGGTGCTGGCATCGCGCGGGGAGGGCGGCCGCTCGTCGCCATCAAAGGCGGCGTCAACAGGCTCCCGGGGACCCGAGCGCCGGGCAGGCCCCAGCCGCGAGCCCTCCCGGGCCACGGCCGCCCCGAGGACGGACCCCGGAGCGGGCGCTTGGCCTCCGGCCGGACCGGGCCCGCGGTCAGCTTGGCCCCGGGCGCGGAGCGGGAGCGAGCCGCGGGCAGGGCTCCCTCCTCTCGAGGGGGGCCGGATCTACACCGGGTCCAAGCGCCCGCGTGTCCGGGCGGCCACGGCACCGCTCTGACGCCAGCACGGAAGCGAGACTTGCACCTTGCTGGGAAACACGTTTTAAAAGCGGCTGAAGTTTTGTCAAGCCTCTTTCCGGGGACAGCGCAGCTTTCCAAGCTCCCCCCCTGCCCCGACACACACACCCCTTCGCTCACTCGCAGGTTTTTTACAAGCTTTACTGAGCCCCTGTTACGTCCGCAGGCTTTTCAGTTAAACCGAAAAGCAATTTTCTGTCCGTGAACAGCTGATAGAGGAGACAGGAYTAGTTCTATGAAATATCCCTGATTTAGGAAAGCCCAAAGTGCAAATAATTCTTTCACACATGCATTTTGAAACAGAACAGGTGCAGAAAAACATAGTGAAAGAAATTCAAAGTAACAGTTTTTGTGATGCCTGGAGTTTAGCCTACCAGTTCAGGCAGCAAATACTAAGCCTCCACCCCTGCTTCCAGTGGACAATCTCCTGTATGAAGGTAACCCTGCCCAGCAGATAAGGCTGTAAGGGGAGTTTTTAACATTTAACCTATCTAAACAACCCATGCAGCACTGCTAACCCTGACTGTGCGAGAACCTGAGAGCAAAACTCACTACATCGAGCAGCAGAGGTGGCAATTGAACTATAGTCAGATATAAAAGCGACCGCACGTTCAACTTAAAAAAAAAAAAAATTACTCTGATTTCAGCCATCCTTAATAGCACAGATACGGAAACTGAATATTATGTGTATCTTTTTGTAAAAAAGGAATGCTACTCCTACTGAAAAAACCTCCACCTCAGTGACAATTTAATCAAGGCTTCACAACCCTCCTCCACTCTCACCACATAATCCCCTGAGCCACATGGGATCAGACCACCCCTAAGGCCGCCAATGTAACAAGGCATGTTAGCACAAATGCAATTATTTCTAGCTTCCGGCTTCAAGACCAGTCTGTGTAGAAGCTGGGCTGCTCAGCCTGGGCTGCTCTGAGAAGTCTGATTTTGCTTCAGACACTGTAAACTAGGCATAAGAATCCACTTTTGCTTTTCCTACCCTCATTGCTAAGGCAAAGCAATCGTCCCTAAAGGCACAAAAAGGAACTGGCCAAAAACAGGGTGAAAAATGATCTTCTGCCCCGCTGGTATTACAGATTGAAAACTCCAGAGAACAGGAAGGTGATGTTTCAGTGCAGTTACATGGCGCAAATGGAAAGGCAGTCAGCAATATAGAAAAATACACCTGCTCCTAGACCATGCATGTGTCTTTGGGCCACCCAGTACCAGCACAGTATTGATACACAGAGGGCTGGGAAAAGGACGGACAGAAYGGGGAAAGCGATGATGACAACGGAAAAGCTGATGGCAGAGATAGAGGCAGGGATTAATTAATATGAGAAAATTAGAGGCATGTACAGTTAGCTCCATTGCCAGCTGTCTGCATGCAGGTGCCAGATATAAACTGATAYCCTGGCCAAGGTGACAGGAGGTCCTGGCAGGAGGCAGGGGATGAGAGCTAGACTGCCCGGTCTAACCCGAACCAGTCTGAAGCAGCACAGCCCCACGTAGCCAGCGGTCGTTGGGCGGCCAACATCCTGGGGTCTAGGCCCGAGGGGTGTGCAAGGAAACAGCTTTGCCACTGGTATGCATCACCCTCTGGCTCCCACCCTACAGGATGGCCAAGGCTTTTTACACACACGCCGATTTAATGGGATTCCCCATGGAGATCCTGACAGCCACCTTTTGCAGAATCAGGTCCTTTGGAGGTCCCCACGGTGAGGCAATACAACAACTAAGAACGACTACTTGGGGAGCGCACACATTTTTTTTTCTAAAAAAAAAAAAAAAAAAAACTTTTCTAGTATTTGGCAGCTATGAAGAGGAATGGAAGGATCTGGTTTTGGTTTGGAATTAGTGAAATCTTGCCACTTTTCCTCACGTGTTGGATTTTAAGGAGTCAGGGCCATAGGCAGGTGGCAAGCAAGCTGCTGACTTAACCGCTGCGGGGGAGAGAGAGAGAGTTGGGAAAAAAAAAATCCCTTGTCAATTCCCCAAACAGCCACCAGCTGATCCTGTGGTGACTAATAACAATTTGAAGTGATTTGACACACTGTGGCTTTACTGGAAAGTTAATTTTTCTCTTCTTACCCAGCATAGAGATTCCCTCCCCTTTTTGGGTTCCAGGGAAATAAAGAGGAAGTTCAAACAAAATAACAATTTTTTTCAAAACTGTAAATGTCACAGCAATGCTCATGGGAAGAAATGGGAAATTTCATTTCATCTGTGCTAAAATGTCCTAACTAGTTCACTTCCTTTGATTGGGAGCTCAAAGGTTGTGTTCAGATCTCAGATCTTAAAGAGACCCCACAACAGTGAGGCCCAAGARCAGAGAACCAAAACACATCCGAAGAGGAGAAATTTAAGTTAGTCTCTATCAAAACATGGTGCAAACTGGATCTCAGTGCACCTTGCTCTTGTTCACCTTTGAAAATTATCCCTCCTGGATTGTTTGTTTGTTTGTCTTTAAATTGTTATTTCTCTGGTTGAAGTCTATTACACCTGCTCTCCAGGCTTCGTGAAAGCATTACGAGCCTCCAAACCCTTCCACATTCCTCTTCCACGTTTAGGTTCCCGATCACAGGTCACCCTCCAACAKCCCAGAGCATCAATTAGGGAATCACCCCAAACCATTTATATGATTCCATCGAGATGTTACACTGTGTAACCTCTATTTCACCTCCTCACGTAACTTTCTTGGCGCTTGCTCCTACACTTCCCATTTTGCTGGAAGGGAGGAGCAGCAAAACAAATCTGACCTGTGCTTCTCCAGGACACACTTGAAGCAGCTCTTTCTGTCAAATTAGAAAAAGGAATTGGCAGAAAGGAGCCTGTTATTCCAGTTCTGCCAGTCTGATGGCAGAAATAATTGATCGCAAATGCAAATAAAAATGTTACAAAATGAGTAAGAGTCAGCTGTCCTTGAAAAAAGTTTGCAGCCAGAGAACTATTTTTTCTTTTCTTCATAACAATTTCTGAAACAGAAGTAAATTCATCAGCTGAATCATCCAAAGGTGCTTAGTTTGCAAGTTTCTCAAAACATAATACTAAGGACTAAGACTTTAAAAGCTGGAGTCAAGTTAAACAAAAGGGATACAACCAAGTTAGGAAAAAATACCTACAGGCCCTTTCTCCCTCCCTTTCTCTAAACATCCTTACCTGCAAATAATGCCTGTTAATAAAACAGAGCTAAAGCAAGCACAACAATTCAGGAAGCTCAGAAATATTAAATTTGTTTCTACTGAGATCTGAATTTTCCAACACAAGTCTTTTCAAGTAGGATGAAGAGAAATTTATGAAAAATATAAAAACAGAAAGGCCACACAAAAAGCCTAACACCACAAGCAATGGTTACAAAGTAAAAATTTCATATATATTTCATTTCTAGTTTTGTGAAATTCCTCCTGAAAGAAACCTCTAACACAAATAACTCAATAACATTTGCAAGCCTAAAGTCCTCAGGATTTATCCTGCTCTGGGGCATTTGCATTTCTTCTCTCCCTTATCCTCCACCTCACTACAGCAGGGGAGTGCTTAAATGAGAATAAAAGTCTACTTCTAATCCTGACTATAGTTTTCAAACATGGGAGGGGAGGAGAATCTATCCTGTTTTTTTTTGTGGGTTTTGTCCTCAGTCACAAAGGTCAAATGGGTAATTTCAAGCAGAATGAATTTTATATCTGAATGAGAAACACACAGAACATAYAAGAGCAAAAGTCAAGCCTCCTGCATAGTAGGTCTCTCCTGTGCCAGTCCTCAGAACTAAATATAAAAAGTGTTCCTGCTCGTACAGAATCTTTACAGATGGAAAGATTCAGAGTCCCGCAATAACTTTTTAAAAGACATTCCATAGTTAAATGTACTAAGCTTATAAATCAGTCTCTTCATTCACAATCAGAGGATGCAGGAACAATGAAAGGCAAAGCTGTATTTCACTCTTTATTACAACTATAAACATAGCCAATCCTTTTCTTTTTGTGCAAGGTCTCTTGTGTATATGTACTTGGTGGGTAAATAAGACAGTGCAACATTATTCTCAGCCTCTATCTTTTATCCAAGTGCTACAATAAATATTTCAATGAGCATATTTTACTCCACTCTCCAGTACTACTTCCCACAACGTTGCTATGGTTTACTTAAACAATTATTTCTATACTTACACAATCCAGATGCTAAACACCTCACCTGTACCAACTAAACCATTGTAAAGGGATTATCTCTGTTTAATCCTCATTGTCCTATAGATACAAATTAGAGCAGCATTTGCCATGTACACAGGTCGACTCAGTCTGCGTGTTTAACTTCCAGCTCCCTTGCTTCTTCAGGTGTCTGTGGCCTCCCTCGTCTTATGAAAATCCTCCTGTTGCCTCCTTTTCCAGGACTAAAGCAAAGCATTCACATATATATGGCCCTTTACAACTGATCTGTTCTTGCACTGTTCCCCTCTGTATTTCCATCTCTTGCTACACCTGATCTTCTACAAGTTGCCCACCACTGCCCACCAGTGATCCACCATCATTTCACTGTGCGAACACCTTTCAGCATTTATACACAGAATAGCCTGAATACTGATTTGATTTGAACCTGCCCCCTTATTACCAACAGCAGAGCATTCCTATTGCACAAAGCTGCTGCTCTGCTGAACACTTTCCAAAAAGGGCAGACAGGAAACTATCAAGTGACAACAGCAAGGCCAGGGGCAGTTCTGACTGCCTACCCGCCTTGCAAATTTGCATACACAAACCTGAGTTATAATATCACATCCCCTTTTTCTGTACCGCTTTCTCTTTAATGTAATACATGTCATGTATTAGACTGCAAACTCTTCTGCCATGTGCAAGGTCTCTATTCCCAGTTCTATTCAGTTTGATATGATGAKGTTCCTACCTTGTTTTCAGTCTGAGTGACAAGTTAATAAATGATCAGAAACAAATAAACCATATTCTTATTTCCATATGTTTATTGACTATATTTAAAGGATATAGGCTGCATAACAGCATCCCTCATGACTGCTTCAAATCAGCTGATTTAATTTTCCCAGATTCCTCTAAGTCTGGACGTTAACAAGCTATATGGCACCAACCTCTGCTCCACTCACCAACTCCACTTTCTAAAAGAAATGCGAGGTGAATGAAAACGAAAGGGTTAATTTCTCTCTTTTTCAGGTTAACCTTTCCAYGGCTATTCAGTTTCCTTTCAGACTCCATCCTATTAGAGGCATGTGAAGTGAAGGATAGAATTACACACTGGGCATATTTCCTGTACTTAGTGGGTGGATAGAGCACAACTTCCGTAGTAATAATGTCAAGGTAATTAAGACATCCTGCAAAACCTGTAACAGAGAAGAAATAACTATTGTTTATTGTAATTTCTATTGCTGAGATGGTGGGCTCCCCTCACAACTGTTCTTGCCTTTCATTTTGAATTCATCTTTATGTTTCTAGAGATACACCTGGGCTAAATCAGAGATCCAAAAGCCCTGGGATTCTCAGTATGGAAGATGGTTTTTTTCTTTTTTCCAGCAATCACCAGAGAAGAAAAAAGGTGTGCATAAGCATGACACTAAAATAGTGAATCAAACTGGGAATGAAGCTGGCAAATGTGGCTCATCTGTTTRTGTGTGCATGTTGTYTTTTCAYATGATGCAAAGACCTGAAGTCAGCRTATTTTACCCAGAAAAGGACTGAAGGTACCAAATTCTAGCCTTGCTCTCCATCCAGACACCTAGATCCCAAAGCTTCAATCTTCAAATGCTCAGCTACAGGCTACTCCTGGAGTTCAGAGACCCTTTGACTTACCTGGTACTTCAGTTTCCACTTCCAGATTGCCCAGCCATCTGCCAAAGGAAAGAGCTCTACCACACGATGGAGATACTGCCTTCCCTCTGAAAGCTCAACTGCAACTTAAATTATCCAGTAGTGATTTTATATCAAATGTTACAATCAGTGAAAGTCAGGCATTTTGGTGTTTGCAGTACAATTTCCAGTCTCAACGTTCCAGCTACCACTAAAATTGCATGTCTCTCTCCTGAGTGGCTAGAAGAACAGGCAAGCTCAGGTATAAATGGCCCCACCATTCCACCCAGCCCTGTCTGAGGGCCTGACTRAAGTAGTCAACAAAACCTGTGTTTCTGGCCCTGTTTCATGTGAGCACCTGAACAGTGAGGCTGCTGCAGAACAGTATCTCCTCTGGCTCAGCAATTAACTAGCTTATGCAAGGTGACACACTCTCAACAAGACAGATCAAGAGCACATCTTGCTTACCACCTCCAGTGCTAAAGCAGAAGAAATACTGTTTTGGAAGCCTCTCAGAAAGGGAGCTCCGTTCTTCCCAGTCCAGAGAACAGCCCTACATGCAAAGGCCATTTTTCAAGCACTTTCTTACTTCTTGTAGGAGTCATTTTTCTTCTCCAGCTGGCTTTTGCTGAAAAGCAATGTCTCCTTTTTAGCTCTTGAAAGAAAAGACATGAGCACTTACCTTCAAGCAACGATTTAGGGTTACGAAGCCCAGTAGCCTCCTTCAATGCACTCAGGCCATGGAGCAGGTTAAGATTTAAATCATTCTGCKTAGTATAACCTACTGGCTCCCAAAGCTCCTTTCCTTGGAGAGAAATAATTTTGGAGAGAAGTAATGAGGGGTCAGTGAGTGTAGCTGTAAAAATGCAAACAAACTTTAGGTACACGAGCCCTTTTATAGATCCCTATTTCACAAGATTTTTAGTAGACAACAACAGACCCTGCAGGTTTTCTATGAATTGCCTCTCCTCTCACAAAAAATACAGTTCCATAGACATGAGTCTAAGAACTGGTGGGATGGGACACGTAAGCCCCAGCTGAGGGCTCTGGATTCACCTCTGGAGATGAATAGGAAATGAGACAATTGTGAGACAATACGCAAGTCTTTGTCTCTCAAAAAACAGGTTATAGATCTTTGTTCGCCTTTTCTGGCTGCAATCGGCACAGCCTGGGCGTACACACAGATATTAGCACAACTGGTCCTTTATCACAGGAAATGTCTACATGGTCGGACACGTTACAGTCATAYGGTAGTTTAGTCTCACTGGAGAGATGGAAGCTGCTGTGTTGTCCCAAAATCTGGGTTCTGRATTCCTGAAACTATTTAGATGCATTAGTGAGGACTATCTCAGCATCACTGAAGCCTTAGCAAGGGAATGTGACTCTGCAGATTCACCCTTGACTGGAGGGTCTGGTACTAATTCACGCATATAGTGCCCAGCCAGATGGACCCTCTGTCCATGATGGAATACAGACAATAATCTGTTAAACCATTGCTCTTCCCTTTTGTGAGGTTTCCTGGCTGCTGAAGTTCATAAGCACTTCAAGGAAAACAACATTGATTTTTCCTCAGCTGGAAGATTTCAGGATGCCTCATGTCTCGTTTGCTCTGCCAAACAGATTTTTTCTGAGAGCTGTGGTTTTGCACACACTGAAAGCACAGCCCGCATCGATATCCTTGTGGAATTGTGACTCTAATTAATAACAGAGTCCTTCTAAAGGTGTCTCCATCAAACTTGTACATAAGGGCAGTTTGCTAGGAAATTTCCTTTCACTCTCATGTGGAACAAGCTGTTGCCATCTGCAAAAGATACTGACAATAATGCCTGGCCTAAATTATTAAGTGCACTGCTGCTGGGCTTGTGAAGAGAACCACAAGTTGTAAAGGTCATTTTTGAAGGGGTTTGAGTGTAATGAAACTCTGCACTTGCTTTTTAGAACTGTTAGGTTTTCAAGCTGCATTTGTGTCATCAAATTCAGACTATAAAAGAAAGCTGTGTATTTGAGATGTGAGGGTAAAGAGATTCTCAGGTTAAAGATGACTCTGAAAGAGTTAAGAAGATCAGATTATGAAAATAAGTAACAGTATAAGTCAACATAGGATTGCTAGCAATCAGAAAATAAGGGTTGTCTGTAACAATGCTTATTCACCCTAAAACACCACACTGGTGTCATAAGGTTTGTTTACTCTCAGATATAACTAGCATAATTTAGTAGCATAATTATACTASTAAAAACATCAGTATAGCTTTGTTTGGACACACTTATTCCAAAATAAGAACATTCATATAGGGTGGCAATACTGGTATAACATAAGGGTATAATTATATGGGTCAACTTCCCTGTACAGACAAACCCTAAGGAAAAAAAAAAAACAAAAACAAACAAACAAAAAAAAAACTTGTCTGGGTCATTGTTTGCATTGATTTTAGAAGCAATCTCAGACCCGCAGGAAAAAAAGAAAAAGAACACACTCACCAAAAGACAGGTCACACAGCCTGTGTGCTTCTCTATTTGACAGGCTAGGGCTAAAGAGCTGAGACAGAAAAATCCATCTTTCCACATAAGTCTGGAAGGAGGAGGTTGGCGGCCAAAGTGACTAAGTCCAATGCCTTTGGTCTAGCTCACTGTTTCCTCTTCGCAGCTACAACGTGGGAACGAGGTTGTGGGATAACTGGGGGTGGGAGAGATGCAGGCATGGTCTGTCAGTGCACTTCCCTCAAGAGACAGAATTTAGTACACAAAATAGTCCATGCCTCACAGCCTTCTGGAGGAGTCAGGGCTGGAAGAGGTTAATGATTGGCCCTAATCCTTCTGGTTTGCAAGTAGGTTAAACTGAGGCAGACGCAGCAGAAATTACTGCTGTTGKGTCCCAAAGAGTCAAATAGTCATAGATTTATGCGCTATACAAGCTCTGAGGAATGTCCCTGCTTGAGAATCAGGCCAGTGAGAAGGTGAGGATTTATGGGGCTGGTCAGCAGTAGGGTTTTCCACCCAACCTTCCTCTGAAAAGGAAGATCTCAGCCACTGGAATTAGACACGGTAATCATGAAGGTCATCTGTGAGCAGTCCCTGACTGCTTCCTGCCTCAGCGCTTTGCTCAACTCAGTCTGCAGTGACACAAGAGACTGATTTCAACCACTTCCTTTGCAACACTATTTAATAGCTCCCCTCATGAAGAATGACATTTCCCTTTGCTAAGTTTTTCACGTTGTTTTTAGTCAGACCAATGTAGCTATTCTCCGATCTAACATATTCAGCCTTTGAAGACRTATCGCTTCTAACAGAGGCAGGTGCCAGAAAGCATTCTTAGGAGGAGTTCAGCATTCAGACATGAAAACCTAGTTGTTATAGGCCTTTAAGTCCCAAGTATACCGTGGACCAAATCCACTTACAACTATTAATAGCAAGGAAAGCAGTGCTACCTTTTGCCCTGAAGACTTTCCACTACTTGTTTGCAGTAGAGGGCTTTTGAAATGAAGTAGAACTGTCACGGCCTGGACACAGAACAGAGTCAAATCTGTTCATTGAACTCTCCACTGAGTTCGACAATTCCTACAGCATGTTTGGTCAACTTTCTAACGGAAAGGAGCAACTGGCTAAAATTCAACATTCTTAAGATTTTGGTGTAATTTGTGCTTAGAGTTGTGTCTGACCAAAGGACCTTAAAGATGCTGCACACATACCACAAAGCCTCTGGCTGCGAGAGTTTTCTGCCTGCTGGGGTTACCTTTGGAGCAGCTCTGCTGTCTGCACATAGCTGCTGGAAGTAAGGTGCGGCAGGACACTGTAAGTGAAAGAGGTCTAAAAAATACTTAGGGTTACTGGTCACAACCACTTTGAACAAAATTTAGTGAATTTACCAATGGAAACAATTAAGGAGAGAGGAACTGAATCATCAGAGGGACTCACTGCCAGCTACAGACAGCACCCAGTTCTCAGGAAAGGAAAAAATTTCCAGGGTCAAATCCATTCCTCTGGTAATGCCATGCAACCAACCTTCTTGCRTCTGGAGCTCGGCATTATGTCAAAGAGCATTCACAATGGATGACTGGTGACATGCAAAGAAACTGAGACACCTTGCAAGGAAGGGCTTTAGAGGCTCTATCACATTTTTGAGGGCTTTATAGCATCCTGGATGGAGAACGTTGCCTTTAGTGGTGCTGTCTGATGCAGGAAACCAGCAGGAGCATTCAGAAACTACATGGCGCTTCACTGAGTGGCTGGGGCCCACRCAGATAACTGGTGCTGCAGTTTAACTACCAGATGACACTGGGACTTTCATCAGTCAACCAAGGAAAACAACAAAATATGATCAATTTTAAAATAATCATGTAACACTCTCAGAACAGAGGTGGAAAGTCTTCTCTACATAGTTATTACARCTTCGCATAGCTCCAGTAGGTGAAAAGCCTTAAAGTACTCTTCTCATAAAAGCCACTACGGGAGAGAGTTTTCCYGTCTCGGCTATCAGGCCACATGAATATTGTAGAGCTTGAACCTTGCTCTTGAGACACCCTGCATGTCAGGAACACGGTAAGTCTAGTAATTACCCTAAAGATTTGCTTCCTGGTTCTTCAAAAAAAGGGGCAGCCTCGCTGAAGACATTTYGCTCATTTTTGTTGAAACTTCTTGCACAGAAGAAATTAAAAGCAGAGCCATTCCCCACCAGATGACCCTGAAACGGATATTTTGTACAGGTGTGTTAGCCCACCACCTCTCCAATTCAGCAAGCACCTACAGCAGCCTTGTCTCACATCTAAGTGCTCAAAGCTCAGACGACACACCAAATGGCATATATCCTCTCCAACTCTGCACAGAAGATTGATTAAGACTTGTCCACACTGAAGCAAGGTATGACTTTTTTTTTTTCCCTCCCCTTTAGCTCACCCTGAAACTTGAGAACGAGCTGGCCAAGTCCCCCGATTTGATCATAAAATGGTCATATTCACACAGGGACACATATGTTCCAGCGCCATCTAGCCAACTGCCTTAGAAATACACAGCAACACCTGAAACACAAAATCCAATGCAGAAAGAGGCTGCCATTGAACATGTACAAACCTCTCGCCATGGGATCCAACTCCTGATGTCATCCTGCCAGATCTGCTCCCAATTTGGGACAGTACCTTGGCTTGGTAAGTTTGTTAAAAACCTCTTGAACCAAACCATTCCAGTGCTACCGAAAGACTGCATTTCATATGCCTGTGCTATCAAAAGGAAAAATATAATAAGGGGGATACCATGGCTTCAACTAACTTTCATTTCAGGTTTGTAGTTCCTCTGAATCAGAAGCGGGAAGCGAAACCTTAGGGTAAGGATGCAGTGTAAATCCCCAGATAGATCTAATTAAATGAAGACCAGAATCTCCTTTCAGCTTTATAATGTGACTTGACCTAYATCAAAGCCAGACCTTACTGAGAGACTTTGTAAACAATTTCAAGCAGGAAAACCAGGCCACACTTGGAGATAGGATGGCTGTGACATGCATGGAAGAAGAGCCAGCACTAGCCTGGAGTAGCAGCTTTCATTAAAAGGTTTGCTTTCATGATCAGTTTAAGCCAATTTGAGTCTGTTTCCTCCCTGCCATACATTTCCAACAGCTCTCGTGTGGGTACTGGCAATCACAGAGTTGGGTAAAGTGCCAGACTGGCTTGTTGATCCAGCTGAAACTAACCCTGAAAAATCTGCAGACAGAAGCAAGCTGATCCTCCTCACTAACCCAGAATGCCAGCACTGACAAGGGAGGCAGCAGGAAGATGCGGCCAGATGTTCAGGGGAGGACAGGACTGCTTCTTTTGGCAACAGCGCAGACCTAAAGCATGACTCCATGCTCTTAGCACTCCAGAAAAATCACTTAATTCGTAACAGCTGGCTWTAGTACATACTTTTGCTAGCCCCCACTGAGTAAACTTACCTCAGAGATAAACTTTTATGGGAAACATTACAAGAGGACGTAGAGGAAACTCACAGGAAATTGAAAATTGGTAGCAGCATACCACYACCACCTGTAAAGCTATGTGCTTGAATGCTGACATTCTATACTGAAAGTCCATTTGGCATGCATCACACAAGGAAATAAAAATAGATACTTGCTTCAAATGGAAACCATCTTGTTTTGTGTGTACTGAGAAACCCCTGCATTCATATGATACTAAAAAAAATATCCAAGACAAAGTGATTTACTTTTAAAGAAATAACTGAGCCAATATTCATTCTGGAATCTATATATAGAGATACATATGCAGATACATAGCAAATCAGTACCCTGCATAATTCCTTCTAACCTCATGTGAGCAAAGGCTACTACAGCTTAATGGAAGATCAATGATAGCAGATTTCTTCTCTGTAGTAAACACTACAAACACCACAGTGGATGTAATTGTGGGCATTTCTGTAGATCTSGGCTGATATGAAGCCCAGAACATCMCAAAAATGARTTTCTGAGGCTACTGATTTRTGAATGCCTAATTTTAGAGAATGCAGGAGCTGTACCCATATTCCCCTTGTCTGAGTGACATTAATTTATGACTGTTCTTTACTTTTAGAAAGAAATACCAACTTCAGGTTGGTCCAGCTTGGTTTACTAGTCACCAGAAATTGCCATGGAAGACTGTAGCGTAAAGCTGCATGTCAAACTGAGACATACATTTGGTTCCCAAAGGAGTAGTTCATCTTCTTCAGAAGGAAATGTTGAAAAGTAAGCAAAACAGCTGTTTTCTCCTGCCTCCTGAAACCATAAAGAAATACTTTAAACTCTCAAGAGCCTTGAGCCTGATGCCCTCTACCTATTGGGTTCACTGTCCATCAGCATAAACATTGCTGACATTGAACAAGTGCTCTTAGCAAGTATCTCAGCACGGACTGGATGATCTCTCCTCGCAGAGACTTAACTTCGGCATGAGCCATTCAGACGTTTCATTTCAGACTGCTAACACAGATGCCAATCAGTGCAAAGGGCAAAGAATGTTTTCTGCAATGTGGAAAWGCAACTCCCAAGGAACTGTGCTGAGACCACTTGCTCATTTCGCATCTCACTAGGCGCTGCCAGGTCATGGGAGGGTGACTTGAAATGCTTGTCCCTAAGGCCACAGTTTCCTAACTACAGCATGTAGACAAGACTACTTGTGCCAAACCTCTCTCCAGAGAGGCAAGGTAACAGTTCAACTTTTACCCGCTGTCCAAGTCACCCCATCCAGAAAACTCAYTGGACTGGTAAAAAGGAATAGCATGATATTACTTGCTTCAGTTATAACCCAGGACACATTTGAAAATTTGGCCTTTTGATTTATAAGTGGTTATTATTTTTATTTAGAAAGGATTTGAGCGGAATTTGGATTCTGTGCTTTCCCAAACACTGGGAAAGCAGAAGGCTCACAGCTCAAAGCCATATCCAGCTTGGTGAGAAAAACACTGACARGACTCAAGATTCAAACACTGACAACAAAGTTCCTTCCCCCTTGCATAGGTTATGTGAACTTTGATACAGCTGCTTCAGTTCCTTCAGTTAGAAGGACACAAGTTGAATGGGCACAGAGAAGGTGAGAGTTGAACTGCAGATCTTTCTGTGTCACTCCTACATCAACCAAATTTGTTTGGTTCTAAGCACTGTTCCTTACATTAAGCACAGCAACAAATGGTAGGGCTGGACTTTTCATCTGAGGATGTTCTAAATGAAAGCAAGGGTGTTTTTCTGAAAGATGTCCTCAGAAGTTAGTGAGATCAGTGCAAGGATAAACACGATGAGATTCTTCAGTTTTATATGACAGAGATGGTGTGGATAGACAACCTAATGATTCTTCTTGGCTTTAAAATCTCTAAGTCTAAAAGCATATTTCAAGGCTGAACAGTAACAGATCATCTCTGTGACAAACTCTGATAATGGGAACACAAATGGAGCTGCTGCTGTGAATGATCCAAGTTTGTGCATTGGAGAGGAGCAGCTCTACCCCTGATTTTGCCAAGAATTTTTGAGTCACTCTGGTCTGCAACATCAAGAGTGCAGGAAATCATTCCTGGTCACCTGTTTAGTTACCAGCTGACCCTTCTCATCACTTTAGGTAGCAACACAGCAAATTAACAAGTGATTCAGTGTTACACCATGAATCAGTCAAAGGCTTAATTAGGAAGGCACTTATTTATAATTGGTCTACTTCAGAGCAAATCAGCTAGAGCCAGTTATTTAAAAGTTACTAAGAAGGCAAACAGATGCAGAAAAAGGATGATATTTGGGTAGATTCTCTATATAGCAGAGAGATAGAGAAGAGTTGGCCTGGCAGCAACCTTTACTATACAATAATATCACAGTGACAGGAAATGCATGTTGCTTTCCAGCATTGAATTTCTAATTCTGGCATCTTGCCTCTCTCAAACGATTATTGTCTTGTATGTACTTACAATGACTGAAGCATTATTAGCTTTTGAAAGCCTGGCTTGCTACTTTCTGTGCTACAGTCGARTATGAGCAGGTTTTTTGGCTCTTTAAAGAATGATACATTATTCTTCTGTCATCAGGAAAAACTGAGACATTTCAGAGAGGAATTGCACTGGGAGAAAGGGAGGAAGTACAAGTCCATAGCTTATTATGGGCTTGAGAGAAAATATTCTGCTATTTTTATCAGTAGTTGTACTGCTCTTGTATTATACTGCTGGGGAACGGCCAGCTCAGGGAACTGTTTTGGTCAACGTTTTTGAAAGCAGGAGAGGATTGGAATATATCTGATATCTATGGGTGATGGAACGAAAGACAGAGATGGTGTAGTTAAAGCTTCTGATTAAAGCTGCAGCCTAGAGATACAGCTTCTAAAGGCAGCCCTGGGGAAAGTGAATTTGTCTATGAATCTTCCCTAGCTGTGTTTTGTAAAAATATGACTGAATGCTGTGATAGTTAAGAATCCTAAGGAGCACCAAGGGCACCTCTACACAACAAGATAATACTTTGCATTAATGGGCCCCACTGGTACAGCTGGAGGAATCCAACTTGTACTTGGCACAGAGACACAGTTTTTCCAGAGTGGGAAGGAAAAAAACCATTCTGCTACATAAAAGTTTTCTGTTACTAGAATAGCAGCGTAGTTGCAAGAAGCTTTACAACACTACAACTCTCCTGTTTAAAAATAAAACGGGACTGATCTGCATTCCTAATCAGTGTAGTTACACTGGTACAACATCTCTCCCTCTCTGATTCCCCCCGCACCTATCCTAGTATAACCAAGCCTGGCCAGATGAGCATTCACCTTGCAGGGAGTCCTGTGACCTGTCAGCTCAAAGTATATTGAAATTACTGAATAGCAGGAATCCTGAGCTCAGGGTATGCTGACTACTAGAGACAAAAACACCTCAATATTACRTGTCTATAGCCTTCTCTATGGCTTAAATATTTACCAAGGGGGGAGGAGGATATTCTTCTATAGTGAAATATTTCTCCTGCTTCAAAATTACCTGCCCTTCAGCATTCCAGTAAAGGCTAAAAATGTCAGTGGAGGTGCCCCGTCAATAATTACTCTGTTAAACCTTCTCTGGTGTGATAACTGACTCACTATCGCTGTACTTAAAGATGATTACTACCTTTACTTTGTCCGCTCAGGCAAACTAAGCACATGACACACTAATTCCGGGCCTACTAAGCAGATGTCTGATTTGAATAGCCTGAAAACTATCTCACGTATCTATAGTATTACGATCAAGTTATATTTTTCCTATGATTCCAGGATGCCTAAAGCAACCAGCCACTTTCCTGGATGGGCCCTTCCAAATTCACCTTCAGCTCAATCCAATGCACTTGCCATCATTCCAGCCCTCCTGTTTGAAGTGCTTGTACAGACGCTTATGTAGAGCGTGGTGCCRTCAGGGACTCTGCAGTCCCCAAGCATGCCAGCTGACAGCAGGGAGGAGAAAGGAAGTGGTGAAAAGTCATTTCTCCTAGCGGTATTAAACCTTTAGATTGCATCAAGCAAATAAGAACTGCCTCATAAAACCTTTTGTGCCTGCCTGGGGATTTGTGATTTCAATTTTTCATTTATGAGCTATAGCTGAATTTAGTTGCAACCCATGACATTCCTCTGTCATATCTGTTCCCATCTTTACTTCATCTATAGTCCATCTATTTACTTGATTCATCTTAGCCTATGGCTCAATCTAGACTGCAACAGTCAAGGACACAGTTACAACTTGTGTTGCAATCAGGTTTGGGAACAAACAATTTCCGTTTTGCGGTACTAGTGGGAACCATGCCCATGAAAACTTGAACCCAGAGAAAGCCAGATGGTCCCATCAACTCTCTTGATGGGAGAGAGGAGCTGTGCTGGCAGAGCTGCTTTTGCACTGTTGTGCTGGCCTATTATGAGAGCACATTTCCTTCTCCATCCTTTAACCCAAGCTCACATACATACTTTYGGTGGGTGGCACATCTGGCTCTTAAACTTATTGTTTCTCTGACTGACAGTTGGCAAAGGCTGGTGGATGATTTTCATGACAAAAAGGCTTTTGTTTGCAACTTCTTTCCAGCTAGCGGATGAAAAGCAAAGACACATTATTCAATGAATGAACACAGCACAGCTCCTTCCAGGGATATTTTCTTTGAATCTTTTTGTGTAACAAAAATATT
Organism: Rhea americana; assembly: GCF_003343005.1. Lineage (NCBI taxonomy): Eukaryota > Metazoa > Chordata > Aves > Rheiformes > Rheidae > Rhea > Rhea americana. The sequence continues at coordinate 69,395 of NW_028186723.1, read as the reverse complement.
TTTTCCACTTAAGTACTTAAGTATACTTAGGTATGTATACTCACATATACACATTTATGGAGAATATATATAAAATTGGTGTTACTCCTCCAGAATAAACATAATTTTATTTTTGCCTTTTTCCTAGGAAAATTCTTCAGCTTTAACAGTCAGTGCTTTCCACAGAAGAATCTCAAAAATTAACTAAATAGAGTGAACTCAAGTCTCAACCTCAGATTCACCTAAGTCTAAGCATATTCAGATCAAGTCTGAATCTTATAAACTTGTGAGATAGGTAATGATTGTCTGCATTATACAAAACATTCATTTCAGTCTTCCACAGAGAAGGAAACTGTTTGCCCAAGGTCACATAAGAATATTCTAGTAGAGGCAAGAAAAAAAAAATCTTGATTTGTTGTGTCCCAATCTGCCCTTTAGGCAACTGCAACCAATCAAGTACCCTGGGACAGATATATGTGAACTCTACACCAAATTTAGAATAGGAGGGAAAGAGAATTTGACATTAGTGACAGCACAAATATTGTCTTCCTTGTGGGAAATGTATCTCTGAGGCCCCTTATAGCACATAAAGGGGCTCAAAGAAAAGGCTGATCTTTTTTTTAACCTCAGAAGTGTAAGAAGCCCACARATAAGCCATAAAAGCAGAACACCAGCATTTCCAATCACTTTGCTGACATCTCAGGGGCGTTCATTTTTGATACTAATTATTCCATTCACTCCAGATAGTTTTCAGACATGTTTCAGCAAATATTTAAGGTGTGTTTTTCCCTTTTAAGAACCACTTTTCTCTACTGCTTAAAGAAACGTCCATTAATGAATGGACAAGAGAGCAAATCAGTAGAAGAAATTCAGAAGGGTGTGCAATTTGCTCCCACACCTCACCTCCTAAGTCATTTCAAGATTCTAACTGGGGAACAATTTTTTGACACAGCATTAAAGAAAAGCTCGTTTCCAGGCTTTAACTACCTGGCAGTGTCCCCTCAGGGCGTCTGGCTATCAGCCACAGTGGCTGGCACACATTACCCGAGGTGCTCACATGGATCCGGCTGGCCGTTTCACACTGACTCCCCTTGCTACCTTCCCCATCATTTCTGCTCACGCTGCAGCCGGTATAGCCCCCTGTGATACCAAGTGGTGCTAAAAAGGAGGTCTGCTTTCACGAGAAAGCCCGTAAGAGGAGAAAAGACGCTTCCCACCTTGCAAAATCAGGAAGTCTCGCAGTTGCTCCAGCACATCTGACTCCACGCTTCTGAGCCCCCCGAGGAGTTGTTATGGCAACTGTGACAACCCAGCGATCACCTACAGTTTATGAATGCTACGTGATACTGGGGGAGCTGTGTGACAGATGGCTGACATGACACGGCCACAATGAGCTTGGAGGACCTTTCTTTCTTTAACCTCGCTCTGGGAAAAAACAAATAGGAAAAAAAAACACAAAATGACCAGGTTGCGCCTGGCTGCTGAGAGAAAGAGTGAGCTAGTAAACCTTAGCAATATTGTATTTGCGTAGAAGCACCCTTTGACAGAGGGCTGACTGGTACAGACGCAGTGTTTTTTCAGGTCTGAATTTGGGAGGGGATGAGGACATGCAGCGGGAGGAAATAAGTAACTAACTGTGGAAAAGGCTTGTGAACTGCTAGACGCTGTGTTGTTAAGTGATTAATCAAGACCATCTAGGGCTTGTCTGGATTATTACTGATGAAGCAGTAACTAGAATCACCAGTTCTGAGCTGATTTCCTCCTGTGGTCCTAAACGCTGTGCAAACACAGAACAAAGTCTATCCTTATGCAAAGAGCTTAGCAAGATACCCTGTGCATGCCCCCAACCCACAGGCACCACTAAAGCCACTTACCTCTCATCACTGTCAAGACATTTGACTTGCTTAGGTTAGGAAAAAGATCCATTTGTAATAACCTGTTGGGATCTTTGAAGATCAAGAGCCCCTCATACGTGGAATCTGTAAGACAAAACAGGCTGTCTGCATTGGCCTCTGAGGGTAAGTCCTCATAATAAAGCCTGGGCCTGCTTAACTTAGCAAGCATTAATACTGACAAGAGTTCAGGGTTCRCGAGTCAAGCTAATTTGTCCAACATTACCTTGCTCTTGCTTATCTGGGATAATCTTTCCTGCTGGAGGAGGATAGCAGCAGGCTAACTCTCTTGGTCCCCTTTGCATGACTGCTTTTATATTTTATATTCTAGCCAGTGTTCCTGCTGTATTATAGCACTTCTGTTTAAAGGTGACAGCAGAGAGGGCACTGGAGCCCTTTTGGTTTCTATGTTCTGATGCACAAAGGCGATAAGGAAGGCTTATTTCATTACAGATMTGGTACCTGTTCAATCTCAACAGCAGTACCAGAGGGCTGACATCATGACAGGATGAAACAGAGGGTTTGGGAGCAAATAGGTTTTGAAAAGCCTCCGTGAAGCTTCTTTTTGATAATCCTGATTTTTATTTATTTTGCCAATGTGCAACAGGGAGAAGTTGTGTGGGAGACATCCCCACCTTTTCTATCAGGAGCTGAGAAAACCTTTACTCATCAATTCACTTGCCCTCTGAGAAATTCCCTAGAAAAAACACCTGACTGAAACCCTTCAAAACACAGAACAAGCAATATTAAAAGCAATACAAAAATAACCCTTCCCTTGATTTTAGTAACAAGACACAATGCAGTTGTCCTTCCTGCCCTGACAAAGCTTTCAACAGAGGCTTTGAATCCTGAGCCCAAACTGCTTTAACGGGGAATCATTAACGGGAACGGAATAGGAGAATGGCCGAGGGACTACGCATTCACAGAAGCATATGGTTACCAATTTGCTGGACATATGTTGTATTCCCCACAGAGAACAGGAGGATTTTTGGATGAAAGGGTGTAAATTATTGGTTATCAACATAGAATTAAGTTCTATTCTAAATGTACAGAATCTAAATATATAGCTTTTTCTCCCTGGAGATCTCTTTCCCTAGTCATTTCTCAAAAAAATACCAACATACTGTGCATTGTTTTTGAGAAAGAAAATGAAAATATCTGTTCATACAGACTTTTTCCCTCTATCATATCACCACTTACTTTTTTTGATGGGAGGGGGCAGCAAAGGGGCAAAAAGGAACTGAAGAAGAAGGATAGAARAATGTCTAGAGACATTTTTATCCTGTAATTTCCATTGGGAGCCTTTCATTACAGATGTACTTTTACACCASAGAAGCACCTAATTATTTTTCAGGACTGTTGTAATACATGTTTAAGAATCTCTGAATAACAGAAGCATATGGTAACATTGTCAGAAGGAGAAAATAGGAACTCACTAAATTAGGGGGAGGGAGAATGCATTAAAAAGTGGTAGCTGTAAATAGAAAACAATTTATCAAATAAAGAATGAGGGAAAAGCAGGGAAGTGAATTTTAAAAGATAAAGATTTTCTTTGCATTCTCAATAGAGGTTTCCAAAAATGTCACTCTGTTCCACTGCCTTTTTGCTAGAATCATCTGTTCTTTCCACCTATCACAGATCCTGTGAGACTAGATACTATGCTGTCTCAAAAATTTTGGAGGACTGATGAGGAACTTGGACAGTTACATCACACCAGTGCAGAAGACCTGGAAACAAYGTGCACAGGCAGCTCCATTTGAATGTGCAGTCAGTTGTGTGAGATCTGACACTTCTGTGCAAGCTTCTCCAGGTGTGCGGACAGGTGTCGAAACAGCTACAGAAATATGGGAGGCTATGCCATGAAAGYTTTTCATCCAGGATACTCACTGTCTGGTAACTCTTGTTCTGGCCAGTGGGTCTTGGAAGGCAGAAGGGGGAGAGGAGCTTTTAAAACCAGAAATCTGAAGACAGCAAATCTGCTTCATTGTATGCACTCAGGAATTCATCTGTACAGAAGCCTGGCAYCCCCCCTATCCTGAACTGCATCTTCCACTTCCATTACTCAGTTGAAATCCCAATAAAAGGTGAATGAGACCACTGTAAAATGTCATATCCAAAAGCTGAAACAGAGCCGCAGTATAGCCTTGGGATATGAATGAGACCCACAAACCTTGGGGGACATCAGCTGAACACACACTGCTGTCCACCTTCTGCACAGTCAGCCTGTGCATGTACAATTTCCAAAGATTTGGTATCAACTCAGAATAGCCCAACATCCTCATTTCTGTCCTCTGGACTACAAGCAAACAAYGGGGAATGTGAGAAGATCATGTTCYCATTTCAATGGAAATATGTTACTCAAAAAACCCCCTAGGATTTACAATCCATTTTATTTGGGTCAGTGCTTGGTAACTGCGCAAGAATCAACTATCAGGACAAAATCACCAAGGGAACAGTATACACTAAATCAGAACATTTTTCTCTCTCTCCAATTTAGAATCCACTGGAACAACAGCTACATCACACCAGCCTTTAACTTCAGCACTATCCTCTCTCTGCACTGTCAGGCCAATGCTACAACAGATCCTCAGCCCCAAACCCCAACAGCATGTAGCTGTTTAAGGACTGCTCCACGACCTGCGTAAATGCTATGCGTACCACCTCTCCCCTCCCCAGCTTTCCTCTGAAAGTCATCTCCTCTGTTTTCAGATCCAAAGCAAATCTACTTTATCAGACTAATGTCACGCCCCGGGCTTTGGAAACTGGATGTCAGCCTCATTTTGTTTATGCGCTAGAGATGGTCCACCTAGAGCAYAGGACTTTTTGATGTCACACAGTTCCATCTGGGCTGTGAGATATCCAGAAATCTCAGACAAATATCCAAAGTCCTGGATAAAATACTCACCTAGACTAGAGGAAATTATCTTTAGAACGATTTTATTTCCTTCTTGAAGTGAACCAAGTACTGAAAGCACATAAAAGATCACAAGAAACGGAGTTAAACTCTGGTGGCGATAATACAGAAACAGCAGATARCAGGAAGGGAGCGATGCTGTGGCTGGAAAACACAGGCCCAGTAACTTGCAGGATAGTGCTGGAACATTGTCAAAGCTTGAGCTYCGTTCCCCTGGCTTTAGCTACCTCCTTATTGTAAACTGAGCAGGTCAGAGCTTAGCTTCAARGGAAGCTTCGGCTCTAATCTACCTCACCAGATGGACAATAAAAACACATGTTAAAAGTATATGAGCACTGGCATGAGGGTTCTTTGTGTAAGTGGTTAAAAAATTTGGGCTAAGTTTCCAGGATAAACCTACAGTGCAGTACCAGGCAGAGAATGGACATACAAACACATACAAAACAAGCCTTTATTTTATTTTACCACTTCATTTGGGATTAAATGACTACACATGCTACTCATCCGTGTGGGCGTTTCTGCGGAGGAAATCAACCCGGCTGAAATTATAAAGGTGACAGAAGGTGACTGGGGCCATGCGTAGCCTTGGAAGAAGCCTCTCCTGAACAAATGGAGGCCAGTGCAGTCATCAGTGTCCTCAGCATGAGGCCGGGTCACTGGTAATTGTGCAACGTGCCCTTTATTCACTGCCCTTTATTGAAGCTGCRGCTCTGTTCTTGATTGTGGCTATCAGAATAGCTTCAGAGCCACTTCTTTCTAACCCTCAGCGAGATGCAATTTCCTCTGTCTTTCAGGATAGTGCATTTTAATCAATCTCCATMGGACCAATCTGTTTAATTGGCCCAGTAAGCTAACTTTAGATCTTCATCTCTGACTTCAGATTTTCTTCAAATATACTTTATGAATGAGAAATATAAATACTTACAATTTTAGGGTCACATTTTTCCAAACCCCCCCCAAATTCTAACATTGCAGCTATATYCTTCTGTATATGCAAATAACTAAAGTTGCAAATGATAATTCTTAATCATCTGTCTAATGTGCACAGAGCATTAGGTGCTCCAGAGAGCATTCACTGCAACCACAATTGATTGCCCAAACAAAATTGGGAACTGCTTCCCATGCATAAGCCTGTAACATCACTGAAGCACTGGAAAGGGGAAGGAAAAACCTGTGTTCCTGACCTTAAAAACAAAACAAAGCAAGAAAAGCCCCTAAAGAATTTAAAGAAAACGCAAGAGGAATAGGTTATCTASTCTTTGGCAAACCAAAAATAACCCTCAAGCTAACCAAAAAATATCTACAAAAGATATTAACAAATGTTGCCATTATCCCTTGCTTAAATAGAAAACTTTGGGGGGGGGGGGGAGGAGCAAACTACACTTATTTTCCTGAGCTAGCTGTAGATGAGGTAGTCTGGACACAGATAACAGTCTCCCTATGGCACCAGTGTAATGTTTCGTGTAGATCAGTCTTTAATTTTGGCCCACATTAGTCCCTGTGGACTCTCTCAATGCTGGCTAAGGAAGTTAGTGACCAAGTACTAGCTAAGACTGATCTAAATCCAACTGTTTCTCCCCATCATGATCAAGACCTAATACTCTTCCAAACACTTTTTAATTGGAGATGGTCATTCCGCTTTCACATTCTATTGCCAGTTTTATTTCCCTGGTCCTTTTTAGCTCTCATTAACAATTACTGTTTCCCTAGGTTTCTCTTTCTCATAACACAACTTCTGGATTRTTTCAGATGTAGAAGTCTTTCCAACTCAAATCTCATTTTTGTTTTCTGTCCAGGTTTTTAAATCTTCCTAAGTCTACTTTTACTGTCTTTTGTCAACACTCGCTGTCACACAATCTTTCCTGTATTGTTACCACCATCAGTTGTTGATTTTTTTTTCCTCAAGACAGAAGAACATTTTAAAATCCCAGCTAAGAACCAKAAGAGCCCTGCACACTGTTCAAGAGCCAACACAGTCCACAGGAAATACACTCCCTATAGACATTTCTAGATGTTATAGTGGAATTTGCATATGACAAACCAAACTGTTTTCTCAGTGATTCATACAGGATTTGCATCTACAACAGACACACAAAAGTAATTACATGCCTAAATCCTTAACAAAACACCACTGAGAAAGACTTCCCAGTCTCCATTTATCAGAAAAAAGGTTTGAGTGATAGCTTCTTCTGCTACTGTGTTTACTGCTACCTGACCTAGAGACACAGCTTGTAAGAGTAAAGGGAGAGTTTCAGTCTTCATGGCTCATTTCACTATTKGCTTGTCTGCTCACTCCCTTCTGAGAGAACAGCAGCGAGTGCCAGCAAAGAGGGTATTTTCTGTAGGAGACGTCCATGAGAATAAAGAATAGGCTGAGAGCATCCTATAAAAAATAGGCATGAATAAATATTGTTACTCCAGGCACAACAGGGCATTAAAAATCACCACCGCAGATTGTAAGAGAAATTTAAGTATTTTTTCTTATTTAGGTTAGATTTCCATATATTCTCGCAGAGAAAGCCCTGCTTTCTGATTAACTGATATAAACAAGATTACTTCAAACTCTGTGACAACAAAACAGCCATCTTAAATAAAACCGAAGGCTTTCTGGGATGCACAGCAGTCAGTCAGGAGATTCCTCCTTGATGATGGCATAAATTTGAAAACATCTATTTCTTCAAATCATGAAGATGACAAGTGGATTCAATTAATTCAGCCTGCGATCCTCTATTAGTTATACTTAGCCTACACCTGCTGTCAAAATCCCCTGGGCAAGAACAGCCCCCATGATGCTGATGCTGGGGGCTTGCACTCAGGGTATGTGTCTTGGCATCCAACCACCCCTGAAGCTGCTCCTGTTCTTTTCAGCACCATTTGAGTTCCAAGAAGATAATTCAAGGCTTGACTCTAAGAAATGGCTGTGTAAAGCACTGGGTGAAGTACATTTTCAGTTTCTAACTTAAATGCTAGTGAGCAGCGGGCATGCAACAATGGATTAACATCTCTATCATGCTAGCTCCATTTAGCACCCTTTCATGGGGTTTCTTTATTGTCACACCACTAATTACCCTGAGAGTCTGATATAGCATGAAGCAAGGTAACATGATTGAAGAGCTTGAGAGATATTTCATTAAATACACTGTGAGGAAAGTTATACCACTCTGATTTCCCTGCCTTCCTCCCTCCTCTTTTTTTCTTGAGAAGGTGTCTGGGAAGGAACACACAGCTTTCAAAATCAGAAAGGGTATCAAGCAAGTCATGTGAACTTCAGTCCARTAACTTGAATTTTTAGTACATGGATCTGTAAAAAGGCTGTACATTACAGCCTTTATTTTGGGAAGTTTCCAACATGATGCCATGGAGCTGATAGAGGAGGTAAGATGGGACCTAGTTCCTAATCAAGGCCTTTCCTGCACTGGCAGTGTAGGCATTGCAACTGTTCAGTGGAGAGTCCCCACAGATGACAAGTTAAACAACACTTATTAGTTACAATCTTATTTTTTTTCCTAGTGTGCTAATCTTAAAACTGCTCTCTCCCCAGAACAAAGTCAGAGATGGACCATTTCCTTCCTTTCATTGGCTCCCCTTCCCCTTGTTTTGAATATAGCTGTTAAAGCATAATGCCCTAAAAATTCTCCTCACTTGTACCCACAAATCCATCAACATTTATGGGGCATCAGAAGGAAAACTATGCATCTATCCATAGCTTTCAATCCTTTAGCCTGGTTATGACTGAGGTTATCCAGTGCCAGGACTCTCCACCTCTTTCCTGGCTCTGTCTTTGGATACCTTATAACTGCTGGTGATGCAACTGAAGCACACCAGTTACAACATACTTCTGTTTTAAGTTACTCTGGGTCTCTTAGCAGTCCTTTTGCTGAAGGACTGCTCTTTCAAGCTTAGTGTCTTAATGAAATTGTCTTCCTGAGTCTAATCAGCACTCAGACTCTTCAAGAAAGGCAAAAGAAAAAAAAAATATATATATATATATATAGTACAAATAACTTGCTTAGCAGCACCACTAAAATGTACTCAAAACTACAGAAATGACCAAAATCRTTGCACAACAGCCTACCTCTGATTAACTAAAATAAAGCTGTTCCATGGCATTATTAATGACAATAAGGAGTAAAATTACAAACAAGTTTCCACTGATTTCACAGTACTGCAGCTCCACTATATTGGTATCTTAGTAAAGAAGTCTTAGACACTTATTTAAAAGTAATTTTTTTCCATTGAAAAATAAGTGAAGAAAAATCTATGGTCAGTGATAGRTTTTGTTTTCTCTTGTATATTCGTATGAAATTTCTATAAAATTAGAAATAACACAAGTGTGATTGTTACATTTTTGGCTCACATAGAATTCGGGTCTACAGAATAGATTCYGTTGCAGGATCTATTGCAACAGAAAATACCAGATTCTGGAAGAAGTATACATGTCTTTTTTCTCTTTGTGATGCTATACATATATATTTCCTGACTAAATAAAGATAACTTAAAACCTTTCTACTTCTTGCATTTTAGTTTGACTAGAATTTCCACATGAACTTTTAATTTCCTGATTTACCCTGGATTTTACATTTCTTTTTTGAGGTTTCATTCTACCCTATTTTTTCCCACCCCTGCTACTTCCTGCTCTTCCACAGCATAAAAATACTTCTTTTTGGCACTAACAGGTCAGAACATCTTCTGGTGTTCACATTGTTCACTTACATCTTTCAACACTGGCTCACATATGTGAGCATCTATTATCTGTCTTGTCATTTCTAATACATGCCTCACAGCATTATAACATGTTTTCTCTTCTACACTGATGGAAAGACATGGTTTGAAAAAAACAAGAAATTACAGAATATAAAGGGTTTTCCTACTGATCAAGTCAGCTGGGTTATTCCACGATGACACATCTTTCATCAGAACCCTCACCAAAACCAGATAAAACCTCTGTTTCCCCAAAATGTCAGTCTTTCTTTAGCTGGACTTTCCTCATCGTCATGTTAATTTGCTGCATTTCCACACATTTCTGTATGCGTGCAACTTCAGTTAATGGTTAAAGTTGACACATTTCTCTTTGTAGTTTCATAAAACAAACTTTAAGAAGCTGCTTATTTATCAGGAGTAAGATCTAATGATTTAAGCACCTCTAATCCTGTGCAGCTGCATCTATACTAGAAGGGTTATGCTGTTTAAATATTCCCATGCACAAACAGGTATAGCCTGTGTAGACCAGGCTCAGATTTATGACATGCCATTTCTGCCCCCAAGCCCTCCAGGACCAGAGTCATTAGCAATGCTGTAAATAAGTGAACCGTGAGACTCGTTACAGGGGAGGAGGACCAAGCACTGAACATRTCTCACTTGAAGTCTGTGTCCTGARCCATACTTTGCATGGTATCATTAGACATTTTTCATGCTTTATCATCTTCTGTAACAGCCCTTCATGGAAGATATTTCCTTCCTAAATATTCCTCACACTTCTGCCCATTCCTTATGAAACAAAGAGGACCGCTCTGTTTCTTTAATCCAAATGTTGTCATCCTTTTTCTGTATCACTTCTAGTAAGCATAGGCAGATACCAAGAGTGGCTTTTCCACCTCAAGGCTAGATGCTCTAAAGGTAACTGACCTCACCCTCCACGGGGCTGATTTGCACATACTGCTTTGAAATAGTAGCCGCTAGAGTCCGTTGGTGCCGAGAGCACGCAAGGGTCCTTTCTGACTTGTATCTTGCCTCACCAATAAAAATTCTTCCTAGTTATGAGCACCTGAGTCATGGATCTCTGTAGTGAACCAAAGAACACAACAGCTAACTATCTATATAAACATGTTCRACAGACTCCACCTGCGCTAATCGTTGTTCTTCCTAGTTTCACRGGTTTTGGCAGAAATCACTCGAATACCCATGCTTGCACGACCATTACCAGAAAACAGGCTAAACTAACAGATTCTGCCTTAAGTAACACAATACACTAACACAAGATGTTTCTCTACACTAGATAAGTGGATAATAGCGAGTACTTGACAGACCTGAAGTGAGAAGTGACAGAGAGGATGYGACAATAATGGCGTTATTCAGAGACACAGAAACAAGACTAATCAAATCATTGACAACAGCAGTGTGAGGACAAATACATGGACAAGGAAAACAACATTTTAGATTGTCACCCATTGTTCATGTAATCTGCTTATGGTCCCATCTCACTGTCATCAGTGGTGACTTGGGCAGTCATTAATAATTCTGCTGCTATTTCAACACTCTGCTCCCTGATTTCCCATTTCAATGCAAGAAGTACTTCAGTGMTCTGATCATTATTCAGCAAGGAGGTACACTGCTCCCACAAACATTTTTGATGGAGAGGACTTTCACATAGTTCTCCTAGAAATCATACCCATAGATATAATACCAGAAGAATTCCTGGTAAAAAAAAAATCAAGCAAAAACGTGGTGACCTACAATGCAAGCCTAACACTGCTCCCCAGTCCTCACTGGCCTACAACACCCAGAAGGTAAACTACCATGGGACTAACACTATGTTTGGCTCTTCCAGTCAAATATAGTGGTGGCAGCCCCCCAAAGCTAGTGGAGAGGAATACTGGTGACATGTAGTCCACAAATGATAGATGTAGACCTGCAGGAGAGCACGCTCAGAAGTGGAAGCTGTCCTGTCTCACGTGGCACAAGATCAGCCCGCACCTCACAGCCTGCTCTCTCCTCAGCTTGAACGGAATCGAGGGCTTAGCCACACATCTGCCTTTTGCACTAGGCCTGGGTAGCTGCCTGCTGTTTTGGAAGTTTAAGAGCAAGGGAGCCTTTGGAGACTGGTCAGAGGAATTGATTCATATACCCAGGCAACTGGTCTGATCCAAGYCACATAGTATTTCAAAACAGAAAAACTGCAAGGAATCAACTTTCCTCAGAAGCAGGTGATGTAACGTCTCTGGAAAGCAAGACGGACAGCACAGTGACGCATCCTCCCTCTGTCACAAGAGCTGGGCACGGAGGATATTCATACAAATGTGGGAAAAAGCAGAACAGAGGGAGGAAGGAACAGGCAGAAGGGGAGGAGGAGGTGCTGAAAAACGGCAGGGGGAACAGTTCTTTCTGGGAGAGAGTAGAAAGGRTTTTGCGTTGAGTAAAGCTGTTGCCAGTTATTTTTGTACAGATTTTAAAGTTCACTGAACTCAGCTCTGGAAGCTGCATGTTGTGTTTTTGGCTGGCAATATCAACATACCATATGGAGAAGCCTCAGTTTGAGTTTTACAATATTGTTTGGATTTGATATTGACGTATTTTCGTTACTGAACCTGCCTTGAATTGCATGTTCTTTTCTTTTTATGTATGATGGGTGAAATAAACCTATAAAAAAAGAAGACAAAACTAAAAACAACAAAAGAAATGCACACGAAAATTCCTGTATTTTGAATTAGACCTGAAATTCACTGGCTTTTAACTACATCTACCAGATATGCTAGGGTACAAGATATGAGGAAGAGGCAAGAAATACTGTATTATGGTGACGTTTTATGGATGCTGTTTCTCCATCTGTTTGTTCCATTATTATTGGGCTGCTTCCCTGTATTACAGACTTGCTGAACTAGCAGGGTAAAGGGTGCGACAGTCTAAAGATAGTTCTTCCATTTACTGATGTAATATGAATGGAAAGGCAACAGCTCCCATCTTCCAAGCACTGAGAAGATCCTTAGCAGAAAATAATCTGGAATAAAAACTTGAAATGGATGAAATGTAGAGGCTGAATGAAGCCGGGAGCCTAAATAAAATGTACCAGAGAACAGACTGAACCTGAGGTCCTAGAGATACCCACAGGTATCAAAAAACATCATCTGGTTTTTAGGCTTAGCTTTAGAAATCTCTACTTGTAAAGCTGTGGTCTTGTAATGTTTTAGAAATTACACCATACTTAATTTGAAAAGTTCAGAATTTTTGTCATGCTAGACCACTGATCACATCTTGCACTGCCAAATGCAAGAACGTCAGGTAGTTAAACACCACACAGCTAAACTGCTGACCCGATCAGAGTACATGGTATTAGCCCGGGGATCTAAGGGCAAGGAGAACTACAGCCTTTCAGTTCAGCTTGCCTAGTGCCTGACTGGAGCTACGGAAAAAGAGCAGGAAAAGTCAGAGGGTGAACACAAGTCTCCAGCCATGAGAACAACTATCAAGAAACACAGCTTATTTTCAGACCTGGCATGCAGTAAGGACGTCAGATAATTACACAAACTGTTGTCCATGGGGATCATGAGAATCTCAAGAAGCATCCTCAGCGTTTCTCTGAGGAGCTGCAAGAACATGGAGGAAGCCTAGAGAGGCCAGCTACAAAGACCAAAGGCCAAAACTGGCACTTGGGTCCCTGAACCTATTTTTATTCTAATGTATTAAGTCCTTCTAGAAAACAAGTACTGTTCAGTACATTTCTGTGCTTATCACTTTGTCATCTCGGAAATGGTCTCTGGTTGCTACTGTAATACGAAACCTAAGAGTCAACAGTACTTAGCTACCAGTCTGGGCTAGATTTGAATCTGAACAGTGAAAAACATCTGCATTTGTTAAACCTCTCCCCCATTAGCCACTGTCCCTAGTTGATACCTTCTCCTACAACCTGTATTTTAATAAATCACACTTTCCTCTGCTAATTACCATCTGCAGCATGAAATCAAGCAGTAGTAAGATGCCCTCCGACGCATATCTTCCCCTCCTTGCAGCCCATGCTGTGCCACACTACATATCTGCATTTTCAGAGACTGCCTTCCTGAAATGTAATTTAAGATATACAGATCATCTGTTTACAGTAACAAATCACAGTAATTTCAGCGAGACTTTTGTTAAGAATATCACTCCTAACGTGGCTATTTTTGATACACAGTTAAAACTCAGGAAAGATGATTGTGTGAAGATCAGAAAGCCTGCAAAGACATTAGATGAAGGACTACTATACTATTTTTTCCTATAGATACAAGAAAAGCTTTACCGAAAAAAAGCCTCTTTTTTTCCCTTCCCGGAAAAGACTAAGAAATTATTCACACGTGACTGACACAGTACTGTGTGATATTCACACCCGTTTAACTGGTATGGTCATATCGGGCAGAAAAAACCTCCAGCCATGGTCTTGCTCTAAAACCTCTCTTGAGTATTTCTTCAGCAATGACTACTGTACTTCCTCCCTCGCCATCTTCTACTATTCTGTTCTAAAGCCTGTAGTATACATTGATGTTCCAGACAGTAGCAGGAACCATGCAACACAAGTTCAAACTGCTTTGCTCCTGGATTCATCCCATGAGATCTTCTATTACTGGTTAAGGCTTCTGATCTGAATTTATTAGAGCCGAGTGACACGGGGTTCGCAGTACTCTGAGGTTTACTACCAGAGCCAGTACRTGAGAATCTTTATCACTAGTCTCCTGTCTCATTACTTGCAGAAAAGGTAGTGTTGGTAAAGATTTACAAACACGTCTGGAAGGCAAAGGGATCTATTCAGCCACACTTGGAATCAAAGGCTCCCTGGAGCACAAAGTTTGCTCATTATAGTGGCCACTGCTAGAGAAATTTAGAGCCAATACAATTGACCAAAACAGAGTCATATCTTTAATTTCATTGTAGATATTCACTGGACAGAAAAGCATCATTGGATTAAATATTTTCAGGATTTTGTACAAGCAGGAAAAAGAAAAGGAGAAAGGTACAGGCTCATTTCCCAAGCTATACTTTGGGAAAAAAACAATAACAAGCCCCCACCCCCCAAACCCACTGCCCTTAATGATTCAGGGAAGATAAGCTGATATAACTTACATACCTTCAGTTGACACAACTCATAGTCCAACTAGTCTACCTTGCTTGCTGCTTAGTTTCCAACACTCTGCTGGGGCTTCTGAAAAAATTTTGCACCTCTACTTGTCCTGGAATAGGGAGCAGCAGGAAGAAGAGACAAAAGCTGCTGCTGAAAACTGTATAGTCGTTTCTAGTTTTAAGAGCTTTTGTGCAATGTTAACACAGCTCCAATATCTCATAATCTTTAAAGGTATTTACCACCACAAGCACTGCCGAGGTAGGAAGTAGTAGTATCATCTCTCCAGCAGAGTAGTGATATACCACCTTTTGACCAATTCAGCAGAACTATGTTCCTCTATTTTCACCCATGCTGTCAACATATATACTAATTCATTCTAGAGTTATAAGTTAAATTAAAACTTACTTGCATCAAGAAAACTTTTTCATCAGAAGTCACAGCTGAGCACATTAAAACTTGAAAGTTTTAAAAGTCATTCTGGAACCCAAGATCCTACCAAATTCTACTATCTGTTTGGATCTCTTTATCCTTGATTCAACTCTCCCACAAAATATTTGATTTCCTAGAACACACTGAAGGCCAGAATTAACTCGAGTACCAGATAACAAATTGCCTTTTAAACACACAAATTAAATTTTGAGAATTTAATGTAATTTTTCATTTAATGTAATTTTTCATTTAGGTCTCCTAGTAATTGTTATTTCCAATGGCAACCTCAAGTTTGGAGAAATACTAGAAACTCTAGTTTGGTTCAATCAATATGGTTATCCTCTGCAAAATGCAGCTCTCTGCAAAACCCTGACATGCTAAAGTCAAAGGAAATTGAGAGGCCAGCAGTGACCCTCCTGCGTGCATTAATGATCAGTGTCACACTTACAGGGACGTCACCTTCTTCTCTGTGCGGAGATGAGAATGAGACCCTCTCTGCTGTCTCTAGTGGGAAAATGAAAGGAACAGAAACTGGCTAAAACAGCTTTAAGTTCTTTAAAATGGGACAGCTCTAGTACAAGTCCTATTGAGATTACTGCTATTAACAACATTCTTTTCTTCAYGTGGAGAAGAACATGAAGCACTGATGAAATTCACCCACTGCCMTAAAATGCACTGCCTTTTTGAAAGAAAAGGGATTTGTAACACAAGACATCTGATTTTATGTCTAAAAAACTCCAGAACTTTATTGTAGTATAAAAATAGTTGCAGATTTGTGGTACTTTTAATCCACGAACCTCAGGATTCTTTTTTTTAATACTGTCACCCTTATTTTACAGGTGAGAAATCTAAGGCAAAAAAGAAACAACATGTGATCGTGATATTCACGATCAGTGGTGACTTAGTTTCTAGATCTGTTCTAAATTTTTCACCAGTAAAGGGCAGTATTCTGTTTTTAATAAGATGTCACTCCTTTCAACTATTTCAATTTACTCCAATAAAAAAAGAGAGAGAAGCCATGTGAACAATAATGGATTAACTTAAGATACTAGATGTACATATAAATTACTATTTTTGTAGGGATGCAGCTATAATAAACTGCAAAAGGTTTCTGTGTAGAATAAATAATAACCTAATATGACAGAAAAGACAGTCTTATAGGTAGAAAACAATTCTGGAAGAAAGATACGAAACTCTGACACTCACATTAGAAAGGCATCATTCACTTTTTTTTTTTTTTAACCTGTCAAAGAACAACAGGTTGTATGTACATCAGCCATAAGCAGCAAATTTCTGCCAAAAGCCTGGTATTGTTTCATTTATAAGGCAGATGAATTGATCCATGGAAATTCAAGCCAACAGAAGAGAAAAACAATCCTGTAAAACTCACTCTATTTTTTTCAGATTGACAGATTCCAGTAACAATTTTGAACTATTTTTTCCCCATCTCTGACCTTCTGGCCAGAAACAAAATACTGGTATTGTAGAGAAACATCCACGTAAAATCCCTGCAGCTTATCTGAATCCAAGTATCATTTGAGAGGAAGAACAATTCTGTGGTTAAATGGACYGAGAATCATATTCTATTCAAAGTTTTCTCTGTGACCATGGGTGTTTTAAACTTCATAATCATTCCTCCAGTAAAAAAAAGAGACTATAGAAGAATTTCATTCATTAATACTTGTGAGCATGCTCAGATATATTAGCACACGATAAAGTCTCTATATGCAAAACCTCTACATATTTTGGAGGTTCAGCTACCACTGCATTTGAGTTCAAGCTGTAAAATATACCTGACCTCAGACACTCCTCATACTCAGACACGCAATTGCAAAGATACRGCCAGTGTGCACACTGGGATACAACACGGATTTTATTGTTCCGCCACAATTAGACTCACAGTTTTCATTTGSAACTCATACAGGATTTTACTTTAAAAATTGCTCAAAAGCGAACAGATCATCAAATGGCAACACAAGTCTGGCAGACGAGACTTCATGGTCTGTGGTCAGTCTCCATCACAGACATGGGAAGCAAGAGTGTGAAGCATATATTGCTTCTGCTGTATTTTCACCTGTACTGCCTATAGGCATTTCAGTTTCCTATCACTCACCATTTCACACTTGGTCTACAAGAATATAAGAACTGGGGGCAAGCTCTGCTATGTGTCACTTTGAGGTTAAAACAAAATCAGAGATTCCCCTACAACAAATAAATTGAGATMGGTAAGTCCTTGAGACAAGTCAGCACTCCGAGACAAAGAAGCAGAAAACTATCCTTTGCTGGGGTCTCCTATTTCTGTACCGCACCTTTAAAGAGACTCTGCTGCAGTCCACCACATAGTTCATTAGCAAGATATGGCATGATACACCCAGTGGAGGTGTGTGTGGGAAGCAAAGTTAATTGTCTCACAAGGCATTCTGCAGATTTTGCAAATGCTGTTTYAAGCATATGTAGTATCATTTGCCACAGAGCCCATTTAATTCCTTGCATTGAGGGTTCAGCTAACCAGAGGACTTCAAGGTACACAAGAAACAATTAAAGCCTCGTAAATTTTTCGGGAACAAAAGCTCAGTGAATTTTTGCAAATGAAAGGAACCAAAACAGACTGACATCTCCATAAACTGAACTCCYTGGTTCACTTACAAAGTAGTCCAAGGACAAACACAAAGCCAATTTTCCTCCTACACAATATATGTCAACCTGAGGAACCTTCTAGGAAAGTCAAGAAAGAATGCATTCATTCATTCATTTTCTGTCCTAAGACTAACAATTAATGAGATATAGCTGGGGGGGGGGGAGAAGAGAAAAATTGTCTGTGAGGCAGGCACCTACCTACTATAGTCTTGACGAAGACCGCTATGTGACTTTACACAATCTTTAAAAACAAACAAACAGCACCCCCCCTTCCCCCCTCCCCCAAAAAAATAGGAGACATTCAAAAAGCAGGCTGTCTTACATGGAAAGCATATGCACTCCTACCTATCCTGCCCTTAGATGCTTTCTTCAAGAAAAGGGATGGCATACAGTACAAAGAAAACTTACATCGCTGCTTGAGCCATATCAACCTTTTCAGTAGCAGGAGTCTTCAATCTCCAGATCCATTAGGAAGGAACTGACATTTATAGCCCYATTCAAAACACAAATAAAGAAAAGGAATGAAGAGGCCAGTTGTTTCCCCTGCCTTCCTTCCTCCCTTGCCTCCCCCTAACCCATATACCCTCCAGGAAGAAAGATATGACTCTCTTTTGACTTTGCAGAACAGCTGGTCTGTCTCTAACAAATGATACATGCAGAAGAGGAAGTTTAGGAGTGATCAAACCACTGAAGCTACCCAACTGACCTCAGAGTATCGCTTCCTTTGCACTAGAGAAACCCAATTGTTCCTAAGTAAAAGTTAAGACATTTCTCCACAGCAGCTCAGATAAACCTGTTTTGCTGGATATTTATTGCTAATACAACTGCTCAACTCATGCTCTTGTTTTCATTTGAGGAATTCAGGAAAACCACTGCTGTGATGACTGTTATGCCACTGATGACTACTGTGAGCCTTACACACATGGGACTATGGTTTTAGGTAATGATTTTAAAGGAGTTGTCTCTAGCAAACATATTTTCTTATTTCTTTATGGGTATATGATTTGCTTAATTACTTAAGCAGTGTTAGGTTTTCCCTAACTAAAGAGAAGTAAAAATTTCAGATCAGAAAAGCAGCTGAGGCAATTCAAAACATATTCCTTAAAAATGCCTTCAAGTGTTGCACTCAGCTGGAAGAGCAAAGGCATTCTTCATAGCCAAGAATGACTTTTCRGAAACAGAGAGTAAAAATGATGGCAGGTTGTCTACATTACTGTTCAATATTAGTGGTCGTGCAGAGTGAGTTACGAAAAAATGCCAGGTCAAGCAGAGAGACAGTGTGTTCATTAAGAGTTTCCGATGGTAGTTAAAACCTRTCAGACAGCAAAAAAGCTTCATAAATTCCTTAAGCAGTTCACTTCAAACAATCCATATTAAATKCAACAGGAATGGCATGTTCCTCAAGCTGTTTCCAAAGGATTGGCCTCYGTTAAGACCAGGGGACCAAAATAATGAACATAAAGGTCTTTGACTAATGCCCCACACGGTCTCAAAGGTGGGGTAGGGTCTGCAGGAAGTCTTGTCAGAAGCATTGCCCAGCACACTGAGCAACACAGGGCACTGCTTTAGTTATTATTGACAGCACCCACTTTTCATAAGAGTGCCTAGGCTTCTGGAAACAGCACCTAAAGCCCACGGACTGCCCAGAGCGGCCCCTCTTTGGAACGTCTCATTTTGATGCTCCCATCCATACATCTGCCTCTACAGTCCCTGCACCCAAGCAGAGAGAAAGTCCGCTGGAAACAATCTGGACATCATTCCATCATGTCAAACTTTATATTCAGTTGCTATTACAAGTAGAATTGAAGTGGCAAATTTAGCTCCTCATACTGCTATAAACTGGCAGATATTCAGATGCAAGATTTGGGCCCTGTCTCCTATTTCCAGCAGATGTGTGAAAAAGCCTGAGAGAGTTAAGTAGTGGCAATCTCTAGCTCGGGCATATGCTGCAATAACATACCATGAAATTATCATCTATTTAGCAATGACTTATCTTTGACCTGAAAAGTATCCTATTCCTCAAGAGGGGGAAGCAGCACTGTCCAATCAAAGGCTATCGCTCACAAACCAAGTGCAATTACCAGAGGCATGTTGCTACTGATAATAACCATAACCACAACAAATCCCAAGCAGAGACACCTTCCCCAGCAGGCTGCTGTTTGGGCTTGAAAAACAGTTTCAGAATAAATAAAACAAAAACAGAACCCCTCATATTAGCTACTGARTTTTCACCTCCTACTCAAATACTCCATACAGATCCACTCTGGGTTCTGTCAAATACAAGCAATTACTCTTGATCATAAGTGTGGCATGGAGAGAGTAACTTGGTGCATTCTTTGGGGTGGGTGGATATTTTTATACTAATTCAGATAATGGAACAGGCTTGTGGTGTGGGAGAGGATTATCCATTTCCAAAACTACCTCCCAGCCCCCATTCCATACCATTCCTTGATTTTTAACATACTCCCACTGCTTTATGACTGGTGTATTACACATAATCAGCTCCTGAGGTGACTAGCTCTGGGCAAYGGAGAAGAGAATTGCTCACCTTCCAAGGCTGGGTGAGTTGTTTTATTTTGCCCCCCCCCTTTTTTTTTAATTCAGGGAGGAGTGTATTACATACAACAATATATTTATTAYATTGCACTGCAGCAAAACTCCTTTTTTTCTATCTTCCCTCAAATTACACAATTTAGAAAGGTAGTTGAGAACGCCAGAAACAAAGAAATCAGATGCCTGCAGAGGCAAGACCAGGCCAGCCCATCCTCAGCGTTGTGTGCTGTTCTTGAGAGGTACCAGGGATCGATTGTCCCAGCCAACACAAGGACAGCAGAACTGCTGTCTGACTTCTGTCTCAGCCACCCAACTTYTCTGACATCACGGTTGAGTTTCTGGGCAGATGCTATGCATTGACAGCTAGTTTTTGGCATGCACTAACTTCTCCCCATTTTGCTGAGCCATCATTTGTATTTCTGGTCCCTTTCATTTGTTACAGTCTTATGAAAAAGCGAGTCAAGAGAAAGCTCCTRCTCGCGTGCCTAGGCTGCTCCTGGTACATTCCAGACATACTTTCAGCCCAGGCAGCTCATGCTAAAACACAACCAAGACCTAGAACCTCTCTTCCCTATTCCAGCTACCCTAAACCCACTAGTCCATTGATTTGCTCAAGTCCATCAGACTTGCATGTAAAGTGATGTTTTTGAGTCTACCGTGTTGCAAAAATTTCATGGTGTTTGTAAAAAGCTTTTTTTTTAATTTTTTTTTTTTGCCATAAAGTACTAGTGTTGTAGAAAGTAAACTTATTTGCTGGTACATTCTTTTTGTAATTTTTGTAATTGTCATGCTGGCACAGTCAGTGAAAAGAAAAWGAAGGGAAGCACTTTAATATTCAAATGTAATGTGCTCCTCTTAAGCACTTAGGGTAATTATGCCATTTTTATCACTGTCAGCCTACTTACCTAGATGGCATAGAGATACTTTCCTGGAAGATAATTTACCTTTTTTTTCTTTCTTTCTTTTCTTTTTTTTTTTTTCTTTTTCTTTTTTTTTTTTTTTAAGTTTAACCCAAAGGTTTCTCCCCCCACACTTTTGAATATAAATTCTCCATAACAGAATGATGAAATCTTACCCCAGACTGTCAAATGAGAGTATTAGTGAAATCTCTTTTTAGCTTTATCTGTGCTATACAGCTTGCAGCTGCAGCAGTCTGTGGCATTCTAGTAAGTAGACACATTTTCAGAGGCTACCACTGCGAGTACACAGCAATATGGGAGGCTGTAACATAACATAGATTTTTTTTTTTTTTTTTTAGTTCAGAATAGATCTCATAAAAAAGCATGTTCCTTGCAAGCCTAATATTGCCCACTGCTCACCAATTCAAGTGCCTAAGAGCAAATAAATTAGAGGCACACTCAGATCTCAGAGTTCACTGCAGGGACACCTTGTCAGAAAATATCACCTAAGAGATACATAACACGGCCTTCAAATACATTACCAATTATATACTAGTAGACGGCTGTAGTCGTCAAACAGCAGCTGTAAAAACCTTTGAGATGTCACGGTAGCACCTTACAAATTTCTGTCTAGTGTTTAATACTTGTTAGCATTTCTACCACTTTATTTTCTCCTCTATTCTGAATTACTGAACAACAGATACGCTGAAGAGGTAGGGTAGCTGGCCACAGAGAGCAAATATGAGCTCTGTGTAATTCCATAATGAAGGTAGTTAGTAACACCCACCCTTTTATCATTTAAAGCAATGCAGAAGAAACCAAGGACTTGCCTACTATTGAAAGTGTATTTAGAATAAGACAGACAAGAATTTAAACATAGCAACTATCCTCGAACAACTTGGTGTTCATACTTAACCCAGAAGGACTGCTGTGACTACCTACGACTGCAACCTTCTTCAAAGATTTGCCTTCCAAGTTAAAGAAGGTAAAGTGAAAGAGGTACCATTTCTAAAATAAACAAGGCCACAAATGATGTTATTCTGGAATAGTGTGTAGATTTTCAAAAGAAACCCCATGACCCTTTACTTCGGAATAAGCACGGAACAATCACTTCTAAGGTAATAAGCCAGAACCCAGGCTAGCAGCAGTATGCAAGGGCAGGTGATGAGAAGGGAAATGTAATGAAGAAAAATTTTTAGATTTGCCTATGCACAAGGAAACAAAACTACTCGCTTCTCTCAACCTAAACTATGGTGACTTTTTTTTTTTTTGCTATATATTTAGGCTTCCARCCCATAATCAGACCTACATTAGCATCACAATTCTGAATCATTCAGCTGACTGACGCAGGCACATGGAGTTCTCCAGCTAAAGAACCTGAGCCTTTCCCCATTAAAAACACAAACAGAGGGTCGTCCTTTAAAAATAAATAAATAAACAGCACTGCTATTCTTAGGAGTATCAACAGCTTTAAATCTGTGTCATCCAAGTGTTGTAATATACAAATTAAATTCTTTTCTTGGATAATGACCAGCTTGGAACCTGAAAACAAACGTTACCTTTTGTGAAAGCCCATTTCATTTCAAATTTAACCCCCCTTTTCCCTTTTGCACAACTTCCCATGAGTTAAGTGGAGGCCTTTCCCATGAACTGGGGTAACGGRGAAAGCAACTACTAAAATACAGTGATGTCCGACCATTGCACATGAGTTTTAGCATGAAAGATAAAGAAATAATCACCATTGTGCCAGTATTCCTGGAACACTTGAAGCCTGAAAGTTAGTGAGCAGTAAAAGGATAATGTACATGGAAGGTACTATCAAGAACAGTATTTCGCAACTTACTTCAAGAAGTTCTGACTAGAGTAGTTGCCATAATGTCTCATTTTATCAGGTATTTCAAATGAAGAGGATTTAAATGAAAAAAACACAACCAAATTGCATATCTTGCCACTGATTAACCAGCAGTTTGTCTCTTAAGCCACTATTAATAAGCAGAGAACAGCTTTTCGTCATCCTAGCGGATGAGAACACTTTTCCATTAAATAAGTCACTTGCCCATAAATTAGAGTTTATCAAAAGCAACATTTGACGTGCTTACAGAGGAGTAAGAAAGGAACTCAGCAAGCAGCAGGCTGAATGAGTGCACAGAAGTGTGCTATATGCTGGACTAAATGTGCGTCTCACAGAGATTCAGCACAGCTAATGACATCTTTTCTTGCCAGGCATTAAGATCCCATTAACTGGTGAATCATTCTACCATCTGCAAAAAGCAGGTCCTTCCTCTCTCCCACCCCTCACTCAGGACAAGCAAGGGGAAGCTTGAAAATGACTTTCAGCTCTTTTAATTTGTTCCTATGAGTAGTTTCATTGTCTGCCTTGGGGATATAATTGGTGATATTTCCAGTTCTCTCTCAACTGTTTACTACAGAGTAACAGAATACAGAGACCAGCAGGTTTCAAAACTGCATATACCCCAATACTAAAAATGACAACCAAAACTGACACCTTTGAAGACAGCTGTATAGACAAATAGATGGTTTCACATCCACTGCCATTAAGAAAGGCAGCATTCATTTTAAAGCCAGGACTGAAGAAATATGCAATATGATGCAATGGAGCATTAAGCTCAGCAACAAGTAAAACTGAGTCTCGACACCTGCTAAGCCCCCCCCATCAGATTTCAATTTCAAGCGACCAYGAGAAGCTTCTGGAAGATCAGATAAAAAGGAGAGCAGTTTGGCTTGCAGGTCAGTGCCTGCCACACCAGGTTTATTTGGTGGCTTGGTGCTCCGTTGCGTATCCAAAAAAAATAATAATAATAATAAAAAAAAAAAGGAACTCATGTCACCTGCCTATTACAGCTGTCAGTTGGTAACAGCATGCCAGGCGTTATTTCTCTTCCTCATTCCCAGGAGGCCAATTATTCAGTCAACCATCAGGACGGCCGCGGCCAAGACCGTTAAGAGCTCCGAGTTACTGCGAACCTGGCTCCTCAGGAATTTCTTCAGTAGCGGTCGGCATCCCACATCGTTCCATCGTTCCCACCACTGAGCTGGCACGGCTATTTGCATACCCACGCTGGCAACCAGACCGGGTAACTCATCCCCATGCAAAAAAAAGAAAAAAGGTATTTTCTGCTGTGCCAGCACCATGGGGAACCTGGCGTGGAAGCTCGTTAAGATGACTTCAGCAACATTGCCATAAAAAGCAAAACCACAGCCAAATGACCCATTTTGACAAATGAGTTTTATTTTTTTATGTTAATTTTCAAAATAGTTACAGCTGCAATTCAAACCTTGTACTAGGCAATATCTCATTCCTCACAATTTTAACACTCATCTAGCTTCCAGATCAAAATGAGAGCATGCCACTAACGGTCTTGAAATTAGCTTTAAAMCAAAACAACAGAAAACAGTTCAGAGTCTGATTTCACAAGCATTTAGAGAGRGTTTTAAGTGTTTTAAGTTCTCTCTCTCGATCATCGTGTTTATAGTCAAGATTTTTTTGTTCTCTTTTACTTTTATCTTTAGTTATCAGTGTTCAAATTTCAAGTGCGCTGCTTAACAGCGGTCAGTCAGGGGGCTCGGATGATGCTGTTCCCACTCTCTGACAGGATGAGTACCTAAGCACTGAGTTTTTACGGCAGTCAAAGCTTTAGGAGTGTCCCTGTCGTTGCCATGCCACACACATCATCTCTTCATAGGATTTCCTCCTTCCCTTCCTTATCCTCAAGTATCTTCAGCTCGTATACTCTATCTTCCAGTTCCCACAGAGTTTCCCGCTGTTGCCGTAACAGCAGATGCAGGAATTTCAGGTGGAGCGAACATCTCACAATTCTATCTACGTGTCAATACTCCCCCCAAAATCACTGTTTTGTTAACTGCACAGCAGTTAAACTAACGCCTCAGCATTAGGTTCATGGGACGTTAGAATTACRCTTGGGGAGAAGGATATGAGCATAACATGAAATGCCAATATAGTATATTTAGAGCAGGTCTTTCTGTCTTTTTGCATCAGCTTTATGTCAGTACCCCATCATTTCTTATTTTAGATGAAAAAACTATAAAAAATAGTTTTTATTAAAAAAAACTGTAAAAACAACTGTGGGCAAACAACTTCCTGTGCAAGTATCTGTGGAAGCTCACATTCTGCACAAAGTTTTATTTTTCTCTTGGTGATTTATCCACAACTCAAACCTCCATGCCCTCCCCACTCTTTGGTGGTTGCCAGTTCACAAAGAGTTTTCAGACA
The DNA here is from genome assembly GCF_003343005.1 of Rhea americana. NCBI lineage: Eukaryota > Metazoa > Chordata > Aves > Rheiformes > Rheidae > Rhea > Rhea americana. The sequence continues at coordinate 44,035 of NW_028186723.1, read as the reverse complement.
TGATCCTCACTGATACATCTCATGAGGCTTTATAATGTAATCTTTATTTTCCACTTTGGCCAACACTCTCCCCCTTAAACTTCCCACAGGCAAGAATTTGAAAGAAATGAAAGAGGAGTCAGTTACCTCACTTCACATTTCAACCGAGCGGCTGCAGCCTGAGCTGAATCAGAGCTTTTAGAAATTGAGTCATTTTGTCTAGTTTGTGATAAGTTAAATGGGATAGAAATCCGATATATTATTAACAGAATTATTTCAAAACACAGAGCTAAGATAAAAGCAGAGTCCAGGGAAGGCTAATCTATGCCTGCCAGCCCACACTCTAATCACTTGCCGATTACTTTGTTAGTCATCTCCATCAGCGCTCCAACCCACTCCTGATCCTTCTGCAGTAAACTTTAATTAACCAGAGAAACAGAGTTACTCACTGAGAACAGAAAAGCAGCAAAAGAGAGGAGCTGAATGCCTTCTCATCTTCGATGTGAGTAAACCTGTTAGGAGGCTAAGGAAAAGTCAATGATTTACACCAAACTAACAGGAATACATGTATGTGAGTGAACATTTTGAAAAAAAGCAAAAAGATTTCCGTGCCATTGTGCTTTCACATTTCTTTCTCTGGCATATATTTCAGTCTAGCAGCTGGTCTTTTACAATAAATTAAATTGTCAAAAAAGCAAACAGAACAACATGAGTCACCTGTGTAGAGAGGTCAATAAAATTAATGCTCTTCATCCACCATGTATTATCCTTATTCTGATGGGACTGCTGTTAGCTAAAAGCCAAAACCAAGCAAGTCAAATAATAGCAATGTTTGTACTTTAGGCTGAGTCTTTAGTTCTTTCTAATTTTAGTGAGCTAGCACCACTCCTACATGTCATGCTGATTACCACAAAAGTAACAGCATCTGTCATGCTACCAGTAAGCAATATCTGGGGTGTTATGGTTTTGTTATGCTCTTAGGGATAATAATTAACCATTGATGGAAAGGGAACCACTCAAGTAAAGCATGACTGCACTGTACAACTAGTCAAACAAGTTGTCATGACTTGCCAAAGAGATTCTGCAGTAAAGCTGAGATTTCATCCTCCCGGACCTCTATCCTTGCATTGGCACTGGGATCACTCCTCCCCACCACATTAAGCCAGACAGCATTAAATCAGGAAAATGATTAAAGGAAAATAAAGTCCTGGCTCTTCAGCCAGTCACAACTCCGTATGAGTTGTGGGAAACGCGTTGCATGAAGATCCTGCTAAATGACTTTAGCTATCAGGTAAGTACTGGAGAAAGGCAGGTCTCAGACTCTGTCTGATTTTATGATATTAACTAGCACTCTGAGCCACACTGAAGAGCTATGCTTTGGACGAGAGCTGCCCATTAGCCTAGCATGCTCCTAAGAAATTCTGCATAGCCTCCTGCACCATAATTTACAGCATCGTATTAGAAATAGGATTATGAAAATAATAACTGAGACAACATTCAGCTCCAAATGGATGAGCTACCATTACCCAGCCATAACAGGCTGCAGACAGCCTGTTATCTGTGATCTACATTGTGCCCACCCTTAGCACCCTTCGCCACCTCACTAATCTCTCTCCCTTTACCTACTCGTGATGTGATGCCTCTCTTCATGACGGTGCCTCTGCTCCGGTCATAACAGACCCAAATCACCTACACCAAGATCCTATTTTTTGACAGTGGCATATACCTATACTGGCATATATGCCAGTTTTGACTAGCATATACCTGAGAAAGGCAAAAAGAATTAGCCACTTCTGTCTTTACTTGTAGAGCATCCTCTCCTGCTCCTCACCTTGCTGGCAATTAGAACTTGCTCTCATATCTGAGCATCTGAAGATTTAAAACATCCTAATAACTAGGTTTGAGAGTAACAAGCGCAAAGCTTTACAAGAGCTCACCATCTGGACAATGTTTAGTATAGAGCTGTCACTCAGTGCCAAATTCACATGCCAAGTTGGATCTACCATTAGATAGGCAAAAGGACACACAGGCTATATTCATAGCTGAAGCAGGGTAAATCTCAAAGAATTAATCTCTATTTTAACACACTCTCTACCTCAGGCAAAGCTGTAAAGGCAGTGCAGTTCAGATGCCACCGCTCCAGTCTAAGTAGCAAAACAAGTACCAAAGGCAGCAGCAGGAGTGTTTGCTCCTTCTAAGCATGGTGCAAAAGGCAGGAGATTCCTTCACACTATTAAGGCTCTTGATCCCCCRAGACAATTCAAATTCTGCTCTAGAACTTGCTATCTCTCTCTCCTCTGATCAGAAGACTCAGTATTAAGTGCACTTAGCCACCGCTGTATTTCACAAGCTATAGAAAGAGAGAATGACTTATTTTGGCACAGCAAGGATATGCAGGCAGCCGTTCAGAAACTTGCTGACCTGGCACAACATTCAGCTTTAATAACAGAACTATTTTCCCATGCTACTCGTTGTTAAATTCAATTACAAGCACTTTAGAAAAGGCTAAGGTATTTGGCGAGAGGGCATTTGTAGAGAGGTTATGGGAGGCACAGCATTATCTGGAATGTTGTTCCGCAGCCCAGYGAACAGAGAAAGACAACAGAGGCTGCTTAAAAAACAGCGAAGACTGAGAGAAACTAAAACTGCACAACAGTCTATCACCAAGCACAAATAAGACTGTGTCACCACTGAAATCAAATTTCATAGCTTCTCTCATGTCCACTACAAAAGGCATCTAAATCACATCAGTAATAAAAGAGTAATAAATCACCTTAGTATTGCATGATTGGATTCAGACAGAAGAAAGGGAAAAATCAGCATGGTGTTTACAGAAGACTGAAGTCCTTGAGTAAAAAGGGGTCGCTTGGGAGCTAAGAGTCCATGTTTCCATAAGCCCTCATTTTAAATACAAACATGAAGATATAAGTCATATGACTCAATACAAGCATGTAAATCAAATGTGAATCAAATTAAAAACTGAATTCCACACCTATGTGTGTGTTAAATTTATACACCTATGTAAAACAAGCAGAATGTAAAGAACTTATTTTGTTGTGAATTGTGTCAAGTTCAGACCCTCTCTTCTTGATTTAGGATTTTCAGATATAGATGACYGAGTTTGAGTTATACCAAGACATATCCTCTCCTCTAGATTGCATGGAGGAGTTATTGTAGTTGAATAATTACTCATACATTTAAAGAGCAAACTTCATCATGCCTCCTGTCACGATGTGTGACAACTCTAAGTCTAAATCACCAATAAATGCTGTAGCTAGTGTGCACTTAACTACAGAAACTGAGGAATCCGCATATTTCTTACCTATTCTCTTTCATAGACTCATATGATTTGAAAAGAGTTCTAAAGCAATCATAAAACAGAGTTGCAGATCAAAGATGTAATTTTAAAATGCACATCAGTAACAGAGAAGCCCTGGGACTTCTCCCAAGGCAAAAAGTTTTCAAAAGCAGCAAAGTTATTTCATGGATTCACTGGCCTGATTTCTGAAATCCTAATTTTCTGCTTAGCTAGCATTGAACTTTGTAATGAGGAATGAAACCTGTAGCTGGTAAAAACCTGCACCTTGACATTTGTACCTGCCAGCTGACAGAGATGGTACTCTAACACTATGTAACGTTAAAAAAAAAGAAAAGAAGAAAAAAAAAGAGAGAAAACTTAAGGCCACACTGTCCCTTTACTACAAAGAAATATCACACTTCTCTATACAATCTTGTCCATTATAATCCTCTTCCTTTTATAGCCCATCAGCACCCTCAACTCTCTTCTGATATCAAATTCTTATCAGAAGCTCCAAGTTACCATGTCATCCAGCTGGAACACTGCTTAGGATACTCAAAAACAAAAATACATGCCTCTCAATAGCACACTCTTGATTACCAAATGGATTGTTAAAAATTAACAATAATAATTCTAAAACACCCAGCAGTCTAATTATCAACTGGTTTTCATTTGTGCTGCCATTAAATTCACAGCTGCTTTGCAAAGTGACAGGCTGCCGCATGAAGACTGCCTTGAATGCTTTCATTCAAAACCCTTCCATTTATTCCATAGAGAATGATGACACAAAAGACTCAAAAGCCTTGCTTAGTATTTGGCAGATGCCATCCTCATATGACACACTGTTCTATTYAAGAAGCAAACAGCAAGAATTACATGACATTCTGAAGAGAAAAAGGCATTTTTTCTCCTCTTGCACAAATAGAAGTTAATTTTCAGGTAGCCCCTAACCTCTTTGCTATTCAACAGAACACCACTTTGAGCCAATCTCTCAGTTTGCCTGTCCTGTAAAAACAATCTACRTCTAAAAAGTGGAGAGCTGTGAATACAGCAATTGGTGTTGAGGAATAGAGGGAGTAGAACAGGTAAGGAAGGTAAATGGATGAGTGGCAGACTCCAGATAGGACACTGAAGTGTCTCAGTTCCAAAATCTATCCAACTGAAACCCCATCTTGTCAGAAACAACTCAAAAAGAAGAAAAAACTTGCATTTATATTCTGTTGGCTTTGAAACATGTTAAATTTATTGCATTAACGTCGATATTATGAAACAAGATAATTCAGCTTCTTCAATAAAAATTTGCTGATGTATTTCTAATTTGCTAGGATATTCTCATGCCAAACATGCAGGCACTTAATTGATGGAACACAGCTCTAAACCAAAACAAGCCTATACCATCTCAACTGAAAACTTGAAAACTAGTTCTGCTACAAAGAGTTAGGCTGATTTCAGGCTGGACATTACAAGGAAACAATAGACAGACGTATTAAACCCACGTATTACATAGGAACATCTTCAATATATTTCAACCTGCCAATGCTTTGGCATCTAAAATACTGTCATCCATAAGCCAGGCTGTTGAAAATGATATGGCTTTAAGACGTACATTTCTGTCCACTATGAAACAAACAGATATTTGCCTGCTGTTTCATATTTAGCAGAAAGCTCCCACTGTGAAGTTTTACTTACCGCACACTTCAGCAAGCATCAGACTGAAGACCTAAAGACAAAGATTCTAAACAGTGAAAAGACAACTTGAGGCATGCAGTTTTCCAGGAACAACCAGTCCAATTCTTTTATTCACACTCCACCTGATAGCTTAATTCAAGGTTTCAAACTACAAAGAGGAAAACAACAGAGAAATCTTTAAGTGATTATATTTCCACAGCAATCAACTTTTATATAAAAAAATTCTACCCATTCATACTACCCACTAAAAAAAACAAAAAACAAAAAAGGGAAAATATAAGACAGAGGATATTGTTTTTAAAGTAGACACCAAAGGCCAAACACAATCTTTGGGCACAGCTGATGTTTGTCTGCTCCTGATTTAGAACAGTAAGAAAAAGTGTGTTTAAGCCACGTTGAATTAAAGTCTTCTTAAAACAGAATACCTTTGAGCAGAATACTTCTCAGAGCCATATTCACAGGGCTGAGGACAACAGACATGGACTAAAATGTTGGATTTGCTCAGTTTGTGAAGACGCTATAGCTGTATTTTAAGGAGAAAAGCTTATCATGAAAAAATGAACACAAAGGAAAGCTACCAGACTTGACAGGATTCAAAGCAATATACAGAAACAGTGTGACCTTATCAACTAGCACAAAAGGTGCCAACTTCACACTTTAGTGTTTGAACAGCTGTTAAAAAGCATCGTTACTTAGATCAGATCCCTTGCACCTACAGCAATACTCCCTTCACTACATTCATCCGGAGCAGAAGTTGCTAGGCTTTGTATGCATAGATGGTGGGACAGGGGCAGTTTATAAATCACAAAACAGCCCCAAAGTACAAGACGCAGTCTTAAATACTTAAGTTCTACAGTTTGAGATGAGAGGAAGGCAGAGGGAGCTCACAAACCCGTCAAGTCTTTTTAGCCCATCTTTGACAGGCCAAAAGCACATCATTACAAAATATTTTGGAGTCAATCATGTTTCAGAGTTTTGAGATTTTTATTCTCATCTCAGAAAGCGAGCAAGAAGCAGGAGGCAAACATATGTGAATTCCAGGCAAAGGGCATGTTTACTATAAATGATGCTCCCTCTGTTGCACAGCTATAAACATTTGGGTAGTTTATTTTTTGAAGGGGTATGGAACAGACAACAAAATTAGATTCAATGATTCTGGTTGTTACAGAAAATATGGTGCTTTTATTTACTGGTTTATAACTGGGAGCTCTGGGGCCTTTCCTGATAATAGGCTTCACTAGCTGAGTCACAGCATGCACAGGATTAGTCATGGGTGTAGAAGTGTCCCAAGGTTTCATTTAAATGGACAGATTTACCTGATGTATATTTATTGCTTTTGTCAGTTAAAATTATCTGAAGTCAAATGCTTCAGAACCTTCTGGCTATGTCACCTCCTCAGCGTCACTGCCCATGGCTCGGTCTATTTAAGTGACATACAGCCCACCTGCACACTCTGAACACGAGGGTCAGACTGCAGTAGCACGCAAGAAGGGTAAKGTCTGCTGGTCGAGTTAGAGGAAAAGAGCAGAGGGCCCACAGCTTGTACATCAACATATGTTAGGTGGGCCACAGCAGAGCAAAGCATGCGTCATGCTGACTTGGGGCTATTTTAAGCAGCAACGGGCAAACTAAATGACTTTGATGAGCAACCACGCACTCCCTTCACTGTACGTTCCAGTTGAGAAGTATGAACATGTAGCAGTTACCTTGTGTTGCTCCYGCTATGCAGATGTGGAAAATGAGCAAGCAGTAACTAACTTGATCAGGTCACTTACAGCAAATCACACACAGAATGCAATCTATTATCAGTACTTCGGGGCTCCATTTTTTAAATCATCCTCTCCACAAAACCCCTAACAATCCTCTGTCTGGAAGATCTGATCTTGCAAAACCAGGCTGTCCCATCAGAGATGGGAATAATTGCCTATATTAGATTATCAAAAGAACACCACGGAGCTTATCTTAGCTGTCTTTTACTATAAGCACACRCACAAGTCAGCTGCCCATTCTCCACTTTTGGAGGTCTGCAGGAATCAAAAGGAAGATCAAATCCCACCACAGTGWCAATGGTATAAACCCAGAAACTTAAGCTTTCTAAATGCCTTCAAGACCTTAAGGCACCTGCCTTTTCTGCTCCTTACATAAGCCTTCTACATACACCATAAACACGGCACCATTTAGACGCGGACAGCCCTTCCACCAGTGCCCACATCCTTACGCTTCCTGTGCATTCTGATCCTGTTTCTCAATATGCAGCTCAAGTTTCTTCCCAAGGGTCAGCTCAGAGACTTTTACCCAGTTCAGGGAATTACAGACACAYTTGAAAGTGTTACCTCAGATGGAATCCTCTCTTTATAGTAAAACATAAGACGACAGAAAATCACTAAGCAAAAATCACTCAAAAYAACACTTAAAGAGCATGTTATTACAGAACAACCCCTAACCACATTTACAATCTTAGTTACTTTAATTTTTAGACAAAATCAAAAGATGAAGATAGTAAAGTCTAAATGATGGCACTTGGCTACTCTGCATTGCTTTACATTGTTTTTGTTAGACAAATCTGCCTTGGTCTGTATGTACCTTTGAAGATGTAAACAAACAGCTCCAGAAGATAATTCTGTTTCTTGTGAGATGAACATGCACTTTATTCCGCTCCATACATCTATGTGGTATGCACTACACATTGACTCAATTACAAATTTCTTCCTGCAGCGGAACCCAAACTGTTAATTCTCATTTGTAGGTAAACTACCCCTAATTTCCTTCCTCCTATTATTTTATATTCTCCTTCCTCTCTTCCTGTTTCCATGTTAAGAATATTGACATGTACTTAACATAAAATTTCCTTCTGTCTTTCAATAATTTCTCTAACCAAAAAATTCTTTCAGAAGGTTTAGAAGGTGTCTTATTAGACACAGTGTTTTAATGCTGTGTAAATGGAAATAAACTGTCTGAAAGCTTGACTGGCTCCAGAAAAGATGAGAATCAATATACACTGAACACTACATGCTAAAACATACTAAAATCACTTACATTATTAAAAGAACTGAAGTTCATTTCAAAAACAACTGTTTCCCTATCTGGATGCATCAAAGAAGCCTAGTAAGATTATTTCCCAAGAGGTTTCATTAAGGGGGGGGAACATAGCTGATCTAATATTTCAACCACTCCATACCACAGTTCCTGAAAATACATTACACAAGGTTGGCCTTAAAATTGTATCACATCATTAGTTGGCCTTGACTCTAAACTTTGTTTTACTTAAGTCTGAAACCATGTCTGTATTTTACTGAACTCTGATTCTCTTAAGGGTTTTACATAGTATGCAGTTGAAATTTTTAAGGTGGTTTCATGGTTTGATGGGCATATACTTACAGGCAGTTTTTAGTAGAGTGGAAAATGGAACTGAAAAGGAATCTACCGACTTGATTGAAGTTGCTGCTAAAGGCATTTGTCAATTGGAAAGAAACTGCCCTTTTGATTTCAGCAGTGATCCTGGGGAGCAGGCGCCTAGCAAAGAATCACTGTTTATGCACAAAGCAACTCTTCTGCAGGGAAGTCTGATAGAGAAATTAGAGCAAGAGCTGCATTTACCTCCTTTAGATCCACTAACGTTGTCAGTATGATTTTAGGATGCGCACAGCTTTGTTCCTCGTATTAGTATAAATTGGTCATCCACCAACACTGAATGAAAAAACTTCCTTATTAGTCATATCTGAATCCATAAAACTAATACCTGAAGCAGCCCTGGGCTTGCTTACATACCAGTTTCTGGTACGTGGCCTTCTGACATTTAAAAGTTAAATAGTTTCATCAGGTGTGGGAGCGACAGTACAAAGAAGAAAAGAAAAAATGCTAAACATATGAAACATCTGTTTGATGGCTCTAGATAAAATCTATAGATGACAGCTCCTTGAAGATGGTTGTGATCCATACATAGCCTTTCTTGTTTATTTGCCTGACCGGCAAATTCCAAAGAGAATCTTAGACTGATGCTTAAAACAAAAGAAAATAGAAAAACACACCTTAAAATTTAGAAGGTTCAGCTCTCAGCTGCACTTCATCTGATTAGCTGTCCACTGCTACCTATACAGTAAACCACTATGTGCCTTCCCTTTACTCAGTTAAAAACTACACATCAAATTATTCTGCCTAACACAAGAACAGGTGTTTGTCTACACATGCTCTTGCTTGCGCATGTCCTCCAAAAATTTAGTATGCTACTGACCTGTTGCAGGACTGAAAACTCAGAAARAAGTAAGCTGCATCCGAATAATTAGTATGACTGCAGAGCTAGTTGCTTAATTTAAAAGATACTATAGTATCAAATCTGGAAGTCACTGCAAATTGGGTTTACAAATGAACCTGATTCCTTTGGCATGRAAGGCTAAGTAAGGGTGGTACCAGAGACACAGAGAACTTTTGTAGAAACAGCCACAGATTCTCTCCGCTGGCAATATGTACCTATGTGAGATAGCATTTTGCCCATTATCGAATACAATCTTCTCCTCCCTCTATCCACCTTTTCTTCAGAAAAATCCCAGGAATATAACCTGAAATATTATTATGATGGATATGGTCCATTAAAGCAATCACTGACAAAAATTATCATCTTTTTTGTTCCCACTGACACTGGTGCTTTTCATTTTAAGTGTCCTCCTCTGGTAACAGTACAGGGTCCAATATCATCGAATAGCACATTTTCCCCTCTCAACAAWCAACTGTGAGCAGGCCTGACCAAGAAAAGGACAAGCATTCCCAAAATTCCACTCTAATCAGAATCTACCATCTATCCCTGAGTCAATAAAGGACCAAGGCAAGTGGTAAACCCTCCTGTAGCCCTAACGCTTTATAAAGACTTCGGATTTACAAATACTAAAGAACTGAAACCTTCTCATAAAGGAAGTATGGCATGGGGAAATCAAAATCCTCATGAAAAAAATATAATGTATGAAACAGGGTAACTTATCAACTATACCTTCTTTCCTTCGTAAGTAAAGGATGTAGATAGCACTTCACTTGAGGAGAATTAGATGAAATTGCTAAAGGCCTTTGAAGAAAATAAAAAAATAATAAAGTTCACATAGCTCTTTAGGCACTATACAATGAATAAAGATTACGCCAGAGCCCATACATGGTGATAATGTCTCTTTGTGAACAAGAACCATTTAGCTAGGCTTCCAAAGTTCCTATAGCTCAATATACTCTTTATAAATATATAGTGACCTATTTTTCCTCATCATATTAGGTTGGATACCACAATATTTTWATAGAAAATTTAGCATTTAAAGGCATATCAATCACCAGCTACGGATTTTTTTTTCCCCCTTTCAATGAAAACATTGCTGAAGAGTTCTAAGTGCTCGTCTGATATTGGTATCTATCTGCCTGCAAAGAATCCAAACAGATTTCATTTGAAGGCAGCTGCAATGACATTCAAGATAGCTAGTGCGAGAAAAAATTCAGTTTCATTTTCAGAGGAAGCATCTGTAGAAGGACTTTCAGTTTCTGTACATATCAGATCAAGTGCAAGAAACGACATTCTGACTGCTAGCAACAGGATGCTAAACCACATGAAAGGAGTCTCGCTGCTGAAGAGTGACTAACATGATGTAGAAGAGAACATTTAGCAAGTTCCTTCACGCAACAGGATGGGTGGTTGCCATATCTCACCGCTACATGCATACTTCAGAAATCCTCTCCCTTCAGAAGAATGTGTCTGAAAGATTGTCAGCAAATGAAGGATGGAAGAGTTTGGAACATGGATAYGCATATTTTGGATTTTATGTAAATTATACACGTTGTTTATATTTGTAAAGAAAACACATTGATGTGAATCTGCAGCTCTTGTAACACAGTTAATGCTTCTAAAGACTTATGAGAAGTTAAAAAAAAATAGTTCAGCATTAAACACATTAACCTTGYGTAAATTCTAAGTTCATAGGAGAAAGTAAAATATGGCATGATGAAGTCAGACTTCAACAGCCCTCTGATATTGTCCTGATGCCAAATATTCACAATCTGGTTTGAAGTCAGCAGAACTCACCAGAACAACTTAAACATTTGTACCTTTTCTGTTGGCATAAAATCTTTGCCACAAAGCATTCAAATGCTACTTTAAAAAGAAAACTCTTCATTTTCTTACTGGCTTTTATTCAATCCTGTCCAACGTGCTCTAGGTGACCCTGCTTGAAGGGAGGGGGGGGGAAGATGATCTCCAGAGGTCCCTTCCAACCTCAACCATTCTGTGATTTTGTGATATTCATCACTACCGTATTGCAGCATTAAAAAAAAAAAAAAATCATTTCACAACATAAGATGGCTTAATTAYCCCTTATTCTACAGGAGAGTAGAGACAAGTTCCAAAGATATCTGACTAATTAAAGTTCTGATCTCACGAACTTTTAAAGTGGCAGAAAGCACTCAGTACTCTCTTTGTAAATAAGTCTGTCTTAAACTGCTTTCTTTCTGTTTTTGACTGTCCCACAACAACTATCCCTATGGTCTAAGTAATACTGATCAGGAGCTGTAGCAARTTACAGTAATGCTATGATTTTTCAAAACTACAAACACATGACATAGTCCCTAAAAGCAATCTAGCTGTGCTCCAATAGCAACAAAATAATCTGCAGCTGAATCAGACCTTCTCTGGTCAGTTTTCAATGTCAACTGCTATTGCACAGTTTGCATCCTGAGCTTTCTTTTTCCATACACAAGTCTCTTGCACTCACATTGTGAACATACTCTGCACAGGGGACTCGACATAGGTCTTTATGGTGGCATTCAATTGCCCTCTTGCAAAGTTATCGTCCTCTTCTTTCAGCTACTTTCCTTTAAAATTCAGTAAAATGAGATGCAGGATCTACAATAGCCTTTTCTTGATTGCACAACCTTGATTACTGTAAATCCTGTGTTCTGAACAGAACAGAGATTAAGAGGAGGAGGATGAAAGTATGTGATAATGTAATTAAAGACTGTAGCCTAATGTACTAGCAGAAATGGTCAGACTAAGGCAACACAGGCAGTGATAATGCTGGAATTTCAGGGGGTTGACTTCACACGAATATTCTTGTAATATTCGTSCTTATGTTAATAAAAGACAACAAAGTGAAGTAGGTGATAAAGTGAAAGCAAAGTTATCAGATGAAATCGTTCTGACATTCCCATTCGCAGGGCTTGGAATGTTTAAGCCAGGGGTGCACACCTCCCACGTAGGTGGATCACCAAACCAGCGGCTAGCACTGAGCTGCAACCGCTCGGACACAGCAAAGCAGCTGCCATCTGCAGCAGCTCATCAGCCAGGGATTGCTTGTACAGCTCATCAGCTGCTGCAAACCCAGCTAGCACGTGGTACCAGGCTGGCACTGACGCCTCAGTGGGGAAAGGCAGTTAGTTATCCTCACGCAGTCATCACTGCTGTCAGCTGTACCTAACATCGCCTTCTCCTCCCACTCACTCACTCATTACTACTTTTGCTCTCCCCTTCACACACAATAACTCCCCTTCTGTCTACTCTCACTACTACAGTACTTCTCTCTTCTCCATAAGAGTCCCACAACTCATCATAGCAGCACTCCTTCTCCCTTACTTCCCAGGTCACTCATGAATATAAAATACCCCTATGCTGTTTCCATAGTAACTTTGAGTTCCTGCTTCCCAAACCTCCCACACCTCTGGCTCACTAGTTCAAGCTCCTCTCCTAATCATTTCRGGCTCAACTTCCCAAGCTCCCCTCATCTTCGCAACTTTTCTGACAGGCATAAAGAGTCTCAGAACAGACTTCCCAGCACCCTGAAAGGAAGGCAAGTCTCCAGCTGACTTCTGAAGTCCCCAGGCAATCTGTACTGACATGCTGACTGATGCAGATGGAAGAATGCCTCTGAAAAAGGAGCTGCACCACGACATGGCATACTCCTTCAAATCAAAGACTCATGTCAAGCCAAAAAAAAACCCTGACAAGCTGCAGGTTGTGTAGGCCTGATTTAGATTCATCAAATAGACCTGCCACTTGCGTCAACAGAGTGAATGGTCTAGGTAAATTAGTAGGTTCTCATCTCCTAGGTAAGCTAGCACTTTTTGAGGTTTCACAAAGTTGTCAATAGTAAGGGAATTAAAATCCAAGAATCTTGGACTCTTCTAAAGTGGATGATGTTCTAATGGACACAGGCTTCTTGTCTGTTCTTCCCAGTTCTTTTTCTCCTTCCTTCTATGGTGCCACAGCCTGTCTCTTATTCCTCATCCTATTCGCAGTCATTTTTACTCCTCAGTTTCAGTCACTGTGCCTTGTTCACTGATGGGGCATAATTACTGTAATCACTCAGAGCACAGAGCATGTTTGAGCTCTCAATTTCATTGCTTAGCACCACAATTGGTGCTGGCTGCTAGAGCTGTAGAGTCTAACAAYCTTTGTAAGTACCTAGCTTTGCATCCAAGTAAAGTTCTGCATAAGCAAGTATTTTAAAAAACTTGAAACTAAGACAAATTTCAGTGTGTAACAGCAAAAAAACCATATCATAAGCATATAATAAGCAGTACAAGTTTCAAGTCCCTATTCCAAAACAAAGAGACATTAAAACCTTTCAACAAAATAGCTGTATATTTTTATCATGTGTCTGCCAATCAACATTTCTTTCTATAACTTGATTTTTGTGTCAAACTGCTGAAGCTTTCCAAAGTTCAACAAGAGCCAAACAGTCAAAATCAGCCCAAAGAAACAAATTTTGCAGAAGTAACAAAAACAATGCCTTATAATAGGAAGTGTTATATAATTTTAACTATGGAYAATGTTGACAGATCTAATGGCAGAACTGTTGGAGCGACGCTGTGAGAAAAACAACAGCACTATGACAAATGATAAAAAATTTAAAAGTTCARCTTCGCTAAGAGGCACACATCAGCTAGAACAAAAAATAATCTTCAGGAAAATAACTCTCAAAATCTAAGTATTAATCTGGTATTTACTTAGTGGTTCAAGTCAAATGAATATACTAATGTCTTTCAAACCTAACGTACAATGCATGCCAGAAGGCAACCTACCAGAAAAGCCTTAATAAATAAATAAATAAATAAAAATAAAAATCTATCTCMATTTTGGCCTATGTTTGGATTGTAATTTTTGTCACAAGGACAGACTGCTTTGTTTGTAAAAGCTGAATTCTTGTTAGTTACTAAATCCCTGTGTCGAGCGTAACAATTTATCCATACAGAGGAAGTAACCAGGAATATTGAACTATTTGGACACAATTGTCTTTATAGCATTATTTGCTACTGAGCACTCCCTTCCATTGCAGGTTTCCATCTTACCCTGAGCTGCTCCATGGTTTAAGGAATGCAGAATAGTGATGATTTTACAGCACTTGAACTCAACATAGATCATACATGTTTTAAAAGTTTGAATCCAGCTATCTTTAGAAATATACACCTAAAATTATTTCTATCAGCTCTAGCTGTAAAAATAATGCATTTGATTTTAAGAGGAGACATAATTCCGGTCTTCCAAAATAATAATTTATTGTGTTGCTGTTTAAATACATCTAATGATACCTACATTTTATGCAGCACCACTACCACCTACTGGACAATGAAATCGCAGTTGCAGGAAGCAACAATGTCTCTTCCAACTGTTAAGCTAGTACGTATAAAAAAAGACAGGCCCTTTGTTATAAGCCCCAAAACATATCCAACTATACATCAGCTGGTTAATAAAAACATTTTCTTCCCAACACAATCCCCCCAAAACGTTTGATGCCATTCTTTACAGACTATCTACGCTACCACCACRCTAACTGCTACCTAACAGACAGCACCAGCACTGCAAGGAAGTCTCTAGTTAAAACAAATTTCCCCAGCTGTTCCCAAAGCAATATAAAATTTATCTGACAACTTCCTATTAGTAAACCTAGCTGGAAGCCTCAAGGTTAATGGCAAGTAGGTTTGGCTAAGATAAGAACTAATCAAGTTACCTGTTAAATAAACAGCATTTGTGATGAATAGTCTTAAATTTTACATGTCTTAATTATGCAATAAAGTCTTATATAACAAATGACAAAATGCTGTATCAAAATATAGGAACATAGTATTAGATGTTTACTTTGTATATAGTGATATAAACAAAGTACATCTTTATTCTCTGTATGAATATGGCTCTTCTCTATGTGTACATTGTAATGTTGCATCTCAAAGTACAAACGCTCATAAAAAGTAGAGATTTATGAATTGAYAGATTTCTTCTGGAAGCTACTCTGTTGCCCACATATAGATGAAAGTACTGGATGTAGTTAGAAATTTCCAAACATAGCAAGAACACACCTGAACTTGCTTTGATCTCCCAACAAATTCAGAAGAAACAAACTCTTGACAAAGGCTGGATGCACATTGTTTTAGATAGTACTAACACGTAATTATACAGATATTCTTCCAAGTACAGATCATTTGATGAAGCCTCTTCTAAAATCTCGCTTATAATTTTGAATCTGTAAGATGATAGGAGCGCTGCTTATGATTTTCATCAACATACTATAGGAGCTCTATAACTAGTAAGTATGTAAAAAATATCTGTATTTCTGGGTGAAGCCAAATCCACTTTTAAGGATACAATTTCAATCTGTAAGAGTTAAAGATTAGAGGATGCAAGAACTGGCTTGTCTTCACAGATGTAATAGCATGTGTTTAAATTGTAGCACATGTTGAACTAACTTCTAGAAAGGCATTATCCTGAAGAACCCAAGAGAAAAAAGAACCTTCTCCATTATGCTCCTTCTCTTAGCAATTCATTTCAAAATACCTCTAATTTTCCTTATTCATTCCATTTTCTAAAATTACTCTGTGTTGCTTTAGGTCCCAGTCACCGAGCCTTGTTATGTTTTCATGTGTTACGTACTTCACACTATTTCCCTCTCAAAGTATTTATGTAATTGTCACCTCTCAATGTTCTTCTACCAACTAAACAAATTTTGTACTTTAGTCTTTCACTGAAAGACAGACATTTTCTCTGGTCATTGAATAATGCTGGTAGCTCTTTTCAGARATTTGCAGAATGCAGAAAACTCCAGACTCCAGAACCATATACAGCATTTCAGTATTTATTCTCACCAACACCCTTTATAGAAGTAAAATCTCCTTACTCTTGCTCTTCTGTTTATATAACCAGGGACATTTTCTTCTTTTGCTGCTTAGTTGCACTTGGAGATATTTGTACATTACATKCTTCCTTAATCCTCTTCTGTCACTTAATTCCTGAAGATATGGCCTATACACTTCTTATTCCTAGATGTAAAGTTGAAATCAGTTGTATTAAAGTGCATTTTGACTGACAGGTGTGCTCACAAAGTCATTGAAACTACTCTGTATCAAGAAATTTGCACACATTGTTTTCAACAATCACTGAATCGTCCACCAGCTCCTATTAGCAAATGTTTTAATACATGTTTCCAGAATATTAATTAAAATACTGAACGATTCTGTTTTTATGTTTGTTGTTTCTCTTAGGTTTTATCTTACCACAAACAGCATCCAGTAACTTTTGTATTGTAATTATTACTGCAGTACAGAAACCTCTTTTATCTCCTGTCAAGATATCCTCTGAGGACCTAAACCAAGTATCATAGAATGCAGAAAATGCATTTCCCCCTTGGCATGTAAAGAAACCCAAACAGCATCCAAGTCAAGCCACCTTCCTGGGATGTGCTGCATACAGTAGGAGACACTGATCCTGCTGGCAGCGCAGAAAATTTTGGAGTGCATGCTTGATTTGTCTGGCTCACAGAGCCTCAAAGTTGAACTACTCACTAGATTTCRACTAAGATTTTTTTTCTGGGGTAGGCTTGAAGGGCACACTAGGCTGCTTCTCCTCTTTTCCTCTCCTGTTGTAGGATCAATTGGATTCTTTTTGCTGATATATACTCTTCTATTCTTACCATTTGCTTAGCTACAGTGAGCAGAATAGATACTTTGTTGCCCTTTTAAGTAAAATACCTATTGCATTACTACCTACAATTATAGGATGAAAAAGTCAGCCAATCTAGTCCTAAATTCCTACTACATATTACCCAACCTCAATTGGCCATGATTATTCAAAATAGATACCTGACAAAGATTCTCTGCTGAGCTCATTTAAGACTGCATTTTTTTCCTCTGAAAAATATTCATGCCAGCTCTAAGACTTCCTATATTTAATTTCAACTTCTAGTTTAAGAGCTGTTGTAGTTAAAGTACAACTCTTTTAGGATAAAGAATTGCTTTGAATACTAAGATGACCATTAAAATTAAGAAATTGTCAAAACACTCTGAAAGACTACCTTCACTTTTAAAACTATTCAGGCTTAATTCTATCCTGACATTTTTCGTCTACTGTTCTTCTGATATTGGATTAAAGAACACTTTACTGTAAAAACTGTAGAAAGCTTGTACAGTCTGCTGCTCGACAATTCAGTAGTAGCATTTCACCCGGTTCTTTCGTGGAACCAGTGTCCCAGCACATCTCACAGCATCTGCCTTTCTTTGAAAAGATGAAAAGAAGTTGTGAATATATTTTGGCATCTTTTACACATTACAGAAACCACAGATTATGCCTATTATTAAGCACAACTTGGGACAGMCTATTCCTAAAGAGCAATAGTATGTGGCATTCATGTGGTATTCCTTTTGACCTCCTATCCCAGTTTGGTACTGAGTTTTGCATGGTTTTAATTACCAGTTAAACAACCTAAAAGTATTTGTGTCCAATRCTGCCCAAAATAAAGACGCAAACCAGAGTATCTACCACATGCACCCAATCTCAAACACCATGCTGTCTCTCACATTAGCCTGTAAATTTCWGTAGAGCTGAAACCTGAAGTCATTCCTTCACGAACACACAGCTCAGCTTTGTCCTGAAGAAAGCGACTTTCGTGAGGTCTATGCTTTCAGTCGATGTTCCCCCTTTTAGGATTCCTGCTGCACTTACGGCCTGCAACAGCGAGCCAACACCCCCCGCGCGAGGGCCGCCCGTGTGCTCGGCGACGCGCGCTGCCGACCTTTGCTCGGCGCGACCCGAGAGGGGCAGCGGGGTCGTGAAGGGAAAACCTGGCTGCACAGCAGCAGCAGCACAACCGCGCCCCGCGGAAAGCCCCCTTCCCACGCTCCCACCGGTTCCTCGGCAGCGAGCGCCGCGGAGCAGGCTCCCCCCGCGGAGCGGGCACCCCCCGCCGCGGCCGCGCTCGCAGCCCCCCGCCGCGGCCGGGCCTCCGAAGGCCGCAGCGAGGACTCGCCCCCTCGAGGCGCCCGCGCCCCAGCGGTGCGCATGCGCCCCCCCGCTCCGCTCCGCGCGGCGGCCGGCCCAGGCCTCCCCCGACGAGCGCGGCCCGGCCCGGCCCCGCCGCTGCCCTTCCTGGCGCCCACAGAGGCCTGCGCCGCGCCGCGCCGCGCCTGCGCCCTACAGAGCAGGTGCCCGGATGAGCCGTCAAGCGCCTGCGCGCTGCGCCCGCGCCGCTCTCGTTTCCTCGCGCGGGCGGCGAAGTGGCCCCGCCCCCTCCAGCCTCGTCCTCCGCCACGTGATCGGGGCGCGTGACGCAGCGGGGCGCTGCGCCGACCAACGGCGTGGGGCGGCGGCACGTGACCCGCGGGCGCTCTCGCGAGAGTCAGCGCCCGCCGGAGCGCCCCGCCCCTCCCCCCGCGGCCCAGGCGACGAGGCGAGACGGAAGCGGCCGCGGCCCGACGGGACCG
>NW_028186723.1:12351-25142 GCF_003343005.1 Rhea americana | reverse complement strand
GCGGAGCGGAGCGGAGCAGTGCGCCGCTGTTAGCGATGTGGGGCTCGGAGCCGGCGCGCTGCGGGCGCGGCGCGGCGCTCCGCCCGCCCGGGGCTGCCGGTTTCCCGTCGCTGGCGGCGCGGGACTGCGGACGAGCAAAGCGCCAGCCTGTGCGGTGCGTGTTTCTTGCAGATGTCGGAAGACCTCGCTAAGCAGTTAGCTAGCTACAAAGCTCAGCTTCAGCAGGTTGAGGCTGCCTTGTCTGGGAATGCGGAAAATGAAGACTTATTAAAACTGAAGAAAGACTTACAGGTGAGCACTTAAGAGAACGAGTAGCTGAAACTTCTAGCTCTTTAGGGATTGCTTTCCTGGATGCTTGTGTTGCAATAAAAATAAATACCTGATYGGACTATTACTTTCTCCTCACATGATTTGATGGGATTGTGGCATGGTTGGTAAAAAGCAAAGTTTGGGCTATTTCAAATTTATCTTCTAGGATTCTCTAAAAGATGCACTATCATTTGTAGCAAACCTTCTGCCTAAAACTTTTGACAAAGGTTGGATGTAGCTAATACCTTTTTTCTTTAAAGCATTGCTAAAACTTAAAATCTATTTAAAAGTTAGTAAGACAGGAAGAAAAGTTGGTGAAAACAACTGTGTTGCTAAGCTTCCAGGGAGTGAGTGAGTGATGAAATATATGCCAGTGCTGTTTTGTAACTTTTTCTGTGTGTTTCTCTCTCTCTGCCCCCCCCCCACTCTTTCTGAACATTCCTTGGAATGGTCTATCTCACTCTCTCAGCTCTAACTGCTATCTTTTGGCTGAGATAGTATAATAGTAGTGTACTAAATCACAAATATGGAAAACTAAATTTCACAAATTAGTGGATTAAATATTCAAATAAAATTATACACTGATTAAATGATGTCACTATTTTTGTCACTCTTACTATGTTGAAGCTTAATGGTTGCATTTAACATTATACCTTTCTACTTATTTTTGAGTTTTCAAATTCATTCAATCTAGAATCTGTTTATTTGTTACAGGCATTTACAATGATATAAGCTTTGGAGTATAATTCTGTATTCCTCGTACATCTGAGCCTTGATTGTGTTAAGATTTTTATATGAGAAAGGAGAATCAGACTTGTCCTTTTTTTGGTATCTGCAGATTTTAAACATTTGAACATATCACATTCTCAAGAGCTAAAACCCATTTCTGGTCCTTAAGATATTGTTCAGTAACAGGAAGACTGCTAGTCTAATTATAAGGTGATATGTGGTCTTTTATATTATTATGCGTGTAACAGATACATTGGTATATAAGAAAACAGCAGTACCTTTAAAATTTGGCATGTTAGCGTGAAAATGCTGCTTCATTTCTATCATGGATTGATGTAGGTGTCAGAAATACATAAAACCAATCAGTACAAAATTCAGTAACCATTTCCATTCTGCATGGAAATAACAATAAAATGATACTTCAGCCAAAATACAAGTAATGCTTCAAATCAGTAATCTGGAGTTCTTTTTAAATTGTAAAGGCATTGTGCCCACAGGGCACCTTATAGATCATCTTAATGTCCTTCGTTGTACACTGTTAAAAGCATGTGTATATTTTTATATTTTTAAAATGCACAGCAAAACCCGTATGGGATGATATTTCCGATACGAACACGACCTCGGCTTTGATATGCAGAGATCATTGATGTGAAAGGACAACTTGCAAACTTTTTTATAAAAGCTTTCTGCACAGAATGGGGAAGATGTTTACACTTTCGTCCCCCAAAGGTTTGCTTTCTGTATGTTCCCCCTTGAAAATGACATAGATAATGTTTTGCAAACTTAATGTATGCCAACCAACCTATTGTAAAAATGTTTCTGGTTCTTTAGAGTCCCAATTAAATAGTTTTTTTTCCACTTAAAAAGAGTGTTAATATGTAATTGAAACTTTTTTTTTTTACATCAGAAATAAGTGATGCATTATGCAGATGTCAGAAGTGATGCACTAGAGATGCATTTAATATACTTGGCTTATCTCTGAGTAACAAGATTAAAATAAGTATTACWAGAAATTTTTATTAATACTTACCTTTTCTTCTTCTGTTTCACTGAAACGCTTCTAGGGCAGTGTCTGTGCAGCCCAGGGTGAAACGTAACCTTTTTTTGTGAACTCCAACTGTATGATCACAGGTATCATCTTCTTTAACTGGAGATGATGTTTTGGGGCACTGCATTCCAGAATGCAGAGCTCTGTCTGGGTGTGAAAACTCCAGTTAGCAAGGAGAAATCTTGACAAACTCAAACTTGCAATAAAATTGCAATAAAATTAATGTTTCTGTCTTTTTCTAAATGCTTAGTATTATGRTATCTGGATATCAAATGAAGATTTTTACGAGAAGTTTGCTGTTTATAGTTTGCTGCTTAAGTGACTTCATCAAAGTCAAAGAATTCCTGGTAGATTTGTCTGAAACTACTCATTTTGAATTCTGTAATAAACCATTTATGAAGGAGGCAAGAATAAGTCAACAGTTCATGTTACAGTGATAGTCTACATGACTGAGACACTCGCTTGCAGGCAGTTGTTGTGTGTTTTGTTGTATTTGACCTGCTGAGATAGGTATCTATTTCAAACTCATGTCCCTTGAATTTGTGGAATATTACTATCTTATGTTGAGGAATTGTTTGGAATTTCAGATCTGGGAGGGAAAATTAGGCTAATACTGTATATCCTGAAGAGTTTCCTCAAACTAGGTAACTTGGCTATCAAAATCAATTCTGGTTCACATGTAGTACTACAGAAGACTGAAATCAAAGCTGTGGTTCCCATAGCTACTGTGCGGCCACTGGCAGCTCCTCTAGAACAAAGTACTTGCAGAACATTTGTTACGAAGGTGTTGATAAATTCAGATCTTAACTACTGTAAGAGAAACAAATTGTTAGGCTGCTTGTCCCAGTTGTATGRTTTATCAAATAAAAAAGCATGTAAGTGTACATTGTGTTCTTGAGGAATGAAGAATTACCACCTTTTTTCCTGAGTTTGTCTTATCTTTATAACCCACCAGCTGAACTAAGAGGTGARGCTGTGAGGAAACTTCAGGTTCCACTGAGCTACAATTGGACATCRGTTATCTGTAGGTGTCCGTTAATTTAAATGTTGATCTTTAGTTCTGAGAATAATGGTAGTTAATACTGAGACACTCTTAAGTACTGAAGAATTTTTTGTCTTGGAGAATTGCTGAGTTGCCTGGCCTTATACAGAAAGTTCAAATGTCCTTTTAGGACTGGCTCTTACATCTTTTGCCTTTTTCCAGTAATCAAAATCAGTAGGGTTGATATTGGAAGATAGGGATAAAACACTGACAGGAATTTTGCAGTGGGCTTTTTGCATGCTTCTGTGAATGAATAATGTTTAAAGGAACTGGAAAAAATTTCGCATTAAAAAAGGGCATTCTAGATTATTTTTGCATTTATCTTGTTGGATTGGCAAGGGAAGGCCTGACCTGAAACTTTGAGAGCAGGGGATTCATGCAGAAACAAGCACTTAAATCAGAATGATTAAGGAAATCAGTTTCTTTAGTATGCATCCAGATGCTTTCTAGAGAAGAGTGCTTTGCTGAGCGGCAATCTTGGAAGAGGAAGGCATTCTACCACCTCATCTCTAGGTGCTTTGGTTCAGTCAGTGCATGCTCTTTGAGTAAACTGAAAAATGTTTCATCACTTAGACACTCCAATTATACTTCCTCTGATTGTGTGATTTGTAGGTTACTGTTGTCAGCCAGTCCCAAATGGGAAGGAATGGAAGAAACTGCCAGCTAGACAGAGGGTGAAAGTATTATGTCCTCTCATCTTTCTCAGAGCACTGTACCACTGGTTCCCTGCTCTGGCACTTCTTGTTGTATGCTTTCTGGTCAGTAACAAAGCATCACATGCAGATGTGTACAGAGCCACATCATTGATTCCCTGCCTTCCCTCCACAACTGTTTAGCTGTGTATTTGTGCCTGTGGATATAAATAATTCATCTAGAAAGATTTTCTGTAGAAGTAATAACTTAAAAATTTTTGAGGGGTATAGGTAACTTCACTGCAGTACAGTGAACAGCATACATCTTTTTATCTATCTCAGTAATGAGCAAGTTTAGTTAAATGATTGAAAAGCTTAAAGTCTTACTTTACACCAGCTATGTATTTAGTACAGTAATTTCAAAAACTTGGAATTAAAAAAAAAAGAACTATCAAAGCAGTTTGAAAGATTATTCTTTGTGTTTTGTCTTTTTTTTTAATTTATTTTATTTTATTTTTTTTAGGAAGTCATAGAATTAACCAAAGATCTCCTTTCAACACAACCTTCAGAAACTCTTGCCAGTTCTGACAGTTCTGCTTCTGCTCTGCCCAGTCACTCCTGGAAGGTTGGCGATAGATGTATGGCGATATGGAGTGAAGATGGACAGTAAGTGTAGAAAAGTTCTCTAACAGTTACATGAAATAGTACAATGGTAAGAGACCTTCATTCAGCTTGAACTAGGGCAACCTCAAAGCAAAAGGAAATCAGGCAAGAAATATGATACTAGTTATCATTGTATTCACTTTATTAAAGGTCAGTATTTTAGATGAAAACTAAAGAGGTTTGGGGTCATTTTCTGGAAATGCCTTATTAATCACTAACCTTATAAAACAAGGGTAGCTTTGGTAAATTATTTAATGTAATAAATAGCAGGCTTTCATGAATTGATCTGTTAGGGTAGTGTTTCTTTAAAGGTTAGAACATACAAAAATTCCTCATATTCATAAATTTGTAGTTGATCACTATCARTAAAATGACTGCAGCATCTCTGTGACACTAATGGGAAGTTAGGTTCTAATTGGGAATGGTTAGCTAGTTACATAATGTAACTATGAAATTAATCAACCTTTTGAATTTAGTTTTAATTGCTTTAACCTGTGGAAGCTATGAGAACTATAGGAGTTTATTCTGACTTCACAATCTTCGAAATAAACATTCTAAAATTATTTTCCATGCTGCAAAATTTATAAATGCTACAGCTTTTTTTTATTATTATTTATTTATTTTTTTAATACATTGTTCCTATTCGGTTAATGTCTTATTCATTACCACTTGCAGAAAGGMTTAATTGTTTAAGAACATGGTTTTACTAACATAGTAGTGAGCTTGTAGAAATTTTGACATAGCTGTTGATACTTTAGTGAAAAACAAAGCTGAAGGTGGAACATTTTTTCTGCCACTGATTATTAATAAAGTAAAATGCTTCTATATAATTACAATAATAATAAAAAAATACTATTTTAAGTCACCATTGGGTCATTCTTCTTGCTCTGATCACTATGTTAGAGGATCAGAGCTTGGAAAAGAATATACTGGAGTGTCCACTGAAGTGTATCTAATTTTGGCAGGTTAAGAATGTAGTACTGGACTTTGATTGTATTGCTGTGTTTTTTGTTGGTAGCAGTTGTTCTTTTTTTCTTCTGTTTCAGCTATAACATTTCTAAAATGTCTGGTGTTTCGTAATAGAGATTAATGCATCATACCACATTCAAGTTGGACTTATGTCTATTTTCATACAATGCAAAGCATTAACATCTAGCTCAACTAAAGATGCTGTCCACTAAAATTACCCAGGAAACTAACTTAGTAAATGTTAATTGGCATATTGTCTCTAAAAAGGGCATTTTATCACCCTGCTTGCCTTAGATAGGGCTTCATCTTCCCAGTTCAAGACTAAAAATAATGAAAAAAATTTTTTTGGCAGCAAATGTCATTTGTCTTTCCCTCCCCCCCCCCTTTTTCTTATTGTAAGGCCAGTYTGACTAAAATGTTTCATATGTATAAATATGAAATAGACTGATTTCTCTTACGTTGAAATTTCAAGATTGTTATATTGAATCAGAAAATAAAACATCTTGTTTGTAACTGTTAAGAGGGGAATATTTTGAATGCGTCAGTTTGTTTTCCTAATTCTTTCTCCTGTGGAGAAAATGAACCAAACTTTTCCTTTCACAAACATACATTTACTAAAACTCCTCACTGAATTCCCTGAAAGCTGCTTTTTGTGAATGCAGTGTCTTGTTGGGAGCATTTGTCAATCCAGTGACCTGCCAGAACTAGAAACATAAAAACGATCTCTAATTAGATTGCTCAAGCATTAATCRTTAGTCTTGATACTGTAAAGCCATTATTTCTTGATGATAAAGGCCAAATACAGCAGGTTACAGTCTTTGTACTTGTTTACTCTTGACCTTAAAACATAATCTCTTAATTTGATCTGTATTTTGTCCCTAAAAATGGAGGCTGATATTTACATTTTTTTTACTTAGTGCCATTAGCTGGCTGTCAGTGTAGGTGTTGCAGGGCTGAGTATTAAACCTTTACTCACATGCTTACAGCCATGATATCTTTACAGGTGTTATGAAGCTGAAATTGAAGAAATAGATGAGGAGAATGGAACAGCTGCAGTTACATTTGCTGGATATGGCAATGCTGAAGTTACACCTCTGTTCAACCTCAAGCCTGTGGAAGAGGGAAGAAAAACAAAAGAGGACAGTGGCAACAAACCCATGTCCAAGTAAGTGATATACAACTATGTGTCTGAAAGCTTTTTTTTCCCACAACCATAAAAAAAATGGCTAATGAAATAGCATATCTTTTTACAAATTATGCATCTCTGTTGTTTTCAAATGTTTGCTTGGAAAAAAGAAATCTTTAAACTAGTCTGGCGTATAATAGTTGGTGGATTATTCTGGCAGAGATTTTCTTGCGTGTCCTGAGAAGATAACATGATAGACTTTATTTTACTCAGATTATGCTCTCTTAAGTTATAAAATGGTTAAGTGGTAGATTGTAGTACTGCTTCACTGACAGCAAAAAGACTACAGATTTCAGCCCAGATCCACTGTAGGTTCTTTGCAGTCCATTTTCAGATCTATAATGTAGCTCATAACTGAATATACTTACCAGTGTGAAGGGCAAGTGCTTCTGCTTTGTCTCTGTGTTAGGATAGCTTTTTTGACTCCCTCACTGGAGAGATGTGCTTTCCTCAGTATCCTACTGTGTTTAACAGGGATATTTTTCAGGGCTGAAAGTTTCTGGAAGAAGATGCAGATCTATGCAAAGTGCATAGATCGCCCCCTTAAAATTCCTTATTGTTACTGTAGTAGTTTCTTTCCTCCTTTCCTTCCCTGTCCACCACTTATTAGCAGAAGTCCTGCACGAAAAGTGTTCTCAAGCAGACTTCCTGAAAAGTTTAGGCTTTTTCCTTGAACGGACTGTTTGCATTTTCCAAACACTAAACACTTCTGAAATTTAGAATTGCTGATAGGTACACTCTTAGTTTCAAAAATGAATTACCTGCAAGCCCATGTATTACTGCATTTGACATGGTCTTAATCAGTTCTATTTTATATACCTAGGCATAGTAATAATAATAAGTAATGTAATGCTTAAACATGGAAAGACTGCCCCCACCCCAGAAGTGGAGAATATTTACAAGCTTTGATTTGTCACTTACTGAAGACCATTGTACATGTCTCTGTCTTACAGGGATTTTTGTTTCTTACATGATTCTGCAAATTTTRAAACTATTTAATGAGAAAGGAAAAAGCACAAACATAAAATGACTCTTTTCCTTCCTCCAGAAAAGAAATGATTGCCCAGCAACGAGAATATAAAAAGAAGAAAGCTTTGAAAAAAGCTCAGAGAATTAAAGAACTTGAACAGGAACGAGAGGACCAGAAAGTCAAGTGGCAACAATTCAACAACAGAGCCTACTCTAAAAACAAAAAAGGCCAGGTTTGTGTGTTTTCACAATATGTGAATAATAGCAAGATASAGAATTCTGTCCGGTGACTTGGAGGAGAGGAGGAAGTGAGTGTGTGTGTGTTGTTTTGTTTTAGTAACACGTTCACCTTCAAGATTTTGAAGCGTGCAGTTGGGTATATTGTACACTTTAAAGGTCCGGTTTTGTACTGCATGACTTGGGAGGAGTAGTGTGGGTTTGTGGGTATTTGTGTGTGTGTGTGTGTGTTTTTTTTTAAGTGAGTCTGAGCTTGTACTTACCTTAGAGAACTGGGTCTGCTCTTAAAGTTCCAGGGCAGTGTGTGTTGGGGCTTAGATCCTCAAAGCCTGTCTGCACTAACAGGCCTGGCTTTTTGCTGTGTTCATGATGTGGCAGACACAGCCCTAAATAATTGCCCTGGAATAGTAAGCACTTTGCAGAAAAAGTAGCAAAGACATTTTAAAGCATTACTTCGTCATTTTATCACGGATTGAGCAAGGTCTGATGGAGATAGTGCTAAAACTTCAGTCCTCCTCTTGAACAATTACCACAGATCATTGTATGAGGAATGTGAATTTTATTCATTATCACAGATCACTTGGCCTAAGCAAAGTCCTGAGTGCTACAATCACAGCCAGTACTTGTGTGCCAGGAACTTCTCAATTCTATTGTCTCATCTGCTGATAATGTGCCACGGATAAGTTAGCCTTGCGAAAGCCTGCCTGTCTATAGAGTAAGATGTTGAGGATTTTGAAAGTTTTTAAACATTAATATTTGCTAATTTTTAAAAGCAAGCCAGTAATTAATTAGAGGTGTTGTCTTCTGTTTCATTTGTAGGTAAAGAGGAGTATTTTTGCTTCCCCTGAGAGCGTAACTGGCAAGGTTGGAGTTGGAACATGTGGAATTGCAGACAAACCTATGACACAGTATCAAGATACCTCTAAATATAATGTCAGGCATTTGATGCCTCAGTAACAGACGGGAAAAGCTGAAACTTCATCTCTGCAGGGCTTTACACTTATCTTTTTATCATTATATTTTTCTAAAAGTAAATTATTTGTTGGCACATAGTGAGTAGTCCATTTTGTCACCATCACTTTGGCTTCAGCTGATATGAGCCTTAAATCTCCAGCTATTGATTTGATTCCCCTCAATGTTAAACTTTTTCTAGTTGCATTAGAATACATTCTGCAGGTAAATGCTTTCATGAACTGCTGTTACCTGTTACTCTGAAAGCAGTAGTTACCTGAAACTTTGATCTCCAGAATCTTCCATTCATACCGGTAATGAAGTTTGGTTTGKTTTTTTGTTCCCTCTCTCTCATTCTCTCTCTCTCTCTCTCTTTAAGAAAAGTGGTGGTATAAAAATGGCACCTTAACAGCCTCTCTCTCATTTCTGTAGTCATGGTCCTGTCTGCTTGCCTCAGTGACTAATTTAGCATTACAGAGCTGGTGCAGCTCTGGGAGAGAGAGAGCTAGACTCCATCATAGCCTGTACATCAAATGGAATTGCTAARGAAGTTCTAAATTACTCCCTTAAAAATCTAGTGAAGACAGATTTATACAGCTGTAAATGAGGGCAGAACAGGGCTGATAATCTTTATTACTAATGATGATTCATGTGCTAGAAACAATAAATCTGACTAATTCCAGTCTGAATTTCCTGTGCTAAAAGTTAAACAGAGGATATATATATATATATTTTTTTTTACACTCATCAAATTTTAACAGGAGGTTATGGAAAGGTAACCAGAAAACCATAGGACAAGGTATTTAGAGTCCAGTTTCAGAGTAGAGAACTGTACATCAAAGAAAAAAAAAAGCAAGGATCGGAGAGTTGGGAAAGTTTAGATGATTATGCTTTGGACACAAGTCATCATCTTACCTCTTGTAGGTCTTGAACTTGTAGGTTTGAT
The DNA here is from genome assembly GCF_003343005.1 of Rhea americana. NCBI lineage: Eukaryota > Metazoa > Chordata > Aves > Rheiformes > Rheidae > Rhea > Rhea americana. The sequence goes on along the minus strand of NW_028186723.1, from coordinate 15,461 downwards.
GGTGTGGTCACAGACCTTGAACACACTGTAACGCCTTGTGTCTGGGTCTTCTCCGTCTAGTAAAGTAGAATTGAAGCATGGCAGAGACGAATGCCTAGATCCACTTAGTTAGTTGTAAGCAAAGGTTAGTCTGAAGTTTCTGTCCTAAAATAATTGACTGGCCCTAGTGTTCATTGTAATTTCAGCTGTATTACAAGTGCTGCTGAGCCCCTTCAGTTTTATTCAGGAAACCACGTGTAAAAGCTCTTGCATTTTTGTATTTTATATATGTGATTTGCTTTCCTTTGTTACTTGTCTCTCACTTACAGTAGTGTGCCATCTCTGAATCCGTAATGTGTTTAAAAAAAGTTAATGGGTAGCCCTGTATACAATGTAGATATTATTTTTGTAAAATCTAGGGCTGAGTTAATGGACAAGAGTACATCAGCTATATACCCCATTAAGTAATTGAGGAGTGTTTCTTGTCCATTAACCCTGACCATTATTTCCCTGTATATTATGTTAATGTAGCTCATTTTGTAATTTGTTAACTAGATCAGGTCACGTCAGCAATTGTTGATGCACTGATTGGTGGAAATATCCATCAGTTACCTGAGTCGCAACTCAAGCTAAAATTTGCAACTGGTAGTTTAGAATCCATACATAGAAAATGGTTCTCCCTATTAATGGGAGAAGGTGATTTTTATGGATACAAAGTGTGTTAATTTCAGTTTTGTATGTTTAACTTTTATTAAATAAAGTGTTTAAAATCTCCTGGATATATTTGGCAAAGTAGAAGTGTACATGGTTTGGTACAGTAAATGATCAGTATAAGGGTCTAAGTACAGAATTTTCTGATGTGATGTAAGACAGGAAATGCTGGGTATATAGAATGAGATACTCAAAATGAATCAGAAGTATTTCACAGTCATTGCAAGGTTGAATAAGTTTTGCCTAATTCCTGGGTCTTCACTGGGAGTAGGGGGGGTAAATTTTATTTTACATACTTACATAACTTACAGTAAGCTGATCTGAGGAAAGACCCTACTGCTTTTTAGAAGGCGTTTGTATGGCAGCTTGCACCAGGGAGAGACGTGGCCCAGCCGTGACATCAAATGGGTGCTAGCTTGGCAACGCATGCAGGTATCTGTTAAGGAAAGTAAGTTGTTGCGTTTGGCAAATGGCTTAGGGGCTGTGTCACTGTCCCTAATCAAAAACAACATCTTCTTCAAGGTGGAACAGGAAACATGATTAAAACATACAAAATTGGAATTTGAGAAACCTGTGTGAGCCTTTCCTTAACTCTGTGTGACTGCAGTTGCGTTAACAATTTTAAAAAAGCTCTCTGAGAAAGAGACTTAAACAATGCATTATATGCRCTTAGGCTTGCTCATCTTTCACAGGACTGCTCGTCACTAGTCCTGAAGGGAACTTAAGGAACAGAGTCACCAGAATGCAACTGGACAGGGGAACCTTTGTTATGCTAACAGACAGTTTAGCCCTAAGTAAAAATAGGTGGTCTCAGGGGTCTCTGTTTTTGCTGATCCTTTCCCAGGAAGTTTAGCAAAGCTAGTACACATCTGCTTTGACTTTATATAGGAAAAATAGTATTTATTTATTTTGAACAATCTATTAGTGACCTCTATCCCAAACTGGACTGCCTGATGTCTTTACTGTAATTTTCTGTTGGACAGGGCAGAGAAACACTGCTGCAACAAACCTTTGATAAAAGATTTTTTTTTCCCTAAATGCCTTATCTGGAATAGGTTGTGACACTACTACCACTGTAGCTGTGGCAGTCTAATCTAAGGAAGAGAATACTTTTAGACCACTGTTTAGCAATAATAATAAACAACAACCCTGATGATAAACTTGTTCATGCAGCTATTCCTCATGTCACTTTATTAAATGGGGTCACTCCTTGTGTAGTCCAGCTCTGGAACACTGCCTTTGTGATGTGTACTTTACAACAGCTGAAGCGACCTCAAGTATGTGGCTGGAATTTTTTCTTTTTCCTTACCTTTTTCCCAATCTTATTAGCTGGTCTAAACAGTCAAATTTGGTTCTCTGGAAATCACACTTTGCACTGATTTTGAGGTCTCTCTGCAAGCAGAATAAACATCTACCCCAGTGCTAGCAAAACCCCATTAAGTACTTTAGAAATACTGAAATGAAGGAGGAAAGGTTGAAGTGTTAACTCAGATAAATACAGAAGAATAAAACCTACTTGTTCTACATAAAATATCATATAATTTATTTGTATATTTTTGACAAAATTACAGTTATCCACAGCAGAAAGCTCTCGTCTTCAAATGATGGAAAGATGCACCATCATCTGTGAGTACCTTCCTTACTTGCACTAAGCAGAGGTGCACTAAGCAGARAACCCCACCTTTCCCCCCCAAAAAAAAAGTTTCTGCAAGGCAGACCCACTAGTCAGTGTGTCTTACTCTACTGCTCAAAGTAGCAAGTGGCTACAGAATGTATTAGGACACTTCAGGAAAACACCAGGGAAGCTTACAAAAGACTGATTCAGGGAAGAAAAAAAAGCACAAAAATAAATTCACACTAAGCTATAAACACTTTAGAAAAATATTTCTTTTGTCAAAGAATAGAGTTGTTCGTGTCAGAGAAGGGGGCTGTGCAAGATAGGGAGCACGARGCATGTTTCCTCCTCAGGGCAGGTGGAGGCTGTGTTAGACAATCTAGTTCCTGTAGCAATCACACAAGTCRTAATCTATTGGGCAAAATTTTAACAGCACAAACCTGACTCTCAAATCTGAGACTGCTGAAAAAAATGGTGAAAATCAAAAGTATTTACATCTGAACAATCCTAAGAGTAGCAACGGTCAATGCAAGCATGGTGCAGTCACATCTGTCCTGTTTCAAACAGATCACTAGCTGTTAGCAGAAGCTTCAGACGCTGGAAAGAGGAAAGCGGAACTACACTGACAGTACAAGTTTCATGGCATAGAAATCCATTTTTCCTTTGCTTTCTCTTGCATCAGAGTTAAGATTGTTGCTTAACTTGAATTTCTAGAGCTGCTTGACACCCAAGAGATTTGGAAATACAAAAGATTTCAAACTTACGAAAGATTGTAATTCAACACTGGGGAATGTTTAGAAGCCCC